>NC_143012.1:218295995-218595995 GCF_055824585.1 Amblyomma mixtum | reverse complement strand
GCGAAAGCAATACTACACTAGGTTTTGAGCCTTCAGCGTGGCGCGGCGGTAGTTACAGTTGACCTTTCGCGGAGTGACGTCATACCAGCTCCGAAAAAATTACCGACGATTACGTTACTTCCTAATGCGAAATTTGAGCGCAGCAAATAAGCTGTTTCACCTTTTCGATAGATTGAGGCAAAGAAATCGAGCAACACATGTATGCGCTATCACAGAATTTTTTTTTTATTTTTCACACGTATTCCTTTAACAAAGACTCCACTAACAGTTCTTGACAGTCATGAAGGAAGCTTTGTGGTCGGAGAAATAGACTGATATATGTTCGACTTGGTACACCAATGCTTGTTTCTCAAAGACGAGATCTATACAAGTGCCTCGCGAGGTTGTCACAGCCGTGGGACGCGTTACGAGCGAGAGGAACGGGATGTTCTCCCGCATAAGTGTTAGGAAATTGCTGTTTGTCTTTATGTCAACATTAAAGTCCCCCACTACTAACATCGGTGTGGATCGATGGACGGTTAATGCGAGTTGCAGGAAGTGCACGACGTCTTTCGTGAGTGCGGTAGGGGCGAAGTAGGCAGCTACTACCAGCAAGCCGTTGGGCAACTTTGCGGCGCACAGTTCGCCAACTTCATGTGACGTGCCAAACATTTCGACTGGTATTGCAGAGAGACCTGTGCGCAAGTAGATAGCGACTCCCGCCGCTCTGTTGTGGTCTCTGCGAGCACCACAGCAGTATAGGAAATCTATGATTTCGAGAGGCTCTTCGGGATCCATCCAGGTTTCAGCAAAGCAGTGTACAGAGGAATGGCGCAGAATGTGATCGTGGTGTACGTCCTTGGCATGTGCGGCAAGGGAGCGTACGTTAAGAATGTGGTTGTGAATGATGAATCAAGTGCTGCCAGCGATTGACGCGTCCATTGGCTGTCTGCGTGTGTTACTGATGTGTGGTTAACATGTTAAGCTTCGCCTGTAAGAGTGGAACGCGACAGCGTCTTGCAACGCTGCCAGGGAGTCCACAGAACGCCATCGCCAATTCGGCTGTACGCCTTGCTGGACGGTAAATTTATTTTTTGAGGAAAGGAAATGTATCTCTCTCGCATATCTGGGGATGACACCTGCACCTCGCCGTAAGGGAAAGGGGGAAGATGGGAGTGAACGAAGACGCCGTATTAGCTAGACGCGCCTTTGTTCATTCCAAACCATTCAGCTGGCATTACGGAGTGGCTAGCGTGCTCGTATCGCACTCCGGAGACCCTGGTTCGATTCCCCAACTCGACCAATTTCGTTCTCGGTTTTATTGATTTATGCGGTCTAACTAGAAAGGTTAATTAGGCTATTTCATATTTATATTCTTGCATTTCTATCCATCGTGTTCTGTCATTAACCTGTCAATTGTTGGAACTGTCTAGGATGTTCGACACAACGTATATGAAACGAGCAACGTCTTACTGTGTGGGGAAGTGCGTGGTGGTGGAGGGAACGCGGCTTCGTACTTATCTGTATTAAGAAGGCTCTCTGCCTACTTAATGGGGTCATCACGCCGTTTCTTTGACCTATCAGATTGGAAGGGCCCTGCGGCTGAGAAGCCACCAGCATTTTATTCATATGTGGTGAGATCGCTACATTTTCTAAAAACCATCGTGCCGGAATGTCAACTGAAAGAATTGTCCGCAAGTGAAACGTGTGAACATGTAGCTTTTCTCACTCTCAATGAAGACCAGCGCAGGAAAGCACGAAAAAGAAAGCGGAAGCAGGGTGTTGCTGTCTCCCTCCCTGCAGATGTACATAATTTCACCTGGCTTAGAAAATGGGAAGCGTTGCCCACAGCCGACCGCCTTGCGACGTGGGGCGTGGCGCCCTCCGCCTCATGCCCGCAATGCGGTCGAACAGAAACCTTAACTCATGCCACTTTTGAATGCCCAGTCGCACGCAGCTTTTGGAGACTAGTGTCCCGCATGTTCGAAATTCGTGTACAATGGCACAGTCGCCACCGTGACGCCTTTGTTTATCTCATAATGTGCATTGGCACCTATGTGCTCTGGAAACGGAGAGGACTGGCTCTCTTGCGGGGACGCCCGCAGAGAGCTATGTTTCCTCTGTTGCATCGCCTCCGAACGTTGCTTTTGAAACATTTAAATGAGGAACTTGTCGTGCAGGGGGAGGAAGCCTTCCTCCTGCACTGGTCCACTAGATTCATTGTTGTTGTGAACAAAAGAGTCACCACGCCTATCCTTCCATACTAGGAAGGTTGACAAGTGCTGTGTTTTCTGTTTTTTCCGTTCGCCTGTTTGTACATAAGTACGAGATGGGTTTACATAAAACCAGCTCTTCTTATCTTGAACTGTAAAAATCGACCACTTGTGATGTGATTTTGAATGCAGTCCACATTGTGAACTTGTTGAACATGTCTGTTGAATTGTAGATCTTTTGGTAAACAATAAATTCTCTTAAAAACTTATCTGTTTTTTTTTTCGGCAGCGTCTCCTTCCGCGGACGCTGTTGTCGCTGCGGCGCGCGTCTTTGTTTTCTTTTCTTCTGACCTCTTCATTCTCCTCTATATTAATTAGGCTAATTGATTAATTAAGCAATTAACTAAACTCAGTCCAACTTAGTTGCAGCATCACTATACGATCCCTTTGATGGTTACTAGCCAAAGTACAAATGGCCCCATTTGAAATTCGCGCACTGTGACGTCACGAGCATTTCGACCAATTGAAAAGCGTGACATTGGGGGCGGAGCTGGTTACGAGGCCGACGCCGACGCCGACGACGACGCGAAACCCAGGAACGGACGCCAAAGAGCTGCGCTCTAAAAAGGGCCCCCAGCTCGATCCGACGGCGGGGGGCGGCGGTAGTCACGGCGGTGAGCCTCACGCTCCTCTCACCAGTGGCGCTACAGTCAAGGTGACGTCATACCAGCCGCGAAAAAAAGGGCCCCCAGCTCGATCCGTCGGCGGAGGGCAGCGGTAGTTGCAGCGGTGAGCCTCGCGCTCCTCTCACCAGTGGCGCTCGCTGTGGTGACGCCATACGAGCTGCGAAAAAAGGGCCCCCAGCTTGATCCGTCGGCGGAGGGCGGTGGTAATAGACACTTTTAGTTGCTGCGTACGTAGCGACAATGCGTACGCAACGCTCACTACGTTCCGTACGCTGTAAAGGACACCCCCGTCACACTTATAGTTGGCCGTACCGCCGCAGAGCAGTGCGTAGCGCGGTGTGTTGTGTCGCCATCTAGTGACAAACACTGAAAGCGCTGTAGCGCTCGGCTCAACATTTTTCAGTTTCTGGCAATATGAATAGTATATTACTATTTTTAATAAAGGAAAAAATGTATAATGTTTAATAAAGTGCAAAAGTAGGCACATGACTAAAAAAAATTATTCGACAAGTGCGGTTGCTATGACGATAAACGTACACAACCTTAGTTAGGCTTAAAAGGTCAAAAATCGCCTCATTATCTGAAAAACAAGGGACATTTGTCCCTAATATTTTTGCGTGTGGGTGAGAGTAGACAAAATAAAAGCTAACAGCACAGTTTAGAGCGAGCCATCGCATTGAAGAAAGCAGCGGCGAAGTGAAATCGGTCCGGAGCGGGCGAGATGGTCGCCGCCATGTTCTCTACGCAGCACGTAGCGTCCCGCGTTGCGTACGCTACGTTATGTTTTACAGCGGGCGGGCGTCCGCAACGCGCGGCTAGATACGTTGCGTTCTGCGCTTGCGCATTCGTTACCCGCGGTGTCGTTGCGTACGCAAGCTCACTGCGTACGTCCAACTAAAAGTGTCTAGTATATAGCGGTAGTCACAGCGGTGAGCCTCGCGCTCCTCTCACCGGTGGCGCTACAGTCGAGGTGACGTCATACCAGCTGCGAAAAAAAGGGCTCCCAGCTCAATCCGTCGGCGGAGGGCGGCGGTAGCATGGAGGTAAAAAAACTAGGAGGGAGTGCGCTCAGCCTCTGCAAGCCATCCTCCTCTGACGCCGCTGCCGAGGGCCCTTTTGCGCACTGACTCATGGGAAATAGGCCCTCCTCCACAGTTACCAGACTGCCAGCCAGCGGTTCTTTTTAGTGAACGTCCGTGCTCCGAAGTAGCGCAGCGCAGCGCTTTGGCGGAATGCGTACCGAGCTCGAGGTTGTCTGAAGGCTCCGCGTCTCTGTTGATTACACTCGAGTTTTTGGGTGCACTGTAGAAAACTGCGGGTAAACTTTGCATCAAAGGGTGCGGCCGCGACCTCGTCACTGTTCAACTGTGGTTCATAAAGAGAATGGAGAGGAATTCCTTTCGTCGTTATACACACATACGGAGCGTTTATTTCAGCGCATGCTATGAGCGGAGAACTCGAGAGTAGGCGAAGAAACGAGCCTCTAAAAAAGGGCGCGGCGGCTTCCAGAGCGCTCACGGCGGACGGACGTGTTGAACGAGCGCTCCGGCGCGCTGCGCAAGATTCTATTTCTCGGTCAGGCGGACTTCGGCCCGCCCATGGGCCCTCCGTTCTCCGCTATTCTCAAGGCACAAGTCGTGCCGAATACGCGCGCGCACATAGGCGGTTCCGACGTGAAATTCAGCAGTGAAGTATTTCTCTCTCTCTCGCTGTCGAGCGAGTGCCGGCGGCTTTACGTCTGCCCCTGCGCGGGGTCTCCCGGCCACTGCGCACAATCACTTACAAAAAGAAGTAAACTGTATGTATACATAGCCGCGCGCTCGTAGCGTCCTGTCTCGGACTAATCGCGCGCGCGGCATACTGCACTAGCGGCCGGGGTGGGGCGCCCGGCCGCGTATACCGTCGGAGGTAGCACCCACGGAGCGTTCGTGTCACGCGTGCACTACCTGGCGAAGAGCGAGCGGGAAGTCAAGCCCGCCTGTTCGATGAACGCACAGAGGCTCACCACTGTTCTGTCACGGGTATAGAGGCTAGAATATCACGGGTGCGCGCAGTGCCGCGCGGCCACAGGAGCGCTTCGAGACTGTCCGGGATGATTCCCAGCGCCCTGCAGGCCGCGAGAATCTCGCGATGCGGCACTGCAGAAGCGGCACAGCGAAGGAGCATGTGCTCCAAGTGTCTCCACTGCGCCGCAGTCAGCGCACGCGTCGCTCGGGGATGGTGGCCGCTGCGGCGAGCGAGCAGTTTGCGCTCACCGCGGAGCCGTCAGTGAACGCAAGCAGATGGTCACGTAGTTGCTCGTACAGCGAGAGAGCGAAACCGAAACCGAAATCCAGCTAAGAGTTACCACTGCCTTGTCACGTGAGGGCCTATTTCCCATGATGCTTTCCATTATATTTTTTATGACTAGGCTTCAAGATTGTGACGTCATGGTCCCTCCTAGTTTTTCTTCCTCCATGGGCGGTAGTCACGGCGGTGAGCCTCGCGCTCCTCTCACCACTGGCGCTACAGTCGAGGTGACGTCATACCAGCTGCGAAAAAAAAGGCCCCAGCTCGATCCGTCGGCGGAGGGTAGCGGTAGTCACGCGGTGAGCTTCGCGCTCCTCTCACCAGTGGCGCTACAGTCGAGGTGACGTCGCACCAGCTGCGAAAAAAAGGGCCCCCAGCTCGATCCGTCGGCGGAGGGCGGCGGTAGTCACGGCGGTGAGCCTCGCGCTCCTCTCACCAGTGGCGCTACAGTCGAGTTGACGTCATACCAGCTGCGAAGCCGAGCCACGATGGCAGCAGTCAAGTGCGGCATCCTGGACCAAGGATCGACCACGGCGCCCAGTGACCCGTAAGGTTCAAGAACACCAATTTCTTGACAATAAAGTTTTTTCCATCCATTCATCCATCCAAAAACAGGGCCCCCAGCTCGATCCGTCGGCGGAGGGCGGCGGCAGTCACGGTGGTGAGCCTCGCGCTCCTCTTACCAGTGGCGCTACAGTCGAGGTGACGTCATACCAGCTGCGAAAAAAGGGTCCCCAGCTCAATCCGTCGGCGGAGGGCGGCGGTAGTCACAGCGGTGAGCCTCGCGCTCCTCTCACCAGTGGCGCTCGCTGTGGTGACGTCATACGAGCTGCGAAAAAAGGGCCCCCAGCTCAATCCGTCGGCGGAGGGCGGCGGTAGTATATAGCGGTAGTCACAGCGGTGAGCCTCGCGCTCTTCTCACCAGTGGCGCTACAGTCGAGGTGACGTCATACCAGCTGCGAAAAAATGGACCCCCAGCTCGATCCGTCGGCTGGTGGTGGCAGTAGTCACAGCAGTGAGCCTCGCGCTCCTCTCACCACTGGCTCTACAGTCGAGGTGACGTCATACCAGCTGCGAAAGAAAGGGCCCCCAGCTCGATCCGTCGGCGAAGGGCGGCGGTAGTCACGGCGGTGAGTCTCGCGCTCCTCTCACCAGTGGCGCTACAGTCGAGGTGACGTCATACCAGCTGCATAAAAAAAGGGCCCCCAGCTCGATCCGTCGGCGGAGCGCGGCGGGTAGTCACGGTGGATCTTTCTCACTGTACAAAGATAGTTTGCCATGCTGTCTACTGCCAAACAGAAAGAGAAGGCAGCTCGCCAGTGTGAAGCCAGGAAGAAACAGCGAGCTTTCGCAACCTACCGGGCTTAACCAAGCTAAGCCTCTGCCAAATTTTTCATCCTTCTCTCAGTCGCAACAACAATGAACACAACGAACGCCGACGGCTTACAGCTCCAGCTTCGCGTTTCTGGCACAACCTTGTCAATGCCTGCAGCTCGCATCTCTCCACCTCATCACCCCAAGTACCTATAAACGTGATTCAGGCGTCCACTGACCCAGGGATCCATTATGCGCACTTCCTTTCCTTAACATGATCGGAGTGTAAAACGTTGTAAAGCGCCAACGCCAATGAACCCAACGAACGCCTACAGCCTATGGCTTCAGCGCCGCGCTTCTGGCACAACGTTGTAAATGCCAACGCATGCAGCGCACACCTGTCACTACCGCCACTTAGCTTAAAGCATGGTTGAGGTGTTTTAAGAGGGCAGTTATGCGCCTTCCCTCTGCCTCATGTGTCCACCGAGGGGTGGACACCTCACCCTCACCTCACGCTATGCATATCCTGGCATAGCAGAGCTAAGCCACTGGCAAATTTTTTTACAGTGTGAAGGCACTACTTCATGGGGGCAAACCCAACCAGGAACCTTGTGGCGTTCCTGATCTTCAGGGCGCAGAAATAAAATAAATATTGCCGCAAGTGGGTTTCAAACCAACGACGGCGCGAACAAATCAGCTTCGCTGGTCACGGAACGAGAGCACTATGCTCTTGCCGCAGCTGATCGTGCCTCGTGTTAAACTGGAACACACTCTCACGCTGTGCATTAAACGTCGTTGTCTTCGTCAACTAATTCTTCTATCAAACTAATATTGTCACCAGACGTGTCGACGACCCTTGAAAGCAAACCATGTGCCAACCAGGCTAAAGACACGCTTTCGCACGTCTACTTGTTTTAAGTACGTTAAAACCCTACCACTTTCTTTCAGCAAATCAAACACGCAGCAACTGTCTCATTTGTCGGTGGACACCTAAACTGTGCCGCGAGGTAAGGAAGGAAGGTTCGAGTGAATGAAGAAAGAGTCACAAAATAGTAATTACTCATTGACATCCACCCAAGCGCAGCCGTGCGGCTTCAAAGGAAAGTTATACAGCCTCCTCAGAAACTTCGTAGTTGAAGGAAAATTCGTCCTGGTCCGGGGTTCGAAACCGCGACCAATGCATCACCAGAGCAGTCGCTCTACCAACTGAGCTAACAGGGACGGCTAGCATATGGTAGGTGGTGGTGGTGTAAAACATTTATTATGCTATATACAAGAGAGGTATTGCTTTGACCGTCAGGCCCGGCCCTCACAATCACTAGTAGGGCGAGACAGAATTGTTCAACAACAGTGTTGGTCTAATCCTGGGTCCCGGGTTCGAATTCCGGACCAGGAGAACCACAGGTGGTCGAAATTTCCGGAGCCCTCCAATACGGCGTCTCTCATAGCCTTAGTCGCTTTGGGACGTTAAACCCCAGAAACCAACGAACCAACCAAATCTTTCTTTACGTACGAATTTCTGTGGAAGCTGTATAGCTTTCCTTTGCAGCCGTATTGACAGCGCTTGGGTGGATGTCAATGTGTAATTACTCCCTTATTACAAATCTACTCTACCTTGAGGGATTCCACCTTAACATTTGACCAAAGAAAAAAGAGGTGCTGTAGTGGAGGGCTCCCTAACCACTGCGCGACTACTGTGTGGCGGGTTAGAAAGTGTGTGTACGTGTGGAGGTGGTGTTCAAAAATAACAGACGGTTAAGCATGGCTAAGCACGCACTAGTTACGGTGGGCACTAGGCATTTACCATGAAGGCAATTACCACAAGGCTTTTACAGTAAAGGCATTTGACCTAAATGCATTGCGGCTGAAGGCTTTCAGCAGAAAGGAGACTTCACTCAGATGAATCCTTTCCCCAGACCTTCACTCCGGTGAAGGCCTGTCAGGTGAACATACCTGGCAGGTTGTCCACAACCCAGTGGGCATGTGGAGCGCCTGCCACAAGGCAGGCTTTAGGGACGTACGTATGCCCGAAATCGGAAAATGCGTCTAGTAATCCTACCGCACAAAAAGGAAACACGCACTAATTGCCTCACTCGTTGCGTGCCTCATAGGTAAGGAAGTAAGAATATCACTGGGATAGGTATTTTCCCTTCAGTGGACTTAACTGGGGTAGCCTTGGTGACGGCGATGATCTGTTCAGTATCAGGAGCTTGGGTCACAGCGCTCGACGGGCGGGCGCCATTTGTATACCTCTGCAAGGGCTACGATTCGCAGGGATGACGTGGACGACGTCACAAGTATCATGTGCGACCCTGCACCCATATTAGCTCTATGCCTGCACCGGACTCCTGCACGGGCACGGCGCGTCCTGTCCCCCAGGGTGTCGTCGGGGCGCTGCGGTCGGCGTGCGGCCCGGTTAGCGGAGGCGCTCTCGATCGCGGCCGGCGCGTGGCGGCCGCCGGCTGCGCCTTCTGTGCCCGCGCGGCTTGATTAATGGCCCGCGCGTCGCCGGCGGGCACATGGGCGCCGCTAGCCACGCTGCGCCAGCTCGTCCCCGTTCGCCACTTGAGAGTGCCGCCGAGTTCGCGTGTGTTTATGCACGCGTGAATAGCCGCGTACGACCACGGCTGCACACACGTGCGCCAGAGAGCACGTGTTGATGCGACTCGAAATTTTAGTGCGACTGTTTCAAAGTGATGGCTTGTCCAATGGATCGTTAGAGCATCGAGGTACAGTTTCTTGCCGGTTTTGATGTCGGCGTTAGTTATTGGTGTGTAAGTGGAACCAGAGGTGAACAGCGGGCGTGCTATTCCGCAAGCATGCTATAGTGCGCTTGTTTGTCGCGCTCTTAGTGTCACGGTAAACAGCAAACAGGCAGAAATGTAAACAACGGGAATAGTATGTGTTTTTGGGGCATTTGAGAGACACAGTGCAAGATGAGGTAAGCAGAGTAGAGTGAACATCATGTATACAGTGCACTAGTATGCGCATCTTAGTGCCGCAGTAAAAACGACTATATACTGATCACTGGCTTCGTTAGGCTGTCCGTCAAAGAAGTTACACCATACCACAGTGTTGAGGTCGTTCACTTTTGACTGGATTCATGACGTGTTATCATATATGCCACAGCAACGGCTAAGTATGGTATTCGTGCAGTATTTATTTGTAGAGTTCAAATTTTGTGCCATCACCTACAGCTGTCGTTATATAACTTTTTTGCTGAAGAGAAAGCCTCGCGCTCATACGTTCAAGTTACGTGCACGAAAAGGAAGAAATTGGGCTGTTAAATGCCATCATTTCGTACTGCCTATTCATCGCAGGATCAACGCACAAGTTGCTTTTGCGTCACTTTTTTTTTTTGTATTAGGCGAAAGACAACAAGCCCCTGTCCTGCCGCTGTACCTTCCTTTCTCAAGTTATCAGGTTTTGCCACTTCCCACGAATTCGAGTTCGGGTACGGAACATTACACTTTGTGACATATTGATTTTAATCTCTTCTCATCCACTATTAATGAAAGCATTAGAAGGGTCAGTGAAAGCGCAAATGACGCGCGGCGTCTGTCAGTAAAAGGTGGACCACCTGACACCTCCGGGTTACGAATGAACTTAGTATGCTACCTATACGAACGTAGTATGCTACATCGGATATAACGAACTTTCGTGTGTGTACCTCGGATGTAACGAACTTATTATGTTGACCTCGGATATACCGAACCTAAGTCAACCACCTCTGATATAATAAACTTTCGTGTGCTAACATCGGATGTAACGAACTTTAGTGCTTGGACCTCGGATATAACGAAGTTAGTGCGTTGACCTCGAATATAACGAACAACCTCTGATATTACGAACGTTTGGCTGCTAATGCATTCAGTCGACGATCCACCGATGGTCGCCTCAGAGTTTTTTGTCACCTAACAACTTATTTCCCCTTTTCTTGCATTTTACAGCGCAAACCTAGTTCTCCCGTTTTCGTGCTGTTGTCAGTATCGTCGCCCCGTCCTCATGGCCCATTCCTCCCATCTCAGGAAGACTAAGAGCAAAAGGATAGACAGATGTCGTCGCTGGGGCACAGCGAAGGCTGGCTTGGGTAACCGAATTCGAATCGGAATGTCTTAACCAGACCGTGATGCAGAATGCATTCTCAGCCACGAATCCCTGCGCTCAATAATCGCAGAGTTCACTGCGGCTATTCGCGTTTGATCAGTGACGCCTCATTCTCAGTGGCAGTCATGCATGGCAGCTACATTGTTTTAGTCAACTCGCAAGACAGTTATCGCCGATCTCTCATCGTCCCCTGACGGTCGTAATTTTCTATTTTCTTGCTGCTCTATGCTTCTTCTTGAGCGGCTAGTCAGCAGTTTAAGGTCAACTTTGATATGTAATATATTATTAATATGTTATCTTTTTTTGGGTACTTTTGTTTTTAATCGCAAGATGAGACTGTGCGGAATACGACAGCGCATTTCTGTTGACTACCACGACATTAAGCATGCAAATGACCGGCTGTTAATGAAAAAAAAAAACGAAAAAAAACACGCGTGTGTTGTGAAATTCGTATGCTGCTGATTTAGTTCTGAGTTTTGACTTCGAAAAGTCGTCGCGTGTCTCTCTCTACCGGAAGGTAGCGCTGGCTTGGACAGATCGGAGGCAGATCTTCTGTTCTCCCTTGTCAACCTGCCTACTGCGCAGGCGCTAAAGTAATGCATTAAAATCCCACTCGCGTCCATTGCAGGACATATGCCTCTCCCATATCCCTCCAATTAACCCTGCCATGTGCATGACGCGGTTATCATATGTCCTCGCAAACTTTCTATAGTGTCATTTGGCCATGTGACTCCCTGCCGCGTCCTGCTACGTTTACCCTCTGTTGGAAATTCCTCCATTGCACTGGGGGACCATTGGTTGTAGTGACTTCGCATTACATGGCCTGCGCATTTCCACCGCCTTTTAATTTCAGACGGGATATTCTTAACTCGCGCCCGTTCCCTAATCCCCTCTGCTCTCATCCTCTCCCGTCATGCCCCTCCTATCATTTTCATTTCCACATAACTCGCTGCGTCATCCTTGAAAGAAATCTACCTTGACTCAACCGTTGTTATCCGTCCACAAAGGTGGACGTCGCAGTCACCGACGCAAGGAGGAACTGCCAGAGATAGTCGCGACACCAGTTATATACCAACCTATAGATAGCAATCCGACCATTACCAGGAGCACACAAACACCAAGCGAGCAAGCTAGACACACGCGCACACACACTGCCGTAAACGCAACACCCGCGGTTACGTGAGTGTGTGCCCACGCGGGGGGGGGGGGGGGGGGGGGGGAGCTCGCGTGGCGGCACAGAGAAGAGGAGGACCGTGCCGACGCAATTTGGGCTCGATCGCGCGCACCCGGCTGCCGTCGAGTGGGTGCCGAGAAGCGCGCGCTTTTTCTCGCGGGCATTCTCGCGGTCGATCAACCGTCGCGCCCCTGCGCACCGCCTCTCGCTATGCGCGCACCCGGTCTATTCATGTCGCCCTTGAAATAGGACCATCGCCGGAGGCGGCAGTGGCTAAGCGCGCCGGCCACGCCGAGTCTCGGTACAGTTCCACGCAGCGCGCTGAGAACCTGTATACTGCGATCGATGCAGTCGGCGTCACTCCGAAAGAAATCGGCAGCGTGGTTTCAGCGGCGTAGAGACTTTTACGCCTTCGGACTCGTTCGATTCCTCTTTCGCTGCGAGAGAGGCGTTTTCGGATTACTCGCGACCGTCTGAGCGTGAAATGGGCGTTGACCCTCCAGAATAGTAGGTCGGGGAAATCGGACCGCTTTATTGAAGCGAAATGAATTACTCTCACCGCCTTAAAGGAGGAAGACTATTTGCGGACGACAGAAATAACGTTTCGCGTTCTACGCGTGTCTCACAATGAACTCTGATTCAGGTATATCCTATATTGGTCCGAACGCTTACTCCTGTCATGTGGCAGGAATTTTGGCATTTACGTCATTAGTACGAATAACACAGCCGAACGCCTTTGGACAGACAGTCGGACTGTCAGTTTGCATGAATCATTTACAGCGAGACCGAAAGTAGGGATGTCCTGTACCCGTCGCCTAAATGAGCTAAAAATAGCCAGGGCTCTTTCACCTTCCAATCCCATACAAGCAATCCTAATACATAGACGTTAGTAGCCTTTTTGTTGACGTACCGTGGAAAGTCACAAAGCGTTCCTGTAATGGTACCTTATATCTCATGAACGCAATCTGGCTAATGTGTCAATTGCCAACGCTCAACGCCGAGTAAGCCTGGCACGTATGCCCACGAGGCACGCATCTTTAAGGTGTCGGGAGGCGGCATCAACGCACACCACATCATCTCGCATGGTAGTATACTGCACCAGCTACTCTATAGCTGTTACGCGCATTTGTAACAGCTTGGACAGCGGTGCACGCATTTATCGGCGCTGTGCGCGGAGGCACGCACCCACTCTGGAGCAATAGTAACATCAGCAGCAGGAGCCACTAATGCGAGCTTGCATCGCAGCCGTTGCCGATATCGTACGCACCGATCGACTACTATACGACGCTCGTCCAGCGGGCATTCCATCCCGCTCCCGTCCGATCCAATCGGGTCGCGCAGACACATGCGCAGGGCTATTTCGGGCTATGGGTGAGCTCCCCCCTCTCTCTCTTCCTCTCTCTGCCATCGCTCGGACATGCGGTAATGTTATGGGCCAGTGGAGCGTGACGGCGTTTGCATGACGCAACAGCAGGCGTGGTGCGCGATGTTTGTGCGTCAGTGCGCGATGCTTTCGTTCGCGCCAGCCTCGGCTTCGACGAGGGAGAAACATGGCCGCCTTCTTTGCGTCGCCACTCCGCGCTTTCCTCGTACGCGAAATGCAGGCGCTGCAGCGAGAGCATGTGCGCATGACGGTGTAGTATGTGTACATACTGCATAACGCTGGCCTCTCCCACCCACGCCCATGTGGCGGACGTTGGTGCGCGCAGCGACTGGTGCGAGTGACCGCGTTCTCTCTTCCGGAAAAAGGACTCGCAGGAATCTCCCCCGGTGCTTTTTTTGTCGGGAGTAGGTAAATTGGTTTATCTGAGCCCGTTTGTTCAACTGCGTAGCTGTTTCTGGTCGTATTTTGGAGTGCTCAGCTGGACAGTTTTGTGCGCGCGGGCATGCGCGGCGCCATATCTTGGAACAGCGGAAGTGAAAGTATACGCGTTGGCACACCGGAGAGATTTAGAACGAATGCGAGGTTTGCCCGGGCCGTTTAAAGGGGGGACGTTGTAGAGCAATGGGAACCGAAGCGTGAAGTCTTTGTTAGTATGAAGAGAAATCGGACAGCTTGCCGGCTGGTGGGTCACTGAAAGTGCATGGTGCGTTTGATAGGCGTGGATGTGCGAAAAGCATTGATTTTCGGCGATACACCACGACAAATTCACAGCTCAGTTCCACGACAAATTCACAGCTCTGTCTTATTAATGAAGATATGCTTATCTTATTACTGGAGTTTACCTTATTAGTGAAGATCTGCTCAGGCCGTGTGAGAGCAGTTGAGGTAGCAAGGTAACCCGTCGGTGTAACGGCCTTAAAGGTGCACTGAAGAGGAATCTCAACACGGCATTTTGCTGCGGGAACTCGATCTACACGTTCCGAGCATTCTTAGAAACTCCGTCCTGTGCGGGCGATTTCCCTCATTTAAATCGTATTGACGTCCGGCTCCCGCCTTTTATTTTTAAATTCTCCCCGTACGATGGGCGGAGTCGACGAACTCATGGAGTGCCTTTCAGGCAGTGGCGGCTTTGGTTTTGCTTTTATTTTGTTTTTTAGGTTCCCGTGAATAAAAACATCTCGTCAGAGACTGCATAGCTGCAAATTAGGCCCACGCAAATAAAAATACAAGTGGGCTCATTGCTTTCGCCGGTCACTACGTATCACTCCGCCGATGGCAGAGCGGCAAGCCGCCACGGGACTGGGTGAAAGGTTCGTCGACTCATCCCACCCTTCCTCCATGCATCCCACCATCTGCGGCAAATTCAAAAAAAAAAAAAAAAAGAAAAAAAAGGCGGGAGTCGGGACGTTTAATCTGACTTAAATTAGGGAAATCGGCCTCACAGGGCAAATTCGAAGTTTCTAATAACGCTCGGAACGTGTAGACATAGTTCCGGCGGTAAAGATACGAGTTTAGATTCCTCTTCAGCGCACCTTTAAGTCGAGCACGGCTTCTCTGTTTTGCAAACTCTGTAGTTGCTCCGTTAGGACAGCCAAGTTGTTGGACATATCAGCGGGGTCGTCGGTAACGGCGGAGTATTCCAGCGGAGGAAGGAACGAGATACTCTCCAGAGCCGCGTTGCGAGCTGACTGGTTCCTGTCGTCATCGCCCGTGTGCCCAGGGATCCACGCGAGGCGGATGCGCACGTTGCGCGTTGAGATCGCTCTGATTGTAGATGTAATCTGCTATGCAGTTGGGTGCGTCAAGAATGGTTTGTGGAGCTCGCGCACGGCTTGGTGTGAATAAATGAGTATTTAGACTTTGCGCGACGTGTCGGTTTGTATTAGTGGATTACCGGCCAGAACGCTTTTCACCTGTAGGAGAGGGGCGTACGTAGCGAACAGTTCTGATGTCCAACATTATGAGACAAAAATTTTGAATGTTGTAAAACTGTAAGGTACTGTTATGGAAATTCTGAAGGTAGTGGTCCATGCTTCCTATATGTAGCAAAATCTCTCTTCTATAGTTTTTCCATCGTTCGCATCAAGCGGTTAAGACTGTCATCGAAAACCAATGGGGAACAATTTTTACTATAGCGAAAACGTTAATAGCAAAAAAAAAAAAACGCAAGCTTGCTGACGGCAGATTTCCGGGTATATTGATTGTTACAGTGAAATGTTACAATACACGAAAAAAAATTCCGTGCATAAACTCTTTCTAGTTCGAAAATGCTTTTGTCCAGCATTGCTGGGCATGTCCTTCATGCATCCGTCGGGAACTGGAATAGTACGCCTTCTCTCGGGCTCTACGCCTGAGAAGGCAAAAGAGGGCGCAATGGCCCTAGCCTTTGCATATTCTCACGTTCAATACATCTTTCGCGACTCCCGCTTCGGTCCACTAGAAACCTCTCCTTCGGAAATTTCAACCTCCCTCCCATCCGCAATGTATATTGCCACGTATCATTGCACTGTGTGTTTGTTCACGCTCAAGGCAGCAGGAAAGGGTCGTTATCACTTTTGTTCGTGGCGCGAGAAGCGACCAGACTAATCTCGATTGTTCGCAGCCATGAAAGGCTGCATCTAGGTTTTTCTAGATTACCGTAGATGATCTTGACCTGTTATCTGGAAGTTTCCTTGCCGGCTTTAAATTGAGCGATGCCGCGAGCGGCGGACGTTCGTAGTTCGACGACCGACGAGCACGCTTGTTGCTTACGCCGCCGCCGAGTGATTCAGTTATTTTGCGGGCGCAAGTCAGCCCAAATAAAGAGCTTCGTTTCCAAGACTGGCTGGTGTCTTCCTGACCGCTATACTGCCGTCACTACAACGTGACAATATGGTGAGCGTTTAGTGCAGTCTGCGGGGGTAAAGATCTGGAACACGATACCATTTCTCTGAAAAACTCACAGAATTTTGCTGGTATGTTTAAAAAACACTTAACTGAAATAATTGATTTAACCTTAAAATCTTTTTTCGTCATAGTTTTCTGTTATTATGTACTTTGTATGTAACACGATAGTTTGTACTAACACTCGATGTCTGAAAGTTCTCTTTGCATGTCATGTTTTCAAAGCTATTTTCTTTCTTTTTTTGTCTCGCCGAATGTTATCTAGCAGTATTATTTAGACTACTTTGCTTTTAATCTTGTACTACGCTTACGCTATTCAGTATGAGTACCTGTATAAGTCCCTGTATAAGTCCGCCATTTTTGACAGATCGCCAATCCTATATCCGGCTGCAAGACACAGAACATGGCCCATATCAACTTGGCACACGAGGGACCCCACAGGGAGTTGTCCTCTCGCCATTACTATTTAATCTGACCATGATGAAGCTCCCTATACCCAGCTGGCAGAGGTCGCCGGTGTGCAGCACGCTCTGTATGCGGACGACATCACCCTCTGGGCAACACAACAATCGGTTGGAGACATCGAGACCAACCTGCAGCAAGCGGCAGCTATTGTGGACGAATACGCCCGTCGCATGTGGTCTTGAAAGCTCCCCGAGCAAATCGGAATTTGTGCACATACGCTCCAACTCAAAGTGCACAACCAAAATTGCCCTTTCCCTACTTAGCGGACCGATACCCGAACACGAGGAAATCCGGGTACTGAGGCTTTTCATTCATCATAGGCGCAAGATAGACACTGCCCTAAACAAGCTACGTAAGGTGGGGGACCAGGTGGGTCGGATGCTCCGCCGGGTATCCAATAAAAGGGGGGGACTACGATGCAAAGATGCCCTGCGGCTGGCCAATGCATTCGTAACCAGCCGGATTTTATATTCGGCTCCCTACCTCCACCTACGCAAATGCGATGAGAATGCCTCAGAAGTAGTTCCCCGCAAGGTTTATAAGAGAGCGCTCGACCTCCCCATAACGACGTCCAACAAGCGTCTCCTCGGTCTGGGGATGACCAACACCTTTGGGGAGTTATGAGAAGCTCATCTTAATAATCAAAAATTCAGGGGCACTTTGTTGACCTAAAGTGCGGTGAGGCGAAAGCCTTAGGCGCGGTGTTGCTGCTTGTGTCACTGATGTGTTGTTAAGATGTAAAGCTTCGCCTCTAAGAGTGAAACGCGACAGCGCGTCTTTCAACGCTGCCAGGGAGTCCATAGAACGCCATCGCCCGTTCGGTTCTACGCCTTGCTCGTCGGAAAATCGGTTTTTGAGGAAACTAAATGTATCTGTCTCGCATATCTCGGTGGACACCCGAACCTCGCCGTAACGGGCAGGGAGTAATCAGGGAACCGCAGCTCAAGTTTGCCGTGTCGACTGCAGCGCCTTAACGCACAGCATAGCGAGAGGAGCAAGCAGTTTTGGGAGCGCTCTTGGTGCTATTCCACGCCACCTTCCTGGGCTTATTGGCATGAGCTTCTGCGCTCTGTCGAAGCCACACGTGGTGCGTGTCAGTTATCTGGGTTATGTCTACAGAAGCGAGGCAAATAGTGCTATCAATCAAACGCGGGCTTCTAATCGTTCAGAATGTGCTCTCGCGTTTGTAGCGGCCCAAGCGACTGACGGCAGCAATTTTTAGGCACCTAGTGGAATAACTGCAGTGCCATCTGGGCAGCGCAATACAGCGCATTCACTAGACGCGCCTTTGCTCGTTCGAAACCATCGAGCTGGCAAGGCGGAGTGGTTAGCATGCTCGACTCGCACTCCGGAGACCGGAGTTCGATTCCCGAACTCGACCAATTTCCTTAGCGGTTTTATTTATTTATCTGGCCTGACTAGAAAGGTTAATTAGGCTAATTGGGTAATTAAGCAATGTAGTAAACTAATTCCCACTTACTTGGATCATCACTATACGATCCCTTTAATTGGTTGCATGGCAAACTGGCATACTGGCATGGCAATGTACAATTGGCCCAGCTTGAAATTCGCGCACTGTGACGTCACGACCGTTTAGACCAATTGAAAAGCGTGACATTTCTGTCGACAACTCCTGCTTACAACGATGAGGCATTAAAGGCTTCCGCCTTACTTGCGCCTGAGCAAAACACCTGCGGTGAGCCGCCTTCTGATCCACTTACACATATCCTATGCAACACAGACAGAAGAACAGGTCAGCATCCCTGAAGCCTGGCGCTTTGCACTCCAGGTGCGACCCCTTCCGAAGAACATGACTGCAGACACCCACGATGGTCGCCGCCTCGCGCTGGCGGAGGCTATTTCTCAACAATATGGTCATAAGCCAGGTGTCCTATGTGGATGCGGCCGGCCCACACCATGGGGGTTGGTAGACGGCGGCCGTCATCCACCAAAACACTACAGTTCAGGGCCTTACTTTCCGTGCCCCAAACATTACAATTGCGGAAGAGATCGCCATTGCACTGGCCGCCGCAGATCCAGAGTCCCGAGTCATTATCACGGACTCCAGGGGCGCCTGCTGCAATATTGAGCAAGGGTATATTCCAGACCGTGCTTTCAAAATCCTGCACGCATGCGAGTTCAAAGGCTTTCCGACCCATCGTACAATCGTGTGGGCTCCGGCTCATGCGGGTCTTGAGGGGAACGAGGCAGCCGACGCCGCCGCCCGCGCGCTTACTCACCGGGCATCGCCTCATACGCAGCCAGATCCGGAATTCGATTTCAATCCGGCCACCACCTTTAGAGAGATCACCTTTCTTTGTCAAATCTTTCATGGTCTCTATCCCCCTCCCTGTAAAGGCCTCACCAGGGTGGAGGAGCGCTGGCTTCTCCGCCTCTATGCCAATACTGTACTGTGCCCGGCAGTACTTAAGCACTTCAATTCTTCTTTCTCGGGCGCGTGTCCGCACTATGTGAAGGAGTTTTCGGACACCCGCCACATGGTGTGGGCATGCCCTTCCAATCCTGCCTACCCACCACCCCACTCGAGAGGACTGGGAAGCTGCCCTGCGCGGCTGCTCCGAACTCCATGCCCAACAGGCATTGGTAGCTAGAGCCCGGGCCGCTGCGGAAGGTGGTGGTGGTGGTGAAAACTTTTATATTGTAAAAAAAGAGTTTGGGAGCCACAGAGTGGCCCCGCTACATGGTCGGCGTCCCTAGTCCGGGACACCGCACGACGAGGCCCCGTCTCTCGCCCGTTTCACCAGAGCCCTTTGGGACTCAAGCGAGGAGCAGTTGAGGAGGGCAGTCTCCCATGCCTCTCTGGAAGGGGTAGGGGAAGGGGGGAGGTGGGGATTTTGAGTACATGCCCACACCATGTGGAAGATATCACAGGTCTCCCCACAGTGTGGGCATCGCCCATCCGTGTTAGGATCGTAATGTTTTATTATTGCAGGACAGAGTAGAGTACCTGTCTGCAGGCGCCTTAAAGTTCGCTCCTCCGTCTTACTCAGCCCTTTTGCAGGGGCCGGGAAAAGGCGGTGGTTGTCGCTATAATGTGTTAATATTTCCCTGAATCGCAGCAGCGGCTGGTTAGTCTCCGAGCCAGAAGAGCTGGGATGAGGAGCCCGGTGAGTAAGCGCTCGGGCAGCCGCGTCAGCGGCCTCATTACCTCGTAAGCCCTGGTGGCCAGGAGCCCAAATGATTCGTTTGGGTGTTGGATCAGTGGCAGTCCGTCGTAGAATACAAGCAGCTAAGGGGGAGATCTCCCCTGCCAAGTAATGTTCACATGCTTTTCGGGAGTCCGTGATGATTATTCTCGAATTGGCGTGGGCGGCAGCAAGCGCTATCGCTACTTCCTCGGCCCGCATTGAATTCGGGGCTCGAAAGGAGAGTCCATCAACGTGCATTTTTCCTGGTGAACGACAGCGGCCGAGTAAAATCCCGTGGGCGATGGCCCTGCTACGTCTACATAATATACACCGGGTCGGGAGCCGTGTTGTCTCTCAAGAGCCCGAGCCCGCGCTTGTCGTCTGTTGAACGACAGCGGCCGAGTAAAATCCCGTGGGCGATGGCCCTGCTACGTCTACATAATATACACCGGGTCGGGAGCCGTGTTGTCTCTCAAGAGCCCGAGCCCGCGCTTGTCGTCTGTTGAACGACAGCGGCCGAGTAAAATCCCGTGGGCGATGGCCCTGCTACGTCTACATAATATACACAAGGTCGGGAGCCGTGTTGTCTCTCAAGAGCCCGAGCCCGCGCTTGTCGTCTGTTTTCATGCATGTCGGTGTCCATGTTACGGGGGAGCGGGGAGACCCAGAGCATATGGCGCCATAGTACTGGGATACGCTCCGCCTCCTCTGGAGTGCAGTCGTGTTGGATGTGTAAGCGGTTTAGCAGGCGGCGCCCAGGAGCTTTGCGCGAGGCAGTGTCGCATCCCATGAAGTCTGCGGAAGCTACACGCTTCCGCAGCGCTTCTCCAGCTACACGCTTCCTCCTAGTGTTTGTAAGGGGCGGGCCCTTCCGGCTCGCCCCATCGACCTCTCACTGTAAATAGAAATAAAAGTTTTCCTCCTCCTCCTACTAGTGGATACAGTGTCTTCGTTCACTTCCATCTTCCTTTCTTCCCGTTACGGCGAGGTTCAGGTGTCTACCGAGATATGCGAGACAGATACATTTCCTTTCCTCAAAAAACAATTTAATTTACCGACGAGCAAGGTGTAGAGCCGAACGGGCGATGGCGTACTGTTGACTCCCTGGCAGCGTTGCAAGACGCTGTCGCGTTCCGCTCTTAGAGACGAAGCTTAACATCATAACCACACACCAGTAACACAAGCAGCAACACTGCGCTTAAGGCTTCCGCCTCACCGCTCTTTAGGTCAACAAAGTGCCCCCCTGAATTTCAAACTCCGGTTCATTAGCCGAGCGCTCTAACCACTGAGCCATCGCGGTGAGTACCATTGACCCAGCGCACTTAGAGTGCGCTGAGACAGTGAGACAGTCAGTGCGCCTTTCCGTTCCTCGTTACTAATGACGAGTTGTGTCAGACCCGCCGCGGTGGCCAATGGCTAGGGCGCTCGGCTACTGAGCCGGAGTACATAGGCTGCGGCGGCCGCGTTTCGTTGGAAGCGAAGCGCAAAAGCGCCCGTATGCAGTGCGATGGCAGTGCACGTTAAAGACGTTGTTGTTGCTACTGAAAGAAGGATGAAAAGGAAAGAGCACGGGCCTGCCGACTGGCTCTAGCCGAGCCACCACCGCTGCCACGTGCAGATAGAGGAGAGGTAAAAGAGAAGAAGAAAGAGTGAAAGAAGAGACGCGCGTCTTAACAACCGCGTCCGTCGAAGCGAAGACGCTGGCTGAAACAACAGATACGCCGTTAAAGATCCCCAGGTGGTCGAAATTATATTGGAGACCTCCACTGCAGCACCTCTTTTTGCAGCGATACCTTCACTACGCCGGCCACTTCGCCTCGTCGAGCGTGGTCGCACCTCGGCCATATGCCCGTGGCTGCAGCTGTGCGCCGGAGCCGCCGCAAGAGCCGTGGCCTAGCAACCACCGCGGTGGACACCCGAACCGCACCGCACAGGAAGGGAGGAAGTGGGAGTGAAAGAAGAAAGGGAAAGAGGGGCTGTAATGAAGAAAATGGATTTGAGGAAAGGAGGAGGAGGATAAAGAAGAGGAAAGGCAGGGAGGTTAACCGAAAGAATAATCGGTTTGCTCCCTACACGGGGGGGAAAGGAGTGAGGGGATAAAAAAAAGAAAGAGAAAGGAGAGTAACAGAAAATTTAAGTCACTATAAAACGTCACTGTTCGTTAAAGTCACAGCCTATCGTGCAGGCCAGAAGTTCTCAAGAAGCGGAGCAGTGCCTTGCAGGCCTTCTCCGCCGACCACCGCCGCGGCCAGTGGCCGAGAATCTTCATTTCCGTGAAAGGGCGCGGATCTAGACGGTCCAGCGCACGGCTGAGAGACTGCCTTTCGGTGGTGTAGGCAGAGCAGTCACAAAGAATGTGGGTTATGGTCTCGTCATGCCCGCAGATGGAACATGCAGGACTATCAGTCATACCGATTAAGAATGAGTAGTGGTTGGTGAAAGCTACACCAAGCCAGAGGCGACACAGCAAAGTTTCTTCTCGTCGTGGTAGGCCTGATGGTAGCCGGAGCTTCAGATCTGGGTCCAAGGATTGTAAACGGGAATTGCAAAATTGGCCGGAATTCCACGCGGCAAGCGTGATGTCCCGCGCAAGTGCGCGAAGCCTGCTCGCTGCATCCGATCTCGAAATGGGGATCGACACAAAATCGCCGTCGTCGTGAGCAGTTCGCGCGACCTCATCCGCGCGGTGATTACCTGCTATGCCGCTGTGCCCCGGTAGCCATTGGTAGCTAATGTCATGTCCTTTGTTGATGGCAGAGTGATGTAGCTGTGAGAGAGAGAGAGAAAAAGGACGGAAAGGCAGGGAGGTTAACCAGGCGATGCCCAGTTGGCTACCCTACACTTGGGGAGGGGAACAAAGGGGAAAAAAGGAAAAAGAGCGGCAAGGAAATGAGTTGTCTAAGTGTCCAGCGACCACTATGTAGCTGTCGAATTTCCGCGACCAGTTGTTCATGGGCTCCACGGCGAAGAGCAGCTTTTAAGCCTTGGAGGGCAGCTTTCGAATCGGTGAAAATAGACCACCGCTGAGGGCGCTGCTGACTGATGTATTCAATGGCGACACGAAGAGCGGTGAGTTCTGCACCCGTCGAAGAAGTGCGGTGACCTGTCCTAACTCTAATTTCTGTAGTGCTTGCGGGTATGACGACGGAGCCAGAAGAAGAGATAGGGTTCACTGAGCCGTCGGTGTAAACGTGCACCCGGTTTGCATGGTGCTCATGTAAATATTCAAGGGTGACTTGTTGTAGTTCTGTCGGCGATAAGTCTATCTTCTTCCTGATGCCAGGTATCGAAAGAAGCACACGGGGATTGTGCTGGCTCCAAAGTGGCGAGGACGGTCTAGAGGCGGGTGTAAACTGGGACTTCAGAATGGCGGGATGTGCGTCAATGATGTCTGTAAACGATGTGCGCGGCCTGGTAATAGGAAGACTGGCAAGATGGTGAGAGGAAACCCGGGAAATGTGCCGGAAATGTGCCCTCAGTGCGTCAACTGTTAAGTAGGTAGGGATTGGATGCTCCTGGGCGATAAGTACAGATGCGGCCGTAGAGACACATTTCGGCAATCCTAGGCAAGTGCGGAGAGCTTGAGCTTGAGCGCTTTGCAGACTGCATATGTTTGTTTTTCGAATATTTCCAAGTACAGGGAGGCTGTAGCGAAGAAATCCCATGAATAAGGCGTTGTAGAGCTGCATCATCGACCGCACCGACGCTCCCCACGACTTTCCCCCAAGAAAGGCGAGAACGTGAGAAATCGCTGTCAGTCTCTTTTTCATGTATGAGATATGAGGGGTCCATGATAGATTTCGGTCGATGATTACTCCCAGAAACCGATGGCTCTTTACGTAGGGTATTGCTGTGCCGTTTATGCATACGGTTTAAGGAGACATGTTCTTTCGTGTAAAGGCAACCAGCGAGCACTTTTCGGTTGAAATCTGTAGGCCTTGCTGGCGAAGGTAGGCCGAAAGAATACTTGACGCCTTTTGAAGTCTCGCTCGAACTTGTGGGCGCGTAACTCCGGATGCCCAGATACAGATGTCATCCGAATATATTGAGAGTTGCGCCGACTGTGGTAGTATATCGACAAGCCCGACAAGTGTAAGGTTGAACAGCGTTGGGCTGAGCACTCCACCCTGCGGGACTCCACGGGAAGTGAAATGAGAAGATGGGCCTTCCTCTGTCTGCACAAAGAGAGATCTGTTGGATAAATAACTACGTATCCAGCAGAATACGCGGCCACCAAGCTCGGCAGCTTCCAGAGCGTCCAAGATAGCCTGGTGGGTTACATTGTCGTATGCGCCCTTTACATCCAGGAACAATGCCGCGGTCAAGCGCTTCAAATGTTTTTGGCGCTGGACGGATGACACTAGGTCGACCACGTTGTCGATTGAAGAGCGTCAACGTCGAAACCCGGACATTATATCTGTATATATGCAGTAGCGCTCCAGGTACCACTCAATGCGTGTAAGTACCATCCTTTCCAGTACTTTGCCAGCACAACTAGCCAGCGCAATTGGACGGTATGATGTCAGGTCAAGAGTCGATTTCCCTGGTTTCAGGAGCGGAACTATACGACTGGACTTTCAATCGTCTGGAACTGTGCCCTCATTCCACGATTTGTTGTAATGCCCCAGAAGGACACGCCTAGCTTCTTGTCCAAGGTTTGCAAGTGCAGTGTATGGCACACCATCGGGTCCCGGCGATGATGATCGTCTGCAACAAGCCAGCGCGGCGTCAAGTTCCTCCACGGAGAAGGGAAGGTCCATCCGAGAATCCCGAGAAGCAGGAACATCGCTGCAATGTAGCGTCGCAGATGGGGCAGATGGTCCTGCTACCCTAGCGCAGAAATCCTCAGCTACCTCGACCTCGCCTCGTCGTTGGAAGAGTGCAAGAGACTTGAAAGGGTGCAGCTGGTGTGGGGATGTTAGAAGGCCACGAACTACATTCCAGATGCGTGACAACGGTTTCCGTGGATCAAGCGTTTCACAGAATGACCTCCAACGTTTTGCCTGTACTGCTTGAATTCTGCGCTGAATTTTCTTTTGCATGCGCCTCGCATCTCTGAGGTCAAGGCTCGACTTAGTGCGTCGGTACCTACGCTCGGCCCTACGCCGCAGTGATCGCAGGCGCTGCAATTCCATATCGAATTCCGTGTACTTTTTAATTGGGGTGAATAACCGTGTCGCGTTCTCCATGGACTCCTTAACTTTCCCTTCAAAACTTGCGGATGAACCTTCTCTGGATGCATCTTCCATAAGTGCTTGAAACACTGACCAATCGATGCGTCGCATGGGTGTGGCAGAGGTGCATGTGGAAAGGCCAGTAATGGTCAGATATGTAGGGATATGGTCACTGCCGCGGGTTTTAATATCCGAAAAGCACCGTACATTGCTGATAAGGCATCGAGAAACGAACGCCAAGTCAAGGCAGCTGCTGTAAGTTGTCCCTCGAATATATGTTGGGGAGCCGTCATTTAAACACTGAAGATCATGGTCAGAAGCGAAGGACACAAGTTTCCGTCCCCTAATGTTCATTCTAACGCCTCCCCACATGGTGTTGTGAGCGTTAAAGTCACCCATGACGATCCAAGGGCCGGGTGTAACCGCGATCAGGTCACTCAGTCGTGCGGCGTCAAATCGACTTGATGGAGACATATACGCACCCACAAGCGTAAACGTGAGATTACGCCTCTTCACTGTTAGACAAACGTACTGGTTGTCGTTATTAGGGGGAACTGGATGAAGCACATATGTAAGTTCACGCCGAATGTAGATGATGACTTTACTGTTCCCTCGGTGCGTGGGAGATGCAAACGCCTCGTAACCTGACAGTCGCAAAATCTTCGGCACATTAGGCTCACAAATGATAAGGATGGGGAAATTGTTTACGTAAACATGCTGCCGAATATCTGAAATTCGGGGCTGAAGTCCGCGGGCATTCCATTGAAAAATAGAGGCTTGCCTCAGCTGCTTTTGAAATGTTAATGCTGGGGGAGCCATTGTTCCTGCTACTGTAACGCCGCTAGGACTGGTGTTAGCGCGTCTAGTACTTGCAGCTGTTAAATACGAGGTAGCAGCATCCCACCGCTGCCACCAGTTTGTTAAGGACGAGGTAGCAGCATCCCACCGCTGCCACCAGTTTGTTACAGACGAGGTAGCATGGTCGTGTGCCGGAGAGGGAATGAGGGACGTCTGAGACGAGGCTGCTGGAAAAAGACAATGAGAGAGGACTTTATACAGGAATTTACATATTTACAAGTGAGTTACAGGAACGCTGCATCACGACAGCTCATCAGGAGATCATTCGATGACAAAAAGCTCTTCGGCCGTGCCGCTGTCGGGGTTTTTAAGAGTTCCCTTCCCTAGGGTCCCTAGATGGGGGCCGGGCCTGCAGGGGAAGGAAGTTCTCACTGGCACCAATCACAGACACACACGCACTCACTCACTCCCGAGGGCTCACACCGCCGTCACGCGCTGGGAGAGGGGGAACGATGCCATCCACGTAGCGCAGACGCCGGAATGTCCATGAGCGGCGTTCCCGCGCAGTTCGAACGCGCGTTCACACTCGGTGTAGGGGAAACGCTCGCTCAACCGGGCAGACGGACGCGGCTTCCGTGGCAATCCAGGCGCTCACCCAACGCGCGTCTCGGGGTTTGTCGGCGTTTCGGTGCTGCCATGTCGTTGTCTTCCCCACGACGAAGGCGAGACGTAACACAGCGCATTCTGTGCCGCTAGCGTACGCAGGCCTGCCAGCACAGCGCGGATGGCACTCAGGATGGACTTCAGCATTGCCATAACCTGTAGTTCTTGGCCATGGCTGAGGTCTTGGCCTTTCTCCGGATCAACAGTAGGCGCCGAACTTGGAGATGGCATTGAGTTTCCTGACCCAGTGGATGTGGGAGGTTTCGGGAGTGACGGCCAGGTAACGGCCGATGCAGCAAATCCGGCCTCATCAACTGTCGGGCTCCCTTGGTGTAGTACGGCAGGCGGAGGAGGAGGACAAGATGCAGCAGTGCTAGAGGCCTCTATGTCAAAAGTGACGGCTTTCTTAGAGGACCTTCGACGACGCGAACGACGTCGTCGCACCTTAGCAGCGGCCTCTCTGCGTGTGGAATGGTCTCGAACCATTTGTTTCAACACTGCTCGTTCATTCTTGAGGCGTGGGCAGCCTTTCGAAGAGGAATCGTGAGGGCCACGGCAGTTGGCACACTTCAGGGTAGTCGCGCGGCAAACGTCGCCGCAATGTGAATCAGAGCATCTAGAGCACACGATGTTGTTCTTGCAGACGCCAGTCACGTGTCCGATCTTCATGCACTTTCTACATTGCAGTGGCTTGGGCACGAAAGGTCGAACTGGGTGGCGAAAATGCCCAACTTTCACATACGACGGTATGCAGTCGCCCTGGAATGTGAGCTTGATGCACTGAGATCTTCCAAGGCGCTGAACTGCCATTATAGAGATGCTGTTGGACGCTGGCTTGATTAAAATAGGCAAATCGGCGTCAGCGATGGAAATGTCGACGTTGTAAATGACGCCTGCTGTAGAGCTGCTGTCTTGGAGGACATGGGAGCGTACGCTGATGTCGCCGAGTTTGGTAACGGCGGACAGACTTTGCAGTGCGCTGCGCTCCGTGACATCAATGACGATAATGTTTTTGTAAGGGTTGACTCGCACGTCTTTAATCCCCCCAGGCACGAGGCCCTCAAGAAACATAGACGTGGCTTGCCTGTTCAGGTGGTTGAGGTTTCCGGTTGGCGTTTCAGGCACAAACAAGATGGTATGCGTCGGGGGACCTCGCGTCTTGATGACTGTAGACGTGCTTGATGAGGACGACTCCTCACGTCGGCGCAGTCTTCGCTTGGCCTTCTTGCTGAGGACTGGTACGAACCTATCGTCCGTCGAAGAGTCTTCACTGGCCGCCGAGTACACCTCGGTGGCCTGGCTACTTGCGTCACTGAGATGGTAGAGACGCTTCCTCTGGGCGGCCGCTGCCGACCCGCCGGGTTCCAAGGGAGGCCCATGAGCCTCCACTTCCATCGCCGTATGTGAAAGGGAGCGGCGCCTCCCTGGTTATAGCCCAAATTGCAAAAAAACTGCAGAGGCGTGAAGGCTGTTGTTGTTGTTGTCCTCTAGAAAATGGCGCATACCCACTGCGGGGGATTGGCCAAGACACAGGCGGCAACTGATAGGTGTACAAAATGTTAAACAAGAAAATAATGGTGGGGAAAAATAAAATAATCA
This sequence comes from Amblyomma mixtum, assembly GCF_055824585.1. Classification (NCBI taxonomy): domain Eukaryota; kingdom Metazoa; phylum Arthropoda; class Arachnida; order Ixodida; family Ixodidae; genus Amblyomma; species Amblyomma mixtum. Next base: position 218,568,118 of record NC_143012.1, on the reverse strand, counting down.
TGATAATAATAATAGCAATTAGGAAATAAATGAAAGGATCTCAGATGAGTAATTGAAATAGGCTAAACAAATGCTGTGAGATCGGTGACTGAAATAGAGAACGGGGCTAAATATTCCACATTTCAGAAAGCTTTGATTCCAGAGAAATATTGATCATGAGAAAGAGCACAGCTTAAGACGGCAGCCGTTTAGTGTCTGTAAGGAAGTTTTGCATGGCGGAGAGCACATTCCAGTTGCTGTGCCCAAGGGCGGAAGCCCCAAGAGACAGAGCAACCCCAGCTGACAGACTTAGACCAAGCTGTCGTAACGGAAGCTCCAGCAGGCGGCTCCGTAAAGAGGAGAAACGGCGGCAGGTCAACAAGAAATGATCTATCGTTTCGGGTTCTCCGCAGAACGGGCACAATGGGGAGACCGCCAGACCAGATCTATAAAGGTAGAAGTTTAAAAGAGGCACGCGACAACGTAGACGAGTGAAGGAAACCTCAAGCTTGCGTGATCGCCATCCTTTACTGCACCACGGGTAAAGGAGATGCCGGAATTCGGGAGAGGAGGTCAGAGCTGATGCTGCGAATTCTTTCAAGAGCAGATAAACCTGGCCGCGATAATATATGCGCTGGGTGGAAGCACAGATACGACTGGGCCTTGAAGAGATGCCTTCGCCAGGGTATCAGCAACCTCATTCAAATGGATTCCTCTGTGCCCAGGCACCCAGACCAACCGTAATGAACACACGTGGGGTGGAACCAAGCATTTGAGTAACCGAAGTGCCTGAGATGTTGTAGGCGCGGTGAGAGAGGAACACAACGATAATGAATCTGTCATAATTATGACAGAAGACAAGGAGCTGTTTAATTTGCGCAACGCTAAGACTACTGCTAGAAATTCGGCCAAATAAATAGGGGTGTAATCGGGAAGGCGGAGTGAGAATGACCAGTCAAGGGAGATGGAGAAAATGCCAACACCGGCCTTTTCTTCACACTGTGAGGCGTCTGTCGCTATGAGCACATGAGATTTAAAGCACAGCAGGTAATCCTGCAATAAACCGCTGAGCAAATGAAAAGGCATTAACTTTGCATGTTTTGGAAAGATGTCATCGAAGACAATCTGAATAGATGAGTTGGCGCATACCGGACGGATGTCCGAAATGCGGACGTTTAAGGGGTCCAGGAGGGATTGCACCAAACATATCTGAGGGGTACGGAAACGAGACCAGGTTTCGTTGAAAAATAGCCTAGGCTGACGAAGGAAGATCAAATTGGAGGCATGGAGCGAAGAATCGCACATTCTTACGAACGTTTTCACCGTTAAGAGCCGAAATCTAGAAATCAATGATGGAGTACGCGCTTCCAGGTACAAAACGGAATTCGCCACAAATTTTGGAAGGCCCAAACAAAGGCGCAACGCCTCCCGCTCCAAGAGAATCAAGGGGCGAAGTTTATACGCTGGTGCACCAGAGAATAAAACACAGCCGAACTCTAAGACTGGACGGACGTACATTCTATAAATCATAAGAAGTGAGTGCCTTCTCATGCCAGAACGAACACTGCTCAGCCTGCGCAGCATACCGACTGCTCGGACTCCTTTCACAGTGATCTGCTCGATATGGGCCCCCCAGGAAAGAGAAGGATCATAAATTACTCCGAGGTATTTGACACTTTGCACTTGAGGAATTACATGGTTCCGGTAAACAATAGAGATATTAACTGGACGAGAGAGCGGAAAAACCAATAAAGCACATTTATTGACATTAAGGGACAGATTAATGTCTCCTAACCATTGGTCTAGGACATTCAGGTAGGACTGTAAGGACTGGTACAAAGAGGAAATGTCGTTCTCTGAAGCAAAAAAGGCGATGTCATCAGCATACACATAAGTGGACACCTGAGGACTGCAGGGAATACTGCTGAGTAAGATGTTAAAAAGTACAGGGGAGAGGACCGCCCCTTGGGGCACTCCTCTCGCTTGTCGAAATTTGCTTGATGAAACACCGTTCTGAAAGCAGTAAAATTCCCTGTCAGCAAGGAATTCAGCAACCCAAGCCACAAAGTATCTCGGAAGTTCTACTGCCTGCAGTCTTTGCAAGAGCGTCCTGTGCTCAACGCTGTCATAGGCTTTAGATACATCTAAAGTAACAAGCGCTGCGTATTGGTTTCGGCGCCGAGCTAACTGTATGCGGCTCTCCAGATCGGTATGGGCACACCATATAGAGCATCCTGGTCTGAAACCAATCTGGCAAGGGTTCAACAACCCAGTCTCTGAAATAACAGACATTATTCTATCATGCAACACCCTCTCAATTAACTTAACGAGATTCGAAGTTAAAGAAATTGGCCTTATATTGTCTAACACATAACCATCTCCCTGCTTTTTAAGCAACGGGATAATCTTTGCTAAACGCCACTCATTTGGAATCCATGGCCCCTTAAGAGAGTAATTTATAAGCGCCAGTAAGTCGGTGGGAGATTCCTCGAACAAAATTTTAATCATAGAAGAAGTCACACCATCAAGGCCAGGGGCCGCGGGTGGAAGGCGGGATACAGTGTTCGAGAGCTCAGTGAGGGTGACCTCCTCGAAATCGTCCAAAGTGGCAAGAAATCTCTGAGGAGAAGGAAGAAGAGCCGTAAACCGGCGCTCAAGACCTCTGCCTATCTCTTCCAGGGACTGTGCAAGTTCAGCCGGTGACTGAACTAGGGAGACAGCGTTCATGGTGGACGAGATTAGTTTCCTGGATTTTAGGTAATTGAATAAAGCGCGCCTATTACCAGATTTTGAAAGGAATTCGTAGCGTTCAGTATCGTGCAACTCCTTTGCACGAGATACGGTGCGCTTAAACGTAGCTGCAACGAACTTATAATCGATCCAGTTTTTGGGACACTGATTATGGAGAAGTTTCTTCCAAGCAGCCTTTCGGCGCCTATAATCGCGAGCGCACTCTGCGTTCCACCAAAGGCACGGCGATGTTCCCTTATGTGCCTGAACCAAGAACTCCGATTTTTTACGAGGTCCATCCAAAATTGAACAAATGCGGATGGCATTATCTCCACTGTTGGAATGAGATTATTCCTGAAGGTCTGCTTTGAGGGCATTTTTAAAACTGTCGTAATTTATGAATGTGCGCCGTGTGCTGTTAGGAGAGGTCAACTGGCACATAACTTGGAAGCTGATCGGAAGGTGATCACTATTGGAGGCACAGTCAACTGGCGCCCAAGAGGACACAGTTATTCCGGGGGAAGAAAATGACAAGTCTAACGCTGAGCGAGCCTGACCACGGACAAATGTGGGGAGACCCGAATTTAAACATATGAGGTTATTCACACAAGCCCAGTCCCATAAGAGCGTACCGCAGCGATCTGTACGAAACCCCCACGAAACATGATGCGAGTTAAGTCTCCAACAATTAAAACCTGTTTCCTGCAACTAGATAAAAACGAGTCAAGAGGCCGAACGTCATGCACACCTGTTGGAAAATATACATTAGCCAGAGTGAGTGGCTGATATCCAGGAATATTGAGATCAAGTGCCTGAATTTCGCACTGCCTGTCTATATATTCAAATGACACAGTTGCCCGGTGGCAAAATTTTGTGGATACGAACAATAGCAACCCACCACCTCTTGAGGGCCGGTCAAGCCTGAAAGAACGATAATTTTGTAAATTGTACCGAGAATCTTTAGACAGCCACGTTTCCTGAAGAGCAATTAAATCTGGACTTAATTTACTGAATAAACAAACTAAATCTGTTGAAGCAGAAAGAATAGACCGGCAGTTCCACTGCAACACCTTCAACGACCCTATGTCGCCGAAAGGGCCGCAGCGGAGACCGCCTGATCCAAAATGCTGCCTTTGGGTGTAGATCTAGGGTGATTCTTTTTATTCTTCGACTGAGAGCAAGACGGACTAGCACCACCTATCGGAGACGCACTGCGCTTTTGAGCACGCATCTCAGTCTCCATATCAACGCACTCTTCAGATGAGAGTTCTGTCTCACTGTGATGTGAATAACTGGTTGTAGGGATAGACGAAGACTGTGATTGAGTCTGACTCAGAGGATTGGAAGTCACGGGCACAAAAGGTTGGGGAGGTGCAACCAATGGAGAAGTGATTGTGCCACAAAGGGGGGCAATAGAAGCTTGCAATAAAGTGGACATTTGGGATGCCATGACCTGCGAAATGCACGCGGACAGATTTTCAACTATGCGATCCATGGCACTTGCCATTGCTTTCTCCACCGCCGCCGCAATCGCTTGCGACAAGGAGGAATCCACAACGGTTGCATGCCGCGCTGCCACACTTGCATAGCCAGATGTCCTATCTTTGATGACTGAAACTGCCTCACGTCTTGAGCACCTGCGCTTGTCAATCAACTCTAGTACTTGCACTTCCTCAGCCCGCGCTGGGCATTCGGAATGGCTTGCTGAGTGTCCACCGCCACACAAACAGCATTTCTCTTGTTGAGCAGAACACCCAGCGGGGTCGTGGCTCTCTCCGCACCCACAGCAGCGAAAACTCGATTTACAGGCCTTGGCGCTATGGCCAAACCTCCAGCAATTACGGCACTGAAGGGGCCGAGATGTAAATTGATCCACACGGAAAATCAAAGGCCACACCTTAACTTCAGATGGACAGGACAGCCCCGCAAATGTAGCAATAACAGTCTCCGTCGGTACCTTTGTTCCATCCACCACACGACTGCATCGGTGAATGGCGATCACGCCAGCCGAAGTGAGCTTTTCTAATGTCTCGGACGCGCTTAGCCGTGGGTCTACGCCACGGACTAGCCCTTTCGAACACGCCAGATGAGGAGGTATGAACGCGCTCACCGGGTGATTGGCAAACGACGAACACTTCAGCAGGTCGGCTACGCATGCCTGGTCTGGCGATCTGCATACGATCCCTCCACGGCCGAACTGCCGGACGTCAGTAATCTTCATGTAATGGGGGGTGGTAGATTTAAGCGCAGCCTGAACAGCCTCGGGGTTATTCAGCTTGATGGAGCCCTCATCCGCGGGGACGAGAGCAACCGGTATGCTGCTAACTCCGCCACGGAGGAAACAATCAAGAGGCAGCTCATCTGGGGCGAGACAAGCTGACCAGGGGGTGTTCCCCTGGCCGGGAGAGTTCTGGCCGGGCAACGTTCTAGTAAGAACTTCTTTGTCTTCTGAGGAAAGGAAATTACGCAGTAACTGTCTCACATACCTCGGTGGACACCCGTCATCCGTTTGATGACGTCAGAGATTACCCAAGTAAATCATCAGTAGCATTACATCGCTTAACCACAGCGAAGCTAAGCGTAGTCATGACCTGTAGCTCGCTAATTAATAACGCAGTAATTCTCTGTCATCTCGGCGGACACCTGAAGCGCACCGTACAGGAAGGGCGGAAGAGGGAGTGAAAGGAGAAAGAGGGGCCGTAATGAAGAAAATGAAAATTGTATTTGAGGAAAGGAAATTAGGCAGTAATTGTCTCACGTATCTCGGTGGACACCCGTCATCCTTTGTAGAGGAAGGGAGGAAATGGGAGTGAAAGAAGAAAGAGAAATAAGGGCCGTAATGAAGAAAATGAATTTGAGGAAAGGAAACTACGCAGTAACTGTGAATCCACTTCCAGGGACGAAGATGAAGAAGGAACGCCCAGAGAAACGCAGCGGCGGAAGGCTGCCTTTGCAATTCGACTCAGTGCGTTCCACTCGGCCAGCTTTAGCTATCGCGTCACTCCAGGTTTAATCAGAGCTAAACCACAGCCAATTTTTAAGGCGAAAGCCTTTATTGCCTCATACAGTCGTTAGCAGACGCTGTCGGCAGCCGTGTCGACAGACGCGTCGACAGACGCGTCGGCAGATTTGTCCGCCTTTCGACGTCACTGCTTAGAAAGAAACTGCACCGAGGGTGTGAATCGAACCAGAGCCTTTGGCATTTGAAGCGGAGACACTACCACTCCGCCACGAAGGCTCAAGGTTCGAGCATGAAAAAAGGCGCATCTATAATGTATGGGCTTCATAAATAAAATAAAAGGAATAAAGTGAAGGAAAGCAAAAATAAAAATAAGGAAATAAACAAAAATAAAACAAGAAAAAGAGCAAAAAAAACGAAATATGAGAAATAATAAATAAATAAAAACAAAGAGTGCGCCAGGAAACGCTTTCGCCTTGCAGCACTTTAGAGAGCCAAAGTGGCCCCTGAATTTTTTGTTCTCTTTCTTCTTTCACTCCCACCTTCCTCCTTTCCCTTACGGCGCGGTTCGGGTGTCCACCGAGATATGTGAGACAGATACTACTGCATTTTTTGTCCTCAAAAATCAATTTTCCAGTTGTACCAGTACTTTCGAAACACTGACTGCGTGCCAGTGCAAAATACCTCGCAAGTACGGATGCAAATGTGGCAAGCTATAGATCATATTCTCCAGAGAAATAGCAGAGGAGCGCAAATTTGTTAAAGAGATTACTCGATAGGCTAGACACATCGTCAGGGCTTCAGAGATTGCAATGCGCCTTCGCAGCGCAAGAAACATTCGGGCGAAATTCCCAAAGGAAGCCGATGAATCGACCTGCTTCCAAAAATGTAACATGAACTAGCAGGCCTAGCGTAACCGGCTTGGTAAACTTTTATTTTGCCGGTGTGATTGCGAGGAGAGTCAAGTCTTAACCATTGGTGTTTTATTGTGAGCGTTCGACGCAAATAGCGCTCTGTGAAATCACACGAAAGCGCGCCTCCGGTCGCTGAATCCACAAAGGTTACGTATGCTATATGCAACGAGAAATCGCATGATGCCGTCCGCAACAGTGTACGACGATCAGTTGCGTCACAATTGGAGAAAGCCTTTAATGCGTCATCGTTGTCCATCTGTCCTCGCTTCGGCGAGCGCGGCTTCGGCCGCTTATCTGTTTTTTCAGCAGCGGACGCAGTTGTTGCTGCTCTTTCCTCTGATCTCTTAACTCTCCTCTATCTGCACGTGGCAGCGGTGGTGGCGTGGCAGCGGTGGTGGTCACAACAACAACGACGACAGAAGGCTGTCAGCAGAAGCTTAAGTTGTCAGCAGAGGTGTCACGCTTTGGCGGGTGTCCACCGAAATATGTGAGACAGTTACTGCGTAATTTCTTTTCGTCAAATACAATTTTCATTTTCTTCATTACGGCCCATCATTCCCTTTCTTCTTTCCCTCCCACTTCCTTCCTTCCTGTACGGTGCGGTTCAGGTGTCCACCGAGATGACAGAGAATCACTGCACCATTTACCAAGGCGTCCACGGAAATGAGGCAGCCGACGCCGCCGCCCGCGCGCTCTCTCTCCCGGCATTTCCCACGGGACCCGACGCCGACCAGGACACTGATTTCAATCCGATTTATACTTTTAAAGAAATATGCGAGTATTACAAATCCACGCACCAAACTCTTCCCACCCCGTGCAAAGGGCTGGGGAAGGTTAACGAGCGGGTACTCCTGCGCCTGCTCACCAACACGATGTTGTGCCCGGCAACTCTGCAACATTTCGATCCTCAATTCGACGGGCGGTGCTCACACTGTGGGGAGGTGTCTGACACTTACCACATGGTGTGGGCCTGCCAGCAGAACCCATCCCTACCCCCTATCCCAAACGCCACCCGAGAGGACTGGGAGGCGACCCTGTCCGGTTGCTGCACCCTCGAGGCCCAAAGGGCCTTAACGCAGCGCGCCCGGGCTGCGGCAAACGCCAATGGGGTACCTGTCTAGGCATCCCACCTAGTGGTTGTAAGGGCGTGACCCTTCAGGTCACGACCCCCAACACCTCTCCCTATGATTTAATGTTTTCACCACCACCACCACCACCACTACCATTTCCTCTCCTCAAAAAGCGTTGCGTTCAAAGGGCAAGGCATCGCGCCGAACGGGTGGTGGCATTCCGTTCCTGGCAGCGCCATACAACACGCTGTCGCGTTCCACTCCTAAAGGCGAAGCTTAAGCGTCATTAATTAGCAGTCGATTAGTACTCAGTCATTAGTCAGTAATTAGCCATTAATTAGTAATATGTCGTTCGTTAGCAATTAGTCATTATTATGTGTGACGTCATCTAGTGATGATGTCACCAGTGACACAGAGGTAGTCAAAGTGTTGCGGAACACGCTTTCGCCTCTACGCACTTTAGAGTCTACAGTCAAAGTGCCCCCTGAATTTTTTTGATAGGAAAATTTGCTTTTGAGGATAGGAAATGGGGCATTAACTGTCTCACATATCGGTGGACACCTGAACTGCGTTTTAAGCGAACAGACAATCTGGCAAAGCATAAAATTGAAGGTGCATATGTCGTCGGTTCGAATCCCTGTCGCAAGCTAGCCTCTAACTTGACTAGCACAAGCAAGCTACGCAATGACACAAACGGTCACTGACAATTTTGGTACGACCTCTTTCTCTCCTCCTTCTTTCGCTCCCACCTTCCTCCCTTTTCTTACGGCGCGGTTCAGGTGTCCACCGAGATAAGTGAGGCAGATCCTCGACATTTCCTTCCCTCAAAAACCATTTTTATTTTGGTTGGTTTATTGGTTTATTGGGGTTTAACGTCCCGAAGCAACTCAGTACATGAGGGACGCCGTAGTGAAGGCCTCCGGAAATTTCGACCACCTCGTGTTCTTTAACGTGCACTGACGTCGCACAGCACACGGGCCTCTAGAATTTCGCCTTTTGAAGCGAAAAGCTGCACTACGCTAGTCAACACCGCGCTTGGCGTGAGCCGGCGTATGTCGGAGCACGAGTGACGTCACGCACGGCGCAGGCTACTGCGCATGTGCGCCGCCGCTTCTCCTCCTCGCCACCGTTTGACCTTTCGCCGCAGCCGTGCGCAGTGCGCATTTGAAAGGAAGGGTATATAAGGCGCGCTTGCCCATAGAACAGGCGCGCGCTGCAGCGCGCTATGCGTCATCGTTTGAGGTTCGCCGCAAGCGCGTGTTTATGGCGGATCACCGCAGCTTTTCGCTTCCAGATATCCAGGCTTAACCTTCGCTAAGCCTAATCCGATTTTTTAGGCAGTCAAAATACCCCCTGAATTTTTTTTATAGGAAAATTGGCTTTTGGGGGCAGAAAATGGCGCATTAACTGACTCACATCTCGGTGGACACCTGAGGTGCGAATGTAGTTGGGAAATCTGGTGCCCTAGTGCAGTCAGCTAGTGTTGATAGACAGAAACTTCTTTGCCAGTGAGTTTTAGATCCCGTTGGGTCCCTGGGCCACTGCGCGGTCCCGCACTGCACCAGGTTGGTCACGTCGGGACATGACGTCGGCAGCCCGGGTCACCGCACCAAGCTTGAAGGTCGGGTCTGCAGACGTGAGCAAGACCTCCCAGTACTCCAAGCTCGAGACGGAGGGCTGTCCCTGAGGAGGAGGATCAGCAGAGCAACCGAAAAGGATGTGGGAGAGTGTAGCGTGAGGGTCACCGCATAGTTAGCATGCAGGGGAGGAAACAGCTCAAGGGATGACAGAGAACGGGTCTGGAGGCGCCTGAAGAGGTTCTGTTGGGAGTGTGTAAGAGAGGTTTGGGATGGGGGTAAGTCCGACGGTCCAAAGGGGGTATTGGCGTGAGCTTTGCAGAGGTGTGCGCCTGCTCCCTCGAGCATCCCGGATAGAGACTGTCCTGAGCCCGGAAAATCAAACCTCGGGCCTTGTTTCCATGTTTCGCAGAGTGAGCCGGCACCCACTGGAGCTCTACACAGCGTGGTAAATTTTGGGTAGGGATGTTCAACAAGTGCCAGACAGGGGTGTGAGTCCTACCTCTGGAAAAGTTGGATAGAGTCGTTTTCAATTCAATTTATTTCGAATATCTTTTACAGGAAATACAAAACACTCTTCTGGTACCCATAGCCAACGGCTAGTTCGGGTCCAAGTACACAAAATATGTAAAAGCAAATTCAAAAATGGCGGACTTATACAGATTAGCGTAAGCGTAGCACAAGATTAAAAGCAAAGTAGTCTAAATTACACTGCTAGATAATATTCGGCGAGACAAAAAAAAAGAGAAAATAGCTTTGAAAACATGACATGCAAAAAGAACTTTCAGACATCGAGTGTTAGTACAAACTATCGTGCTACATACAAATTACATAATAACAGAAAACTATGACGAGAAAAGATTTTAAGGTTGAATCAATTATTTCAGTTAAGTGTTTTTTAAACATGCCAGCAAAACTGTGTGAGTTTTTCAGAGAAATGGTATCTTGTTCCAGATCTTTTCCCCCGCAGACTGCACTAAACGCTCACCATATACATTGCGGATGGGAGGGAGGTTGAAATTGCGAAGGAGAGGTTTCTAGTGGACCGAAGCGGGAGTCGCGAAAGATGTATCGAACGTGAAAATATGCAAAGGCTAGGCCGATTGCGGCCTCCTCTGCCTCCTCAGGCGTAGAGCCCGAGAGAAGGCGGTGAATTAGGGGGTGGGGTAGGGTTGGATTGTAGCCAACTGTGACCGCTTCGTGCGCTTCACATGCGGCGTCTGCCGAAATGACATCGTGGTCTTGCCCGTAATATTAACGAAGGAGGAGACCGCCAGGTGGCCACCACAGCGAGCGAACGTGTGTCGCGTCGGCTCCGGGATTTTCGACTCTTTTGTGCGGTTTTTCAAGGACCCATGACCTGAAAGCTGCTGCAATCGGTTCGTAAAGTTGTTCCACATCATTTTCATCCACGTCTCGGGACTTTCGAGCCCGAACTTTGCGTGAAATTTCCCAGTATTGCTCCGAACGCGGGGCGGACGCCTCGCTTGGCCTCGCGCCAGGCATAGCTCGACCACGGAACGCCTTGGCGGAGCCCAGGCGTAACCACCCGATTCGTGCAACGCCATGGCCTCTCTCGACGTCGAGCGTGCCTGCAGCAGCATGGCTTACCAAGTTGAAGGGGAAGACATCACGCCCCAAGAGTTTGCTACCGATCCGAGATGGACCCGGGCATTTACGGCCCGCAAGCTAGCCCACCCAGCTTCGTTCTCGTCCAAGCAAGCCGTCTCTGCCACGGCCTCGCTACCCAAGTCTTCGCCACCGGCCGGCCTCGCCACACTGGCCCAGCCCCAAAAAGGCAAGTCGTCTTCGCCCACTCTACCTAAACTCAAGCGCCAGGCTCCGCTACCGAAATTGCCTACCCTGGACCTGAAAGTTATATTCCGACCCAACGGAGGCCTAGACCTTCGCCAGCACAACGGGGGCTTCCTGCTCTCCCTTCTGTGCACCATATTGAAACTCCCCGTGGAAGCTGTACGTCAACAGGACATTATCCGTATAAATACCCGCAACAACTCGTTCACCGTGAGTACGCCTTCAGAAGAGCGCGCGGCACGCTACGTGCAGATCACCTCCCTACTCGTCGGGGACACGACGTACCCTGTGAAAGCTTACATAGCCCAACCCGACAACGCCATCCGAGGCGTACTCTACAACGCCATCTATGACCAGCAGGCAGAAGAGATCGTCCACGACCTTCAAACCTACAACAAGAGTGATTCCTACACCATTTCCGACGCGAGGCAACTGGGCAAGACGAAGTCGATCCTTGTCACTTTCATCAACACCAAGAAGGTCCCCGGGCAACTCAAATTCTATGGGGCAATCTACAACTGCTACCCTTTCTTGGCGAAAGCCGAAGCATGCTTCAACTGTCGGAAGCCCGGACATCGGAGCGACGTGTGTACGGATCCTCGCCAAAATCTCTGCCGCAGATGTGGGGAGAATCATCCACCAGCCGAGCCACCCACGTGCGACGTCAAATGCATCCTGTGCAACGGATCGCACTTTACGGCTTCAAAAGAATGCAAGGTTCGCTTCAACCGCCCGGGCAACAAGAAAGCAGGCACCACCGCCAACTCTACCAAAGAAACGGAGGGGGAGCAGTCGTCGACCCACCGACAGTCACGAAGCCGGCAGCGGTCAAACTCGAGAGGCCGCGCCAACTCCCGCTCCAAATCCAAGTCTGGAACAAGGAACAACTCTACTCCACCGAAAGGAACAAGGAACAGATCACCGTCCTTCCCACCCCTGGGCAGCGGAGGCCAAGCGTCCGAAAAACAGGTGAGCTGGGGCCCGCGATCTCCCTCCTTGGTCCGGGAGAATAACCAGCTAAAGACACAGCTAGAAAAACAGAACAAGCAAATCCAGCAACAAAGCCAACAAATCGAGAACCTTAGCAAACAGCTTCAACTACTAATGCAAAAATCAACCACCCCAGAAAAGATGGATATCCCCAGAGATACACCTACTCCTACACCAGTAGCCAGCACACCAAGCTCCCCCACACAATGCCTCCCCGTAAAACGCAAGGCTAAGGAAACGACCTCTACCACAGCCGATAACGCAATGTCCCTCGAGACAATCTTTAGGGCTATTAATATCATCGAACAAAAGATAGAAAACATGTCCAAGGAAACAAAAACTTGGGCAGCAACAGTCAACAGCCGCTTGGCAGCGCTCGAGCAAAAGATGAGTGCACAAGATGCTATCATTGCTCACCATAAAAGCAGCCTAGACAAACTCTCCTCCACCCAACCCACATTCAACCCAATCGCCCCCGCTAAGTTAGTTCATGATGGAAGCAACACGCAAGGAACTTAGAGTGTGGCAGTGGAACTGCAGAAGTTACCGCTCTAAACGCAGCAACCTGCAGCTCTACATACAATCACTCTCCGACGCGGAGATCCCAGCGGTAATCGCGTTGCAGGAGACGCAAACCCCTGCAAAACTCCTCAACTACACCCCTCACCAACCACACACATCCAGCACCCCGCGGATATCCACCCTTGTCCATAGAGCCTACACGGCTACAGATCACCCAATCGAACAAGAAAATATAGACTGCCACTTGATAGAGCTCCTTCCAAAAACTAGAAGAAGCTCTAGCTTATTCATCCTCAACACGTACAGCGCCCCAAAAAGCAGCGGAGCCCCTCTTCTCGCCGTCATTAGAAAAGCGTTAAAGATCAGCGCGAAAAACCCGCTACTAATCCTAGGAGATTTTAACGCGAGACACATAAGCTGGGGCTACAAGCATAACTGCAGAAAGGGATCACAACTCTGGACATTAATGCAAAATGAGGGCCTAACTCTCGTTAACGATACACAACAGCACACGCGCATAGGAAACAGCGTGCAGCTAACCACCACCCCAGATCTCACAATCACCAAAAACATCGCACAATGTCAGTGGGTCAACACGCAGATCTCCCTAGGCAGCGACCACTACATCATTCAAACAACCTTCGTACTGAAGTCAATCACCCCCTCTGTAAAACGACAACTTACAATCACAGATTGGGATAAATTCAGGAATCTCCGGAAAGAATCCCCTGCTGAGATAGAACATCTTTCAACATGGGTGAATGCGCTCACGAAGGACGTCGGAAGTGCCACATCCCAAGTCCCCAGCCATCGGGAAACGGACATCGTGGACAGCAGACTTCTTCACATGTGGGAAGCACACTCCAGTATGCAAAAAAGGTGGCTAAAAAACAAACACAATAGACCTCTAAAACTAAGGATAGCGGCCTTAGTAAAAAAGATTGAGACACATGCAGCACACTTAACCCGTCAACAGTGGGGCCAGATTTGCAACCGCATGGAGGGAAATCTGGGACTGAAAGACACGTGGAAACTTCTACGTTGCCTTTTGGAACCAGAGAACACTAAAGCCATCCAACAACGTAACGTAACCCGCATCGCTCACAGATTAGATGTGGACGACATCACCCTGATCCAGAACTTAAAAGACAGGTATCTCACAACCACACCTAGGACCCCACTCCCCCAATACTCAGGCCCTCCGAACCCCGAGCTCGACGAAGACATATCGACGTGGGAAGTGAGGGCAGCTATGCACAAACTGCGCACCACGTCGGCGCCGGGCGGAGATAAAATCACGAACAAAACATTACGGAACCTGGACGAAAATTCGATCCAAGCCGTAACCAAACTGTTCAACAAACACTGGAGGGAGGGCACCCTCCCCCCGGAATGGACCCACGCTAAGGTCACCTTTATTCCAAAGCCAGGAAAACCACTTCAATTGGCGAACCTCCGTCCCATATCGCTCACCTCATGCCTGGGGAAACTCCTCGAACACGTCATTCTCCACCGTCTCCAAAACCACATGCACCACCAGGATCTCTTCCCCCATACGATGCTGGGATTTAGAAGCAACTTGTCCACGCAGGACGTGATGCTTCAGATCTCCGAAGACATTCTACACCCTAGACACGCCAAGCGCACGAGAGCACTACTAGCACTAGACCTCACGAAAGCGTTTGACAACGTCCTGCACACAGCAATACTAAGCGCCCTATCTGACTTAGGCGTAGGTACTAGAACACACGCTTACATAACCGCCTTTCTGAATAACAGAACGGCGGAGATAAGGTTTGGGTCCGCGGAATCCTCCCCCTTCCCACTAGGAAGCAGGGGCACACCCCAAGGCTCCGTTTTATCTCCACTACTTTTCAACATTACCCTCATACCGATGGCACGAAAATTACAGCGCATCCCACATTTGTCCCATTCATTCTACGCAGATGACATTACCCTGTGGACGACCACGGGAAATGTCGGCGAAATGGAGGAAACCCTCCAAGCGGGAGCGGACGCGGTAGCCGAGTGCGCGGCCTGTATAGGCCTCGCATGCTCGCCGACCAAATCCGAAATCCTGCTGCTCCACCCGACCGCGGACCGTCACAAAAAGGGAAACCCCTCTATACACGTGAAGGTCGACGGCCTCCCAGTACCGGAGGTACAGAAACTCCGCATTCTGGGAATTTTCATTCAAAGCAACGGCCTCAATACAGAGACACTCTCCAAACTCACGATCATTACACATCAAACCATCAGGCTAATCAAAAGAATAGCAAACAAGCACCGAGGCATGCGAGAACATGACCTAAGGCGGTTAGTGCAAGCATTCGTGATTAGCAGAATGGTATACACACTCCCCTATCTTCACCTCACAAAGATGGAAGCGGACAAAGTAAACTCGCTAATAAGACAGGCCTACAAATCGGCCCTAAATCTCCCACAAGGGACCTCTAACAACAGACTCCTCCGCATGGGGGTCCACAACACTCTACAAGAACTGACTGAAGCCCACCGCACAGCACAATTGGACAGACTATCCTCTACAAACACGGGCAGACACATTCTAGCCGCATTAAACATCAAACCAACGGGTCCCCCTCCGGACAACACCCACAGCATTCCTAAGCAAATCAAGGAAAAGCTAATCGTCCACCCACTACCCAAGAACGTACACCCAACCCACAACCGGGAAAGACGCGAAGCACGCGCCAAAGCCCTGTATAAAAAACACGCGGACAACGAAGACGCAGCCTATGTAGACGCGGCAGAATATCCATGCAACCCAGCGTACGCCTTAAGCGTGGTGTCATACGACCTCAAACACAAGGCTTCGGCCTCGATAAGGGCAACCACCTCTCTTGAAGCGGAAGAGGCGGCCATAGCACTGGCCATAGCATCTTCTACTGCCACACTCATAATGAGCGACTCCAAAAGCGCAATAAGGAATTTTGCAAAGGGACAGATCCATTCTGCCACCTACAAAATTCTCCAATCAAACCCCCACGACCCCAGACCAATTCAATTAGTTTGGGTGCTAGCCCACGCAGGCAACCCCGGAAACGAGGAGGCGCACTCTATTGCTCGAGCGTACGTCAACCGAGCAGGCCGAACAGAGGAGAGGGATTGCGCGCGGGACAGACTAATCAACTACAATGAAATCACGCTACACTACAGAGAGGAAAGGCTCACATATCCACCACCACACCACACCCTCACGAAGGAACAACAGACTATATGGAGGCAACTCCAGTCCAGAACGTTTCCTTCACCGGCCTATCTGGCACTAATACACCCGAATCAATACAAGCCCGAATGCTCTCTTTGTGGGGCTCCGAGAGCAAACTTTGAACACATACTATTCATATGCCGAGAACTCCAACCACCATCTCGCTGGAACCTCACAGACCTAGACGGTTGGGAGATCGCGGTCTCTAGCTCCGAGCCGGCCTCACAGAAGAGGCTGGTGGAATGGGCGGAGAAGGTCGCCAGAAGTCATGGACTGATGGCCGCCAACCGGGATTAAGAACCAAGCCAACCAAACCTCCCCTACTTCCTTCCCTTACTTGGTTCATCAATAAAGTTTTCACCTACCTACCAACGAAGGAGGGCATTAGCGCGAAATACGCGGCGAGGGATATGATATTGGGGATGGACGTTTCGAGGAAGAGGTTTCACAACTAGAGGTGTACGGATGTGTCGAGGAATGGCTATAAGGTTTGTCTGGTTAGCGGGTATGTTGACGCGAAGGGACGCCAGTAATGAGCCAGTGTTGGGTTATACACGGTGTTTCACCTGTTAGCGAACCTCCCGATGCGCAGCGAACGCAGGCAGCGGAAAAAGCGCCGTCGTCCGACAACTAGAAAAGCCTATACACCTAAGACTAAACAATTTTGACGAGCTCGTTCGGTCGAAAAGCCTTCGGCGTAGTATTAGTTATCGGCACCGCGTGTCGGAAATAATTGGGGGACGCCAGCCGTTTGCCGCAGAATGTTCCGGATAGTGTCATACGAGCCAGCGTTTCGCGCAGCATAAACGTACTAGTTAAGTTAGTACGGAGTTGGAACCTGGCAACATGGTCCTTAGGAAGATGTCGGCATGCAGTGTAGCTCTCAATTGCTTTAAACGTGCTGCAAACAACGGGAAAAGAAAATTCAGGGGAGCACTTTGTTGACCTTAAGTGCGGTGAGGCGGAAGCCTTAGGCGCGGGGTTGCTGCTTGTGTCATTGATGTGTGGTTAAGATGTTAAGCTTCGCCTCTAAGAGTGGAACGCGACAGTGTCTTGAAACGCTGCCAGGGAGTCCACAGAACGCCATCGGCCGTTCGGCTGTACACCTTGCTGGTCGGTAAACTGGCTTTTGAGGAAAGGAAATGCATCTGTCTCGCGTATATCGGTGGACACCTGAACCTCGCCCTAAGTGAAGGGAGGAAGATGGGAGTGAATGGAGACACCGTATTCACTAGAGGCGTCTTTGTTCATTCTAAACCATCGAGCTGGCATGGCGGAGTTTATAAAGAAAAAAAAAAGCTGGCATGGCGGAGTGGTAGCGTGCTCGTCTCGCACTCCGGAGAACGGGGTTCGATTCCCCAACTCGACCAATTTCCTACTCGATTTTATTTATTTATGTGGTCTGACTAGAAAGGTTAATTAGGCTAATTGGTTAAATAAGTAATTAACCAAATTTAGACCCATTTACTTAAAGCATCGCTATACCATCCCTTTAATTGGTTGCATGGTTACTAGCCAAAGTACAATTGGGCCCGTCTGAAATTCACACACTGTGACGTCACGGCCGTTTCGACCAATTGAAAAGCGTGACATTTCTGTCGACAATTCTTGCTTACAGTGATGAGGCATTAAAGGCTACCGTTTTAAAATCATCGCGTTTGGAGCATTTCTGATGGTATGCACCGTCGCATACCAACTGAAACTTCACATGGGTGCCCCGTTTCTTTTTAATTGTTATTTCAAGGAAAGTACTGCGGTTGTGACGCACTTGGGGTGTATTTCGACCGTCGAGAGCGAGAGATTTTGCATGTCGTCTGTTGGGGAGTGCAAATACACGTCGGAAACTTGACCGAAAAGGACGACCACAGTTCTCAAAGGAAACGAATTCCTAAAGTGAATGCAGCAACTGCTCTGCCTGGTTTAATTTGAATGGTCAGCATTTTGTTGTAGTAAATGTTGTTCAACTACCGCGGGCCTCATGCCTTTTAAGGCGGAAGCCTTTAATGTCTCATCGTTGTAAGCAGCAGTTGTCGACAGAAAATGTCACGCTTTTCAATTGGTGGAAACGGTCGTGACGTCACAGTGCGCGAATTTCAAACGGGGCCAATTGTACTTTGGCTAGTAACCATGCAACCACTTGAAGGGATCGTATAGTGATGCTCCAATTAAGTGGGACTGAGCTTAGTTAATTGCTTAATTACCCAATTAGCCTAATTAGCTTTACTTGTCAGGCCATATAAATAAACAAAACCGATTAAGAAATTAGGCGAGCTCAGGAATCGAACCCCGGTCTTCGGCGTGAGAGACGAGCATGCTATCCAATCCGCCATGCCAGCTCGATGGTTTGGAATGAACAAAGGCGCGTCTATACGGTGTCTTCACTCACTCTCATCCTCCTCCATTCCCTTCCCGCGAGGTTTAGGTGCCCACCGACAAATGAGAGACAGGTACATTTCCTTTCCTCAAAAACCAATTTACTGACGAGCGAGGCGTAGAACCGAATGGGCGATGGCGTTCTATGGACTCCTTGGCAGCGTTGCAAGACGCTGTCGTGTTCCACTCTTAGGGGCATCAGTGACCACACTTTAGGTCAAAAAATTGCCCCCCCCCCCCCCCCCCCCCCCTGAATTTTGTGAGACATTTACTGCGTAATTTCCTTTCCTCAAATACAATTTTCATTTTCTTCATTACTGCTCCTCTTTCACTCCCACTTCCTCCCTTCCTCTACGGTGCGGTTCAGGTGTCCACCGAGATGACAGAGAATTACTGCGCCATTTCTTTTCCTCAAAAAGCGTTGCGTTCAAAGGGCAAGGCATCGCGCTGAACGGGTGGTGTTCCGTGGACTCCCTGGCAGCGCTACAACGTGCTGTCGCGTTCCACTCCTAAATGCGAAGCTTAAGCGTAATTAATTAGCAGTTAATTAGGATTCAGGCATTAATCAGTAATTAACTATTAATTAGTGATTTGTCATCACTTAGTAATTAGTAGTCAATTATATGGGACGCCACCGGTGCCACAGAAACAGCGAAGGTGGTGGGGAAAACGCTTCCGCCTCTACCCACTTTAGACAGTCAAAGTGCCCCCTGAATTTTTTTTTTGTCTTTCTCCTTCGCGGAGGAAGACGGTGCCGTTTTTTCTGGCGCGGGGCGAGCTCATAATGGGATTTTTCGTACGCA
This sequence comes from Amblyomma mixtum, assembly GCF_055824585.1. Taxonomy (NCBI): domain Eukaryota; kingdom Metazoa; phylum Arthropoda; class Arachnida; order Ixodida; family Ixodidae; genus Amblyomma; species Amblyomma mixtum. The sequence goes on along the minus strand of NC_143012.1, from coordinate 218,549,157 downwards.
GTAACGCTCACAGCTCACGCTCACGATTGAAACGAGGTGGAGGCAGAAATGTACGCGAAACAACATATAGCGCTACAGATACCTTCGTTTCATGCCTAGCTTTCTGCGCACTAAATTGTAGGTGTTTGGTTGTTTGTTGTGGTGGGTTTTTTATTCTTATTTGTTTTGTTTTTTTTTGTATTGGGGTGGTTTCTGACTGCTTTTGCTGAGAATTTTTTTTATTCCTATATTTGGTTTCAAAAACCATTTCCCAGAAGCTAGTGCCGCTAGTACTTGATACGCATGGGATAAAAAGCGTTCTGCGATTACATGTATGCTGTCTTGTTTTCAAGCCAGTTTCCTGTCACTGGCTGTGTTTGAAGCGATAATGCGCTGTGTCGCATGCTTAATTGAGCTGAGGATTATAAGTGTGCCTCTTTTCCGTCTAATAAATAGTTGGTAGAGCGCGCATGTGTTGTCTTTGTTCTTGTGGCGCTGTCGGTGCGCGGCCGTTCATTTCAACAGTGTCACCGTTATACCGCATGCATTAGTGCTGCAAAACGTAATACGAAACGCATTTAAGCAAGAACACCTACATCCTTTATAAGTAGCACCGATGTGTACTCTGTCAAGCAGATCGAGTCAACGGCGTTAAGAAAGCCGAATGCCGTGAAAAAGTAAACGGCAGCAAGGTTCATTCGCATGGTGTCGTCCGCCTTTGAAGAAAGTTCCGAGGGCGGGCGATTTTCGTTCACATGCTTTGCAGAACACAGTTGTCGAGAAATGTGCAGATGTATCATTTCCCACGTTTACTCACAAATGAAGCGACATGCTCGATCCTTTTGGAGCTTTTGCCATGTGTGCAACGCAAGAAAGTGGCATCGCGGTGCACGAGAGCGTGAGTGACTCTTTGTCGTATGGGGCTCCTTGCATTAAGTTTCTTGACCCCATAGCCTAAGCAACCTGAAATCAGGTTAAAAAGCAGAAGTTTACTCAGTTTACTCGTTCTCAGTCGCCCGATGTTAAAAGAATGGACCACAATCAGTATTATAAACATTACAAAATGCGTTTAAAACATTGGAAATACGCGTAAGAGCGATATATGGTTATATTTTCTACCGCTGTTATCCGGATTCAAGTTGGAAATTTACCCATTCTTGACCCTGCCCGAAAAAACTGTGCTGACCAAATTATGAGTTGTAAGATGGCGTCCAAGATGGCGACTTGCATACGCGGACCGCTTTGCTAGCTCAGCTTTACCCCAGATTGCCCACTCTCTCTCGTAAACGGCCCAACGGTCGACACGAGAGAGATCACAGCACTGCCGCGGGGGCATTTTCCTGCAACGGCAGCGGCGCGCATTGCTCTAGTCGCTTCGTGCGCGCAGCGGACGGAGCCTTGCTCCTCGCGCGCCCCCGGAACGGGTTGACTGTTGAAAGTGTGTACCTGCTGGAGGACGACGTCAATAAACGTCTCCTGTGTGAACTTGGAGGCCTATTTCTTTGCGGCGAATCGCTCTCCTCCCTGCGGAGGTTGAATGCGCCGCAGCGGTGCCCCAGAGTGCGTGTGGTGATGGCTGATCGGGCCCCTTGGCTCGCGCGAAGCCCGAACCCGCGGTGGTTGGTGGCCTGTGCCCACTGAGAAACCCGCACGGTTATCTTGCCTTGGCGTTACATGTCCTGCCCAAGCCGGTTTCTTCCTCTCGATTTCGACTAGGATGTCATTAACTAGCGTTTGTTCCCTCACCCACTCTGCCCGCTTCCGGTCTCTTAACGTTACCTTTCATTTTTCTTTCTATAGCTCGGTGCGTTGTCCTGAAGTTAAGCTCAACCCTCTTTGTAAGCCTCCATGTTTATGCCCCATAGGTGAGCACCGTGTTAAGATCGGAGAACACGGGTCTGGGAATAATTAGTAGCGGACGTGAGTCATCGTGAACAAAGATGCGGCGAGGGCTGGTGACCGCGGACGCAGCGGCGGAAGCAGAGGTCACGGCGGCGGCGGCGGCAAGTGGCCGAGTCTGTCCTCGGGTCGCCGGAAGGAGTGTTGCTGTGCAAAGTCAAGCGGTTGCTGTTGATTGAGAGGCGGCTGTGTCCTCGACAGAGGTTTCGTGTTTCGGAGTTCGAGGACGTTGATTCACCTGCTGGGAGACTGCGGGAAACTTCTTTCCCATGAAGGCAGCGAATAGAAGACCTGCCGCGGTGGTCAAATTGACACATCAGTGTTTGATGAGTCATTCTCTACCCCGTTCTATCGACCGAGCTGCGAAAGAGCATCAGCACCGCCCCCTGCCGTGGGTGGTACCTCCAGTGTTCACATCTGCCTACCTGATTGAACATCGTTCTCCGAACTTTATTCCCCAGTCAGGGATCTGGGGAATACGACGCCTAATTAATGGGATGTTGTTTTGTGACCGGAGCACTCCCATCCTGGCTGTAAAAATGTAAAATAAACCTACTGTACAGTTCTCAATAACGGAGTTCGACACCGCCCTTCGGAGCCGGGACCTGCGGGGCTGAACGAGTCAGTCAACACCAGAGCCCATACGTCTCCAACAGCTGGTGGCAGCGGTGGGATTGAAGCGCAATCTCCAACAACCGCTAAGATACAGCTGTTGTATACTTTTCTCTTGAGGCATATTGGTAAACTGCCATCCATGATCTGAGATAACCTGCCATAAGCGCTCCACCCCATTCTTATTCCTCTAGTTATTTTCTTCTCATGGTTCGGATCAGCAGTCATTACGTGCCCTGAGTATACGTATTTCCTTACCATTTCCAGCACGTCTGTACCAATTGCTAACTGATGTTCCCTTGCTAGACTGTTGAACATTACATTGGTTGTCTGCATATTAATTTTTGGACCCACCGGTCTGCTCTGCCTTTCTAACTCATTCGTCATCCTTTGCAGTTAATCTCCTGAGTGCATTAGCAAGGCAGTGTCATCAGCGAATAGCAGATTACTTAGGTATTCTCCATTAACTCTTATCCCCAACTGTTCTCAATCCAGGCCTCGGAACACTTGCTGTAAACAGCCAGTTAATAGCATTCGCGATATCGAGTCTCCCTGCCTTACACTCTGTACGAGTTACGTGACTGCATCGAAATAAATTTTTCTCCGCACTATCGCGTCCCGCAAACTTTTTATCGCGACAGTACACCGTGCATGCATTAAATTTCGTGCTCTCACTATGCACAGAATGATCTTTCTGTACTGAATGAACTCAGTATGCACGGAATGATCGTACACATATTGCGTGAACTGTGCACGAAATGTTGTACTGAAAATTCCATCTATGCGTAAGAGATAAGCTTGACACTTCTGGCGCGTCGACGACATTATCTGAAGTGAACGAAATGTTGTAACGTAGACATATAGTGTATTTTGAGAAGTGATATGTCTTTTCGACTGAAAGAAACGGGAAGGATGTGTCAATAAAAACATGCAAATGTATTTTTGTTCCCGTTAAATTGGCCCACCGCTGCAGTTACCATCGCTGACCACCAGCGCCATCAATTTTAACATGCCACAACAGCAAAGAAAAGTTGTGCGAAAACCCAAGTACAGAGCGGCGCGCGGCCGCGCGCAGAGCAGGCGGACGACGGCACATGCAGTTGGTATCTGTACACCTGGCGGGCTGCAGCCTTCTCCTCGATGTGCTCGAGTTCCAAAGGCACAAAAAAAAGGCTGAGATAAGGTCAGGGCGTAGAGAAAGAAACTCTATGGTCAGAGTGGATGCGTTGCTCCTTGTACGCAGTCTATTCGCTCCTCGGTCTTCTTGGCAATGAGGCGCTTGCGCAGGGGCTGTTAATTCGATGACAGAGCTTGCTTGCATGGGACGTCTTGCCTAGCCTGATGAGTGAAGTTACGCCCGCATATCCGTGTAGACGGGGGTGGAAGATTCCGCTTCGGCCGGCGTCTGTGGTAGGTGGGTTCGAACCCGGGAACTCCGGCTCAGTAGCCGAGCGCCCTAACTACTGAGGCACCGCGGCGGGGGCACTCGCTTTGAAAATTGGTTTTGAAGAAATGAAAGGCTCTTTAATTGTCTCATTTTATCTGTCGAGACTTCAACCATGCCGTGAGGGCAGGAAGGAAGGTTTAAATTGGTTTGGTTTGGTTTATGGGATTTAACGTGCTAAAGCGAGTGAGGCATGAGGAGAAAATTCGACCTGCTTGGGTTCTTTAATCTACACTTACATCGCACAGTGCGTTCTAAGGAAGGAAGGAAGGAAGGAAGGAATGAAGGAAGGAAGGAAGGAAGGAAGGAAGGAAAGAAGGAAGGAAGGAAAGAAGGAAGGAAGGAAGGAAGGAAGGAAGGAAGGAAGGAAGGAAGGAAGGAAGGAAGGAAGGAAGGAAGGAAGGAAGGAAGGAAGCGAAAGAAGGAAAAGAGAAAGGGGCGCAGTAGTGGAGGGCTCCGGAATAAGGCACCCTGAAAATATTTAGCGTGCACTTAGGACACGGGTGCCTTTTTCCGTGTCGCCTTCATCAAAACGCGGCCGCCGCGGCCGGGTTCGAACCCGGATACTCCGACTCAGTAACCTTTGCAGTGTCTGACTCCCGGTGCGGAGTAGCGCAAGAACACGTCGGCGAAATCTCCGCGGCCTGCGTCTGCACACCTCGCAGGCAAATATGAGCAGTTATACACTCTCGCTCCCAGTCATACACGATCGCCAGCGAGAGCTTCGAGCATGTCTGGCGTAACTCAAAGCCCGTACGCCCGCGTGTCTGCTCGCGACGCATATTTCACACGAAGCCCCAGGGCGCGTGTCACGCGTTGAATACATACACATTACGTGCGCCCCCCCCCCCCCCCCTCCCCCCTGCATCTCGGGAGTATGCAGCTTCAGCATGTGTGTGCTATATGCAAGCGCCCGCGGCTGCGCAGTGGAGTAATTTCTGCCGGGATTGGGGGCCCGGCCGTTTCGATTTCCATTTATACCGCGCGCTCGCCTGCCTTGCTCGCGTGGCGTGCACGAAGGAGTCCGCCGAGCGCACTCTCCAAGGCGGAGAGGCATCAACGCTAGCCGCGGGCCGTAATGAATTCGTTTCGACGTAGGAGCCGAAACCGCTACTATACCACTCGGCCGCTCGCTTTTGCTGACTGCTACATGCCTGCGCGAGATAGTAGACACAAAGTACTATACTCCGTTTCATACATAGCTGTCAACGCTGCCAAAGGTACGAAAGTAGTCCTCTGCAAAAAACAAGCAAAATGTATCCGTCCGCCTCGCGTCGTGGTTGAGTGGTACGAAGCGCGCGCCTGTGTGTTCATTTTACAAGATGCCAAGGTTCGACTCCCGGCTTTTGCTGTTTTTTTCGCTTTTTTTTATTTTTATTAAAATAATCATTAGGTAGAAAGTCGAAACTGTCAAACTCTAATGCCTACCTTGAAAAACACAGCGCTCTTTACTTGCTTCGAAGGGAAAAGGCACTGTATTGTATTGGCGATGGACGTGATTGCGAAGTGCTTTTCTCGGGCAATGAGCGACTTTTTAGCATGCGGCACACAAGGTGATCTTATTCCAGCAGAGAGACCTTCTTTCTTGAACCTCGCAACTGTCCGAGGGCTCACCCCGGTCACCTCGCCCACAGTTTCGAGAACATCACGCGCAGTCTTCTCCGGGAAGCGCTTCCTTACGCTACAGTAAACGTTGACGATCACGTGCTTGCAGTCTTTCGAAATTTTCGGAGGCTTCAGCTTGGAGAATATGCGAGCAGGAGATGTTTTTAAAGCCGCAGTGGGCGAAGAAAACAAGCGAGTAGGAGATAGCGGTGCCATTTTCGCATTCTCGGAAACCGAAAGACGAAAGCAGACGACATCGCCGGCCGGCCTAGCTGCGAAAACCTGATACAGGAGGAGCCGAAAAAAAACCAGAAAACTAAGGCACTCTGTTTTGAAGAACATTAAAGAAAAAGCAATCTTTCTGCAAAATAAAACACCATTATCATTATACTGCAATATTAACCAATAATAACTTTAATTTTGAGTTCTTTACTCTTTTCACTTTTGACGCACTACATTACGATGCGGACGAGGAGCGCGAACAGGCGCCGTAGCCTTGGCTGCGTTGACAGCTATGTATGAAACGGAGTATAAGCAGATGAATGAAACGATAGTAAAAATAAAGGTCTATCTATAATAGTGGCTCGTAATTGTGGCCTAGGAAAAATTATTACATCGTGCACGCGAGTAGGCTGCAACTGCGGTCCAAGAACTGTTTATGGTGCCGTCGAGGCCTCTTCATGACGTCGTCTCTCTTTATCTCACTCTGCGTCTCCCTTCTTCCCTTCATTTTGGCGACATGCACCGTCTGGAGGAAGTTCTAGGCGCCCGTGTTACCTGTGTGCTGTGCGATGTCAGTGCACGATAAAGGTACCCAGGTGGTCGAAATTGTTTCTGAGCCCACCACAAGAGGCACCTGTTTTAGTGCGCTAACACTTATTGTGGCCATTCCCCGCATTTAGCCGTTGTCTGTCCGTCCGTCCGTCCGTCCGTCCGTCTGTCTGTCTGTCTGTCTGTCTGTCTGTCTGTCTGTCTGTCTGTCTGTCTGTCTGTCTGTCTGTCTGTCTGTCCGTCCGTCCGTCCGTCCGTCCGTCCGTCTGTCCGTCTGTCTGTTCGTCCGTTCGTCTGTCCGTCTGTCTGTCCGTCCGTCTGTTCATCTGTCTGTCCGTCTGTTCGTCCGTCCGTCTGTTCATCTGTTCGTCCGTCTGTTCGCCTGTCTGTTCGTCCGTTCGTCCGCCACCTGTTCGTCCGTTCGTCCATCCGTCTGTTCGTCCGTCTGTCTGTCCGTCCATCTGTTCGTCCGTCCGTCTGTTCATCTGTTCGTCCGTCTGTCCGTCTGTTCGCCCGTCCGTCTGTTCATCTGTCTGTTCGTCTGTTCGTCCGTCTGTTCGTCCGTCTGTTCGCCCGTCTGTTCGTCCGTCCGTCCATCTGTCTGTTCATCCGTCCGTCTGTCCGTCCATTCGTCTGTCTGTCTGTCTGTCTGTCTGTCTGTCTGTCTGTCTGTCTGTCTGTCTGTCTGTCTGTCTGTCTGTCTGTCTGTCTGTCCATCTGTCCGTCCGTCTGTCCGTCCGTCCGTCAGTCTGTCAGTCTGTCAGTCGATCTGTCAGTCTGTCTGTCAGTCTGTCTATCCGTCTGTTCGTCCGTCCGTCCGTCTGTCTGAAGCCTCTTTTTGTGGCAAGCTGCTCACCTTCCCACCGAGTAGTGGGTAACTTGCCCAGGTGTATAGATATTTATCTGGGCAGGTGGTGCCCACCACTCAGTGGGCAGGTAAGCACAACTCAATCAATCGTGAGAGGCTACTCGGGGAGAGCAAACTGTGTCGCACCCCAACGCAAGCAATCAAAGATCAAAGTCCCACCGATGGCAGCACTTGCCATGGAAGGGCAGCGGCGCATCGCTTGAGCGCTGCACCACTGCGCCAGGATTGGTAGGAACACTTCCAGGAATCTATGAATGCAGAGAATGACCAGTTCCGTACATACGGACAGTAACCCTATTCGAACAACTGTCATCCATGAATAATGAATCTGAACACCGGTACCGAACTGAAAACCGGACTGCTAGCGCACTGTTAAGATCGGAGAACACGAGTCTGGGAAGAATTAGTACCGGACGTGAGTCATGCGGCGAGGGCTGGTGACAGCGGCAGCAGCGGCGGAAGCAGAGGCGACGGCGGCGCCGTCAGGTGGCCGAGTCTGTCCTCGGGTCGCCGGACGAAGTGGTGCTGTGCAAAGTCAAGCGGTTTCTGTTGATTGAAAGGCGGTTGTGTCCTCGACTGAGGTCTCGTGTTTCGGACGTCCGGCGGGGGAGTTCGAGGACGTTCATTCACCTGCTGGGAGACTGCGGTAAACTCCTTTCCCGCGGAAGCAATGCACAGCAGATTGGCAGCAGTGGTCAAGGTGACGCATCAGTATTTGATGACTCTGTCTTGCCCTTCCCATCGACCGAGCTGCGAGAAAGCCAAGCACCGCCCCCTGCCGTGGGTGGTACCACCAGTGTCAACAACTGCCCATCTGATTGGACATGGTCTTACGAACTTCATTCCCCAGTCAGGCATCTGGGCAATCCTAAGAATATTTAACGGAATGTTGTTTTGTGACCGCAGCACTCCCATCTCGACTGTAAATATGTAAAATAAACCTTCTGTACAGTTTCATCCATAGCGGAGTTCGACACCGTCCTTCGGAGCCGGGACCTCCGGGGCGGAACGAGTCAGTCAACACCAGGGCCCCTCCGTCTTCAACAGCACCTAATTCGCATTTGGTCTATTGACCACCATTTTTTTCTTTTGTTCTTTCTCTACCACCTTTCTCCCTTTCCTTACGGAGCGGTTGAGGTGTCCACCAAAAAGTAAGAGAGTTACTGCGCCATTTCCTTTCTAAAGCCACAATTTCTTTTTTCGTTGTGTGTGTGTGTGTGGGGGGGGGGGGAGGAGGGGGAGGTGGCAGAACGTAATTATGCATAACATCAGGAGCTCGTTGAGGCGTTTTCCCAGCGTTCTTGGTCTGTCGCTGTCACACTCGTTGAGACAGCGGCTTCTGGGTCAAAGATAGCATGTGGGCCGTAAATTGCCTCAGTAGTGCGGTCCTCATTGCGTTAAAGTCTATGTGAGATCTGTCACAGAACTGCTAGGCGCAACTTGCGCCAGCTATCGATCGGGAGTCTAACCGTGAACCAACACGTGCGGGACGTGTCTGTGGGAGCGGGTCATACTATGGACGTCTATGACATAGGTGGCTATGGGGAGCGACTATTGTGTCGGTTTTTCGCACATAATCAGCGATTAAGTGTCCCCCTTTGATGGTAACTTTTTTTTTTTTTCAAAATGCATCGTTTTGCCTTCGTTAATAGCTTCGGTATGTTTGCAAGTCTCTCAAATATTGGATGTGATGATGAGGTGGATACAAGCGGTTGCTAACAGGGCTCAAACGAGAAATCGGGAGGAATCAGGGTTCGACTGCGGCCTCTCTAAGGAGCGCGGACGCTCATGAAAATTTCTTACTGGTAATGCAATAACGACTTGAACTTTCGCAGGGCGAGCTGGAGTGCGGGTACATGAACGCGAAACGCTGTTGCCCTCAAAATAGCTTTCTTCTGACACTTGCCTTCTCGAACGTGTTGAGGCATTTGGATCAGACTTTAAATCATGTCAGGGTCGACTTAAAAAACGATCGAGAGCAGCTTTCAATGACCGAAGATATTATGGCAGTGGTTACATTTATTTGGCTCGATGGCGGGCATTGCCGCGGTGAGGACACAGAAGCACAGCGTCGCTTTGTTCCGAGTCGGCGATGATGATGATGATTAAAACTTTATTTCAACCTATGTAGGAGGCTCCTTACTCCCCGCCCCTGGCACGCAGGCCTAGGGGACGGGGACGGGACCTCCGCGGCTAAAGACTGGCAAAGAAACTTTGGTTCTTCGCTGCTTCAGCCGCCAGGCGGACAGCTCGTTGCTGGTCGGCGGGGGCCTCGCTCCGCAGCAGGGCCTTCCAGGCTTCTCTACTTTCAATATTGTCCCGTGTCCGCGAGAGTTCCGTTTTGAGCTAGTGCTTTGAAGCGCGAGGGGGCGCGCTGCCTCGACGATGACGTCATGTTGGATTATACGCTTGTTCCGGCCAAGGTGAGGTATCAACTTGGCTCTAATGCACGAGAAGATTGTCGCGGGAAATTCGAGAGTATATATCTTCGTAAGGGTGTAACAGGCGTTTTTTTTAAGGCACTGAGCCGAAAGCTACATATTTGTGTTCGTATGGAAAGCCTTGCACGACGGCTTTACTCTCCATGCTAGCAAGAAACAGTATAAAAAGGGTGTCACAGCTTCATAAGACCGATGTCGAACAGCGTCAAAGCGATGCCAGGCTGTGGCGGGGAAAGTTATATTCTCCTACTCGCTGTCTTCCCTCAAGCCATTTTGAGTATTAACCAGAGAACTTCGGGTTCCGGCTGTTTCACATGGTGCGACGCGCCCGAAAAAAAATGCTGCTAGTCGCATTGTCGTTGCGAATCCAATCGCAGCAACTGTTTCACATGCTAACGATTGTAGTCGGCGCGTTGCGAATGGCTTTTCATAGTAAAGAAAGGTATTGGTAAGTATAAATGTTTACGCGTTTATTTTACAATGGTTACTAATACTATTAAGGTGTCGTGCATCTGTACGTTCGATAAAACATCTTAGAATTTTTTGCGCTCGTCATCAGATACGCAACTACGAGTAGCCTGTCTCCCTTGAAATCTTATTGGTTGACGGCTGGGCCGTACGCAATGATCGCACTGACGGTGCGGCAGCAAGACCAACTTATCGTGAAGTCTCTAACGAAGGGTTTGCGACCATCGACACCAAATCGCCGTTCTGTCGCAAAACGTCGGAAATTGCGCAGAGCTTCGGCTACAATCGCATCATGTAAAAGAGCCTTCATACGCCGTATACTGAACAGAACAACTCACGGGAGAGTAAAAAACTGCGTTCGTGCCACCATTACACCCAAAGCGGGAGATAGCAGGAGCATGCCTGCAGTCGCCGCCCGCGTCGCTCCTACAGCTCCCCGGGCATGCGCGGCGCGACTGCTTTCTTCGGCGATTAGGCGCCAGCCCACCGGCGTCGCTTTGTTGGCGGCTCCCGCTTTGTCCACCGTTTTTCGACGCGCATGCATTTCACGGCCGCGCGCATCGTGCCTGGCGAACGTGAGCGCCCTCGGCGATGATGCCCGAGGCGGCTCTTTCTCCTCTCCCTCAATTGTCTGCATTGAGCAGGGCACGCGCGTGCTCATTTACGGTCTTTAGCGGCGGCCGCGCTCCACTCGGTTTCCAGCTATAAGAAATGAGCTGAGGTAACGATCATTGCTCCGCACTAGGACGGGGAGGGTCGCCTTTAATTGCTATCGAATGGAAGTGCGCTATACGGTTGTCCAACCTCGATCCGAAGTTCGATAAAGATAGAAAGCAAAGGGAGCTCCGATTAGTATACTGATGATGCGATATGAGAATGATAAAAGTGCTTGTGAGGCTAGTTCCATCGAAGATCGCGCGACGGGCCGTGCTTGTAATGAATTAAAGAGCGCAGTCCGTTTATTTGACTTCTCGTGGAGATAATAGAGGAGAAAGGGGGATGGGACGCTGGAAAAGTTCCACCCATAACATTTAGGCGGTGCTTCATTCTGCACAGAGTTCATCCTAAGCGCTCCGTAAGCTGTGGCCGCGTTGAGGTTACTCCAAGCCAGAGGCGGGACTAGCCTTGTGTGATAGTACCGGCAAATGATACACATTTGAGACAGGAAGCAGCAGCGCCTGCTAAGACGAACACTACAGAAACACTGCGGCAGAAAACAAGGACATACGACGACGCAGGATGAAGGCTTATCCTGCGTCGTTCTTCGGTTGTGTTCGTCTTTGCAGGCACTATTGTTTCCTCTCTCAAGTAGTACGCACCATCTAGCCCAAATCGAGTTTCTTATAGTGCCTACTCAGGGCTCAATGATGGCAACAAATGTTTTCCAATCGAATCCAATTCTAAATGGTGCATAGGCGTGACGCCTAGACTATAAATTATGACACGCCATTTGAGGTAAAGTTCAGTGACCTACCAATTCTGTGTCCCGGATAGCACAACCGTCCATAAAACTCATAAGCTGCCACCTTAACCATCTGTACCGGATGCATTCTTGTGAAACAGCGCGAACTACGACGCACAAGAACAAGAACGACACGGGACGAGCGCTTGTCTGTCGTAGTTCGGGCTGCTTTACAAGAACGCGTCTGTAGTCTTGTTCATTGTCATGAAGATGTTTTATATGAAGTAGGGAAATTCCCTCGCGGGATAATAATGCATACTGCCACAATGTGCAGCTCTTTTCTCTCCAGAAAAATAAGCAGGACCCCCAATGGGTGAGTCATTCTAAGCACCACACCAGTAACACAAAGTGGACGATCCAGACATCCACGCTGAAGTCGGAGCAGAACCTATGTGAGTATTTATAGTAGCCTGACTTCTGCTCTCATCAGCCTCGTGGTCAGACAGAGTCGGCTGAGCGGACACTAGTGATCTCAGCGCGCCCTCTACTCTGTGAATCCCAGCGCAGGCATGTTTAGTGTGTGCAGTGCAGACGCACGTGAGGGGTGTGACCACTTCGTCGCATTCTACATCAGTGCGGCCAAACAGTGCCAAAGCACGTGAAGTTTGAGATGTATTGGAGAAGAGTCGAAAAGAAGAATCTCTGCCCCACCCGTTCCGAGGCAACGAAGTGGCCAGGAGCGGGGAGCACCGAAGTTTAAAGACACACTTTGAAGCACCGCAGCACGGGCGGGGCACAGACTGTCACGAGGCGCATGCGTCATGGAGAGACGCGATTTGATTGACGTCGCTTTACCCCCTCTTGCAGGCGTGCGGTTTTCGAATGCCGCAAGAAATGACCCAAATTAGTTGAGTCACAGCGGCGAAGGTAATCGAGAGAGAGAGAGACTCTTTAATGAAGAGCAGAGAATTTAGCCGGCGTTTAGAAATCGCTGGCATGCTACTCTGCGTAGGGAGGGGAATTTGGGAGATAAAGACAGAAGGAGAGCAATGTGGAAGAGGTAAAAAAAAAACGAAGAAAAAATGCGACCATGAAATGGGTACTAAGGATCCAATGGCGAGTTAGCTGTTAGAATTTAGAGAATTACTATACAACATCATCTGCCAGTTTCTTAACGTCCGCCAACGCCGGTATTAATATACGAAAAAAAAATTTCTCAGTACCTAAAAAACCATATTTTCAAAAATTAGCGGTGTTCTCCCCTGAAACATCAGGTGTAACGTCGGCCCACAGGCATGGATTTCAGGCACGGATTTCCAGAGCGGATTTCACGCACCAATCAGTGACATCTGCGATGTTCTAGTACGCTGCAACGTCTACAACAGATTCAAGCTTTGAAGCACTAACTAAATAAGAAAAATTCGTAACTTCTCAGCATTCAGTTACTCTTTGATTGAGCCGCTGTGTAATCGAACCAAAGCTAACTTCGTGCGGGCCTTAATAAATGTACTACAAAGCTCTTAAACGTGGTTTCCTTTCTAACAAGACTATCGTTTGTGGCCCTATATGCAGCCATGCGGGTCGCCGGTGTTTCCAATACGAACCATCTGATCAGCAAAGACACCCGGATAAAATATGGCGTGCGCCTATGATTTTGGCTAAAAATGATGTCACCAGGCGGAAAATCCTGTTTTTCGTTGCATTCTGCTTTTACCGTGCAATCAGAACACACCTAACCCAGCCGTCGCAGAGGGAATTGAGAGAATCGGGATTGGAGCAAGGCCAATGCGAGCGCATCACCACGTAGCGTTTACCCCTATTTTCGGACAGCCGAAAAGGGGCGAAAAACTACAGCGTGGCCATACGTACGGTTCAGCCGTTCCTATACACGCGTAGGCTTGTTTTCCATCGTGTCAGCGTGTTCCCTTTCCCACGTCCATGGAGAGAGCTGCGCGTATGCGTCTTGTGCGGTCGTGTGTCTGTAGCTCATCTTTGAACATCCTTTCTGAGCACAGAGCGGTCTACTTACGAATAACGACTGTACGAAACACTCGAAATGGGCAGCATTATCCGGCCTATAATGAGGTGGCTACGAAACAGATCTAGTGCGTAGCTCAGGAACAAAAAGTTCTAATGCTCTGTCTGGGATAAAGCGATGGTTCCATTTCTGTTATATTCAAAAAGTTTTTTTTCTTGTTGACCTTCACAACTGGCTGAAGCCCAGGGACGGTGGAGCGTGGAATCGTTTGAGCCAATGAGAGTGCGAGGGAAAAAGATGCAATGTGATTGGAATGGAACTGTTATAGAAGCCTACCATCGTCGGTAAGTCACCTAAAATACAATTCATGCTTGCATGATTTGCCTTGGTTGCGATTAGGCGTGCTCCTGATAGCATTCCGCCAATTATTGTTCGCTTTGTGGATCAGCCGACGAGGGACAGGTGGCTGGCGAAAAAGTGCATGCCTTTTCCGGAATGGAGGCAGCTTTCAAAAGATCGACGGTTTAAAATTGTCCGGGAGGGCAATGGGGAAATCGTCGTCCTAAAAAGTGAGGGTGCGCCGATAAGACCCAAAAGGCCCTGGTTTGACGGACGTGGGCGGCGTTGCTTACCAATGGGGCCCCGGAATAGGGGCTCCACCTAGTATTGTTAGGGGAAAGGTCCAATAGGGTACTACCCCAATCACCTCTCTGTAAAAAATTTAATAGACGACAAATGTTTTTCACCACCACCACCACCGATAATTAATATTAACTAGGAAAGAGACCGCAAGAAGCTCACGTAATACGTTCATTTGACTCATTTCGTGAACATAATATACATGCATAAATATTTACATACATATTTTATTTTTCCAGAAATTGGAAAGGTCTCCTGAGCTAAAAGCTATGAGCTTGACTAGGCCCAGGAGACCCAATACATGGCAATAGCGTGTGTTTACAAAAATATATAGATAGACATTCACCCAAAACGTTCAAAAACGAAATTAATCTGTACTATTTCCATAGCATGCAGACAGCATTTAGTATACATGATACATAACACAAAAAGAGATTTCGCACAAAGCAAGACAACAACAAAAGAGTAATAACATCAATGTTCAATTCAATATGAATTGAATAATACATCTAAAACTCAAAAAAATTATGCGAAATTGAAGCATGAACTTGGTTTAATTATTTCATGTAGATATAAGAACCTTGAACAAATACTGGTGGCAGTGAATTAGGACCGCTGCTAAAAAATATTCGATTACATATGACGCCATTATTCTAACTTAGGTATACATGATGTGTCGACAGAGAGTACATTTATTTTGCCCTGATATTCTTATTGTTCATTGTGAAGTCAAAATCGTAAAGAACTCAGAGCAGTGTTGTGCACAAAAAAAATGAGTGCTTGAAAAATAGAACTGACGTTAGTTTTATTGACGCATAGGCGTTCACTTCGTTTATTAGCAAAATAAATGCAAATTAGACTTTGTGTTGAATTTATATGCAACCGAATACAAATGCCAGTGCGATCTTAGATCAGCTGTATTCTTTTATTCATAAATACATGACTGAAAATCACCTCATTGTTGTGGGGGATCTTAACAGGCATTATGAGATAAACAAAAAGAATGAACGGAGATTACCTCAGTTTGCTGACTGAATTTGAATTTCGTAACGCAATAAATGAACATACGTGACAAGAATATTTAAGTCCTATCACAACATCATGCATTGTTCACGCTATCATTCGCTTGAAAAATTAGTGATGCGCTCCTGTAGTTATCAAGCAAAATTTGTATCCAATCATTAATTCGCAACAACTGCAATTTTGTCTGGCCATCGTAGCAAAACTCAGGAAGGAGAATTATGAGAGGAGCTCTTTTTGATAACAGAAAAGCAGATCAATTATTTATGGTTTTGTACTTCAAATCAATTTCGTGCACCTTTCGCGCATTTGCCTTGTACCACTAACGTTGTACCGTTAGTATGGTTTTTAATTTTTCACATTCCTTTTCTTTGGTATACACCCCTCACCTAGTGCCCTTCAGGGTTTGTGAAGTACATATAAATAAATAGATATATAATGTTTACCACTTGTTTACGTTTTTCACTATAATATATTCACTCTAACTGGGTGGTCCTTTCGGGCTTCAACCGGGCTGTACATATAAATAAATAGATATATAATGTTTACCACTTGTTTACGTTTTTCACTATAATATATTCACTCTAACTGGGTGGTCCTTTCGGGCTTCAACCGGGCTGTATGTTTCGTACTCCCACGGCGAGCAGTCACGTCTGCATGTGCGGCGTTTTGCGTTTTCCATAGTTGGATGGTGGCATTTTGTACGACACGCTTTATCGCCGGCGGGCGACACCGGAGAGGTGAAGTGTTCCTGATTAATTTTTAACCACGAGGCTCAACTGAAATTGCTTCAAAATATCACTACACGGGTGTCTTCGCATTTAGATTCGGCAGAAATGTGGTCACCGTGCGCGGCCTGAAAGTGAGCCGATGAATTTGTAATCCAGAAGCTAAACGCTGCAGTACATTGAGTCACCGCGGCTTACGAGGCGGCCGTTTAGGTAGACCAGGGATCACTTGAAACGAATAAAACAATGGTTAAACGGAACTACAACAGCACCACCCATTAACCGTCGAGACGAGTGGTTAATCCATCGGTATAGTAGCTGTGGTTGATATCCCTCAACAGTTAATCTTTGCGCGAATAACCCGGCTGCTCTTTCCGGATCTAATTCCGGTGGCAATGCACTTAATCCCCAAGGGCTAATCCCGACAGCAGTTTTACTCTCCCTAGCTTCGAATGCGCAAAATTTAAGGAACCAATATAGAGCTAGCTGGGCTGCCTTTTCGCTGCCTGTTGAGGCAAAATAGCCTTCCCTGACAAAACTGCACATTTACGCAAACTCACTCTAAGGCAGTAAAAAACCTAGTGTGTCACAAATATGTCTGCTCAGCGCCGACTTAGTTCCTGTCCGATAAGAAACCATTACTCCCGATAAAAATATAGAGTTATATTGTTATATCAACTAGATTAAGTCTAATTTAGTGCGAACTGCTGCATTGATTGAAACTTTATAGCATACGCAGCACTGGACATGATGATAAGAGCTCGCACACCGCAATGCTGCAGTTGGTCCCATTTTATTCATTTTAGGCTTAGAATGTGTATTTCATGCTTGTCACTCGTTGCATCGCTGCGAATGCCGTACTGTGTCGGACTGCGCGTAGATACATTTTTAGGACACATTGTGTTTTGGATGCCGGGAAATTGCTCTCGGGCGTATGTGATACTGCGACGACCCGGGTTGCCGTTTTTCAGTCTTAAAAATGCTGAAAAGGCGCTGTTCTCAGATGAAGTTCATCGTGACTGATCAGGGCAGACCAACGGAGAGTCGGTGAAAAACCAAGGCTCCACCATCTGTTTCTAAAATAAACGTCGTGAGCTGAAACAAAAAAGAGCGGAAAGGAGGACTCGTTTGACGTGCCTCTATATGCGTTCAATACGGCGCCAGATCACTGGACTATTTACCATCGCGCACTCAGTGTATGCTATTTTGGAAGCGTTTATAGATAGAGCCTGTCGTTGTTTTGTTTCTTATTTAGATTGGTATTTCAACGCGTGTAGCAAAGCATCGTATACCCGGAAAGGAAACGCTCAGTGACCTATATTAACAGAAAGGCCATAAGTAATGTCTGGTTAGACATACAGTCGTGCCTCGTTACTATGGGCTCTTTGGTACCAGAGAAAGGCACGGATTCGATTCCTGCCGCGGCAGTTGCGTTTGGATGGAGGCGAAATTCTAGAGGCCCGTGTACTATGCGATGTCCGTGCAGGTTAAAGAACCCCAGGCTGTCGAAATTATACGGAGCTCTCCACTACGGCGCCCCTCATAACCTGAGTCGCTTTGAGACGTTAAAACCCATAAACCAAACCAAAACTTTTCCATAAAGTGAGTCGTCTATAGTAATCAATCCTGAAGAAAAGCAAAAAACATCTACACAACAAGAAAATAGTCTGTTGTGCGCTTTATGCATAATGGCGGCCAGTGAAGTGGAAAATGGATAAAGAAAAATTGGAGGCTCAAGTTCATTATACTCGCCACCATAGCTTTTAAAATATTTCGTTACCGTTTAAAAAGCCCCTCCAGAATCCATGAAACTCGTCAAAGCGTCCCATGAAGTTTGGTTTGGTTTGGTTTATGGGGGTTTAACATCCCAAAGCGACTCAGGCTATGAGAGACGCCGTAGTGAAGGGCTCCGGAAATTTCGACCACCTGAGGAATTTCGCCTCCATCGAAATTCGGCCGCCGCGGCCGGGATCGAAACTGTGTCTTTCGGGCCAGCAGCCGAGCGCCCTAACCACTGAGCCACCGCGGCTGATTACCCATTTTCTGCTACTGTTAACATCCCACGAGCCGTAACTACATTGTCTGTACAGTCGTGACAACTATGAAAGGGAACAGAGTTTGAGCATTCATTTCTTTTTTATTCCATAATTATGCCAAAATGTCCTTATTTAGACGACGTAGTTACAGTTGTCAAGGGAGGCAGACCAAAAGACAGATAAATGCCTCAGGAAGAGACTGCCCCCTTCCTGCTCCCATTCAGGAGTACAAGACATTCGGTGCAGAAAACACACGCTCTATGAAAATACAAAAAGAGCGGTAGACATTGCAGTGTTTTATATTGAACGTCTATACATGGCGTGAAACGAAAATACAAAAACAAGAGAAAATTAACAGAAAGGTTGTTCCTCGGGTGATAACAGGTATAAAGCGATGTTTCTTTTGCAAGCTTTTCACTAACTTGCTTTATTGAATAATTTTCTAAGCAGGATGATGACCATTTAAAAAGCTGGAAACTCTGTCAGTCAGTTTCTGGGTGCCGTAGCTCGTGCGTATTTTTCTTTATTATAATTTGTGCGTCGCGTGTTATAGTTGTGCACTTTCGAAATGTACTTGTGGTAAAATGCGTGACAAGCTGTGTGACTAGCGCAGCTTTTGTTCTGTTTTCTAACTGTTTTTCCTTCTGGTGCATAATATTCAAATGTCAATTATCAGATTTAATGGAGAAATAACTAGGAAGGTCGCAGTTTTGTGCAAAACGTGTGTTCCCTCTCATAATGCTCGCGACTGTACTCAGTCCGCTGAGTGCTGTTGGTAACTGCTTTAATTCAATGCGCCATAAGCTACAGAGAGAGTTTTGTTCTCAGCCATTCATACAATACGGCAAATGGTAACACGCATAGACCGGACACATTGGCATTGTAAAGCCTGAAACTACAAAAACAAAAGCAGCCACTCAGCATTCGCCCCTTCGCACTATACGAGGAAGGAAACATCTTGTTTGGGCAGTAGTGATGCAAAACTATCTGAAAATTGACTATCGATAGTATTGATAGTTTTTTTTAACTATCGATAGACTATCGATAGTATTATCGATAGTCTACTATCGATAGTAATACTATCGATTATATTATCCATAATATTACTATCGATAGTATTGCTATCGATAGTAGAATCGATAGTATTACCATCAATAATGTTGCTATTGATAGTATTACTCGCGATAGTACCGCTATCGAAAGTCTTGCTATCGATAGCGGTACTATCGCTAGTAACACTATCGCTAGTAACACTATCGATAGTAAAAAAATTGATATTATGTATTTGTTAGCCAGCGATATAGCCAAAACATTTGCGATACCTGATTGGTTTCACGGTCTCATGAGAATTAACGTTCCTAAGAGACTCAAGCTATGAGGGATGCCGTAGTGGAGTTCTCCGGGTAAATTTCAACCAGCTGTGGTTTTTTAAAGTGCATAGGGACAGTTCGGAAAAATGCCTGGAACTACATCCGATGAGAGTACAAACAGCACAAGTTATGCTGGCTTACACGACACCATCGCGTACAGCAGACGCCGTCTTGCTGAGGGAACCCCAGCAGAAATGTTTTTCGCACTCATGATTCGCAACTAGGACATTCGCACGCTAACATTTTATCCAGCAACTTTACATAGGGAACGTCTGCAGAGCTCGATGACGCGTAGGCCGCGAAAACAGGCGAGTCCTGTCAGATACTCAAACCATCACCTCTATACCAAACACTCTGGAAACCAAGTTTAGGATGCAGTGGGTATGCGTGGTTGATTTTATAGAATCGATAGAACTATATATAACAAGTAGTATCGAAAGTACTATCGATAGTACTATCGATATTTTTTTTTACCAACGATAGTTCGATAGTGAATCAACTATCGATAGTGCTATCGATAGTTTTGTATCACTATTGGGCAGTAGAGAGTTTGTTCTCATCACTATTCATAATAACGCATCAAAAATAGGTGGACTACAACAGACACTGTGCAGCTTCACCATGTGCATTGTGCGGACGGCGAGTTTCCATATTAACCAGCGCAAATACATTGAAGAAGTGCGGGTCCCCAGAAAAACTTTTCATAATTCGAGTCGTCCATATTAACTGGGGTCGTATTAACGGTACACGTCTAAATATGTTACTTCTGGGGGATACTGAAAGACGCGAATCGATATAAGCCGTTCCTCATTAACTTCGCCCTTACTTCTTAAGCAACTTACAATCGTGTTTCTGCTGTGTGGCTCCGGTTGCGGTTTCAGCAACCAAACAGTGGCTGCGACATCAGAAGTAGGCTGAGGTCACGTGAAGAGTGTGAAAACTTCTTTATGATAGCCGTCTGTTCATTTGTTATCGTTCAAGGCTTCTGAAGCAGGTCAGTGTAAGAGCACGAGCGAATTAAAACAGTGAAACGGCCATTATATCGCAGAGACTGTAAGCCTCAAGGGATCTCAGACTTTATGAGGCTTACTCGCCATTCGGCTGCTGCAGCCGAAACCGAAACTACAGAAGAAGAAATTGTCGAAATTTTTTTCTACTATGTGTAGGCAAATTCTACACGACGATCCGCGTTTGCTGATATCATAACCGCAATTTTAAAGAAGAAAACACGTAACGGCAGTTCGGTCTCCTTACCCCTTAAGGCGACACGAAATCTTCAGGAACATGAAAGTGGAGTTTAGGTGTTCACAAAGTTTCCTTTTCGCATGCTCGATTAAGCTCTTGAATATCCGGACGTCCTCTAACAGATTTACTCGAATTGGAGGCACTGTTCGGCTGTATAGGAACTATGCGCAACGTACACCCCCCGTCAAAAGTATACAGCCCAAGGGTTTGCTTCTAAGCTGTTTAGCGGGACGTCCTAGCACGTCTAACAGTCCAAAGCTTGGGAAAATTAAGGACGCATAGCCAATCCTCTTTCGAGAGATTACGGTCGCTGAGGATGCATAACGAGGCTGACCGCAGGCCTCGCAAGCAAACCTCTTGGGCCGTATACTTTTGACGGGGGGTGTACATAGCATTGCATGGGATTGGCGACTCGTTCAACGCGACAAGCACACCTAAGTCTCAAATACAAGGCGCTAAACAGCTGGCCTTGTACTCGCCATCGCTTAGGTTTTACTGGTGAAGCTTCTATCACCCCTTAAACGCCAATAAAAAAAAAATGCATGATCGCACAGCGACGGACAGTCTTTGCCAAAAGTAACCAGGCTGCATGGTTTGCTTCTCATTCGTATAGTAGAGCCCTCACAGCTTCTTTAAAGACCAAAAGTTCTTTGAAGGCGAGGACAGGGGTTCTACTCACCATACAGAGATTCAGAGCTTGAGGGTTGACATAATAGTTTTAATATACGGCTGAGAAGCAAATCGTGCAGCCTGTTTACTTTTGGCAAATACTGTCGAATTGCATACGACGGACTGCCGGTGCAGTTGGCTTCCATCCCGAGTGAACTTAACCAGCTGACCGTCAGAGGCGCGGCATTCGCTTTGCGCGCGGCGTACAGAAGGAACAGACACCGGTTTGGCTCGTCTCTTTGTAGAAAATTGATCCATTGTAAACGGCGCCTCTCGCACGCTTCTCGGGCAGCGGCAAGCAGCTCACGACTACGCATCGCTCCACTGAATCCACGCAGGAGCCTCGTGCTTCTGCCGCAGCATGCGCTGTTGTTCCGATAGGCATCTTTCGGTAACTGCGAACTGTGTACGAGACGTGAGAATTTCATGGCTGTAGCATTTCCAGGACGCTCTAATTCGTCCGCAACATTGGTATAGTTTACTCCGCGTAAGACGTGCGCCAAAGAAAAGAACAAGATGGAGGTGTAGCGTTTCCCATTGTCTGATATACATCGCTGAGCACTATAATTGCAAGTGCGTCCTTCGCACCACGGCTGAAATGTAGAACCATTAATACTTAGGCGAAAATTAGTTTCGCCCCAGAATAAGCGTTCGCTGTAGTTGGGCGCGTGTATTGTAGCTTTGAGGTCAGCTGTGAGCAATGGTGCTTTTGCTTCAACCCCTGAATACAGGATGCACGAAGACGTTGCCAGCAGTAAAATGAGTCAGGTTGAAGAAGAAATACGGAATGCACTTAGGACTACTTACGTGCTTCGAATGCGAAAGAATTTTTTATTCGTATTTTCTCTTTATTTTTAATTTTTATATTTTTCTCTTGCTTTTCGGTGACACACCTACTCATTAGCATACAGTCGTAAGGCAACTCCTATACTAGATTCATCTTTGTTTGCTAAGGAGCAACGCGGTTTTGTGGCCCGTGGGTGGTGGTGGTGGCGGAAAACAATAATTAAAGGCTATTTAAAGGGGAGAGGGCCCTCCTAGAATTTACAAATTCTAGAAGGGTCTCTAGTCAATGATCCCTGAGGCTTCCGCGGCAGCTCGGGCCCTAGCCACGGGAGCTTTTCCTGATCGCATCGCAGTCTGGATACCCTTGGCTCAATTCCCCGCACCTTCATAATTTTATTTTTCTTTGATACCACGGTGACGACATATGCGATTTTTGGGTCACTGCTGCTGGTCAACGCCGACCGCTAGTTTCGTTGCCCATCAGCCATATAATGCTTTCGCATTAAAAGTAGGGCCGGTACGTCTTTAAAAAAAAAAAAAAATGGTTGACATAATGTAGCAGCCTTAACAGAACTTTCAAACATGAGAGAAAACTTGAAGGCACATGTTTTCCAACTGCGGATATAACCGCATACGCAGTAATGACCGAGCACAACCGTTCTATTTCGCTGCCCTAGCGAGCACAGCAGGACTTATTTAAAACGAGCCATACACCCCAGCCTGATGCCTTCGCAAGATAACGCATACATACCTCGCAACAGCGTTCACGCAAACCTTATAACAGGTCCACCCGTTGCGACATAGCGATACGTTTCTCGACCGACTCTTTCCCTAGACACGCGTCGACTGGGGGCTTCTTTATCCTGCACTCGTATTATATCTTAATTCCCCACACGGCCTGCAAAGAAAAGTAAACACTTCCGGGAAGACGCGTCGGCTACCCTCCGTTCCGTCGCTGCATGAACGCCACGTTAACCACATAAGCCGGAAACCCGGGAAGCCAGCCAGTTTCCTCTTCCTCTTCCCAAAGTTCCGAAACAAAAAACAATGTGAGAACGCAGCCATAAAGACACCCGCAGCAGCGTCTGCGAGTCAACAACACGCATACCCACGCCGGACTCAAAAGAATGCGGCGACGAGACATTTATAGCCGGGTCCGGGGAATCCGTGCGTTCCCGTGCAGTCCAAAGCACAGACGCGTGCCGGCGCGCACAGAGGCGCAATTGCCTTAACTAGGCGGCCCCTCGAAGTTCGCACAAAGAGATGCGGGAAAGGAAGAAGATAATACGCTGTCGCCGGCCGCCAAACAACGACTGCGAACCGAGCGAACGCGCTGGCGCTCTCAGCGCCTCTTCCGGGATCCACGTCGTCCGCTTGCACCGAATGGCTCCTCCACCTCCACCGGCCGTGGTTTCTAATGTCCTCCGGGAAGATGTGAATCTTCTCTTTACCGGCACTCAGCGAAGTGGACCGCCGAAACCGCTACTATGTATACTCAGTCGCTGCGGCGGTGACGTTTTAAAACTGGCCTGATCGCTTTGCCCTGCGGTGTGTTTGTATCAGGCGGCTCTTTCTTCCTGGATTAAAGGCATTAAAAAAGCACTCGGCGCGTATGATATGTATATATCCAAAAGTGAAGAACCGGGAACGCGACTTCTACGGCGGCCTCGAGCAGAGATCGATCAAACGTGCACCACCCCGCTCCTATAAGGTCTCTTCTCGTAGAGACGGCACCGCCGAGTGGTCCTCGTATATAGCTTCCTGACTCGATAGCGCGGCGCCGACACCGTAGAGCGTGGAAGAGTGATCGGTGTCCCTAATGCGCGCCCAGATGTCAACGCAAATGGAAGCCTGAACGTGATATGAGACCAGAGAACAAAGGCCGATAGGGTTGTCAGCGGTGGTCTAGTTTGCCGATGTAGTTAGCCTATAATAGCTGCCACCGGCCAGCACGTGCGCGTGTGAAGAGTGGTGACAGCAACGTCGATAAAGCAAGCAGCATGCTGCAACCCCCTCCGGCATTGCCCTCTGTGTTTCAAGTCACAGTCAACAACCTGCACTCCGTGTGAACGCATAGATTAAGGGTCTTTGAGAGCTAACGATAGTGTCTTTCAGTCCATACAATGTGAACCCTGCAACACATCTGCATGTGTCCCATTTAGAAACCCATTGCTTCTGAAAGGGGTACTTCGAACATGATGGCTTCTGCTAGGAACAGATTGCCTTTGTGTGGATGCATAGATTAAAAAAGCCTTTGAGAGCAGCCGATAGTGAGTATCAGTCTACGATGCGATGCCTCCATACAATCCTCGCGCGGCCCATTTACAAAGCCATGGCTGCTGAAGGGGATATTTGGAGTATATGCTAAAACAGCTCTACCAGGAACAACCTTGTGGGAATGCTCAGATTGAGTGTTTCTGAGAGCGAGCGATAGTCGTGTGTATCAGGTCAGAGCGGGAATCCTCCACCCAATCTTCACGCGGTCCATTTGTAAGTACACTTCTGCGGAAAAGGATATTTGTAGTATAGCTGTGGGCTCCACCAGGAAATGCGTGCGGCAACGCAAGATGCAGCGAAAAAAGAAAAAAAAGGGATACAATAATTGCTGCAGTATACGCAGAAGTGGATGGTGTTTGCGGAACATGTCCGCTAACCAACCCCGCGGCGAGGCCGTACAAGCGACAGACGGTAAAGGCGGCGCATGCTGATATCGGAAGCTGATAAAGCAAGTATCTGATAAAGCAAGTAGCTGATAAAGCAAATTTAATGGTGTTCCCTAGGACGACACAACGAGGGCGCTGCATGCAAGTACAAAAAAAAAATAAAGGAGGCTGCTATGATCCCACGTGTGTTAGGGCACTGCCATTAACGTGTCCACATCTAACCCGAGTAAAACGAGACTTCGACACCGCATTGACGAACGCTAAAAACACGGAAACAGATACGGAATACTGCTCAGGGGCACCGCTCCCGTTACCGCGGTTATCAGCACAAAGTGCTGCCTCTTTCGCAAGAGATCGCCCGATATATAGTATGGCAAGGAAAGCTGTCCTGCGTATCCGTCGCGATCTGCTAAGAGGCTTCTGGCGTTAATCGAATGTAAAACACAGAGTAGCGTCTCGTACACGGACCTCATACACGGTGCTGGCGTTCGAGACGTTCTGAGCTAAATGACGCAAGGTGAAAGTGGAGCTGCCAGTTTGTTACCGGGGGCGAGGGCGCTGACTTGCAACGAAGACTTGCTAGCGTTTTTTATGTTCATTTTTTTTTAAAGCCTGAGCAGAAGCCGTATTCAATGTGTATACATATTTTTGACGCTTTCTGATAGGTTGCGCAGGAAAAGTATAATGCAGTTTATTTGCCTTCATATGTGCAAAAATTTTTCGGCTTATCATCAAAACAGAAAAAAAAAAATAGTGACCGTGTTGGACTTGTTTAATTATACTATCGAATTATGCCACTTTTTTTTTCTGACATTGCTTGTTTTTGCAGAATAAAGATGCGACGTACCTGCAGAACAGCAAACTACAGACAGGGGAGTGAGCTCCCCGGGATGCGCCCTCCGTTTCCGCAATGTAACCTGCCTGAGAAGCACTGAGCTCAGTTCTTTGCGTCACCTTAGCTTTCCCAAAAATATGTCTAACTGCCAACCAAAAGACGCATTAGGACTACGTCACAGCTCTTCATGATTACCTCGTTGTTGCTACTACACTCAAGCAATTGCTAGCTTAATTAGTTATTCATACACTCAAAACATATACTCGCTGACCTCTGCTTATACGTTTAATGCGCCCCCCCCCCCCTCCCCCTCGACTCAAATGTCTCACACAATCTCTCATGCATTCACTCATTTTGTACTGATTGTATTAGTCGCATTAATTTTACCATTGCGGAGAGATAGCGTATTCTCACGCCAGGGCAACTAGGTGCATGCTGAGCATGTGCAGTGGACGCTGCACCTGCTACTGCGCATGCGCATTTGGCTCCCGGCTGACAGAGTATCCGTCTACGGTTGTATTCGTCTCCTGTCCACTCGTTCGCTCGCTCGCTCACTCACTCCAAAAAAATTTCACTTCTTTGCCAAAGCCGCATTCCACAAGCTTATGATGGCAGGTGTACACTGACTCGCTTATTGACCCGCGCAGTTATTCGCCCATACATTCACTTAGTCCCTCACTCGTGCTAATCCACAAACTCACTGAGACACTGATTGACACCCTCGCAGATTTGACTCCATCACATGTACACTCAACCTTTCAGTCAACCGCGCACTCACCGACTCGCTAGCTCACTCGCTTATTTTGCGACCCACTCGCTCGACACCCACTCTGACTCGCCGACTTATTTTCTCACGCACTCACTACTCGCACACCGACGCCTAGACCCCTCTACAGAACCATGCCCCGAACAGAACGTTCCGCCGACGGCCGGAGAGAGGCAGTGGCGCGCGAGTTCAAGGTCGTTGCGCTGGGGGGCGCTATAATTGACCTCCCTCTCCACCAACCGCGATCCGTTGGCACATCCTGCGCGGCTGCTTTCCGCGCTTTAAGCCAGCGGTTAAAGAAAAAAAAAGTAAAGAGAGAAGGAAGAGAGCCGGAAAGGCAGTCAGCTCTTCTCAACTATACCAACAGAAAACTGTCCTCCGCATTCTGGGTCAATCGGGCGACCGCGGGATTTCTGCGGAAGACCAAGGGGGGAGGGGGGGGGGGGGGGGGTGAAGCAGGCTGGCAGGCTGTCTAGGGGGCGCAACTTCGTCGCAGTCGGATCTGCCTGAAACCTCAGCGAGGCATTAACGGTCGGCACAACCTTTGCGTAATGCGCCCACTTCGCTGAGAGCACTCAAGGTCGCTCAAGATTGAGGTCCGCGCCCAGATTACAGACCGGTCGACGGACGGCGCAGCGACGCAGTGTGTGTCCACCTCGCAACAAAACATCACTGTGTGCTCGGCGTCTGGTTTGCCGGCTCCACTGCGAACAGCTACGGATTTCTAAACTATGCAGGCGAGGATAAGGACTGAGAAGATCGAATGATCAGCGAAAAAAATGAATAGAAAAGAAACTGAGAAAGATTGGAACGTTTTGAAACAAAGTTTCCAGTTTGGCTGAACTGTCCTTCCTGAAGTAGGATTTCGGGATCTGACAGGTTCACCTTCGCTCACGTATCAGGAGGCGATTTTTGAAAGACTGCAACTGCAGTTTGGGCCGTAAATTTTAACAGCGGTGCCTCGGCTATTTGGCGTGAGGTTTTCTGTGCCCGAAATCTCCACAGAGCCTTCTACGTCAATTTACAAAGAGTGGAAGAAAAGGAAAAGTGGACGTTGTTGCCACAGTTAGCCTTTTAAATGTGCAGACGACGGGTTGCTTCAGCAGCACGCGCAAAATCTACTCACACGCTAAGAATGCGAAAGTTCCGTTGGTTAACGCCCATACATGCAGAATTGGTCACTCTCTACTTAACACTAATAGATGGGGGCGAGTCCTCATACCACTACCAACGCAGTGGCGCAGCGGTTGAACCATCACAGCCACTGGTAGGGGTTGTGGCACTCATGTTGCTCTTCCCGAGCAACTCCTCGCGCAGTTGGCGCGACGCTGCTCCGAACTTACCCGAGCTTCCTTCCATTGGCTGCAGCTCGCGCGGCGCTCCTTCGAACTTTCCCGAGCTTACTCGAGCTTACTCGAGTTACTACCGAGTAACCGAGTTACCTGAGTGGGCACTTCCTGTGCACACTTTGCGTGGACGCCATGCATGAGCAAAGTTATGCTAATAAGCAAGGTCACAAACATCCTAGCTACTTGACCGATTAGCTCTTCACTGAGTGGGAAACGACCCCACGCAGCGAAAGTGCGGATCAGCCAGTCACTACAAAGGATTCATTTTTCTTTTTGTCACCCAAGTGCTGAAGCCCAGTTTAGCAACGAACGCAACAGCGGACAGACCCAGGAAGGCCAGCCTCCCTCGAGTCCCTCCCATCATTTTCTCACAGTCAAGCGATACTACGCTGATAAACCGCTCTCAGAGCACCGCCCAGAAATGTAGGGCACGAACTTGCCCCCGTCGTCCGCTCGGGAGTCGCAATCAAGGCGCGGTCACTCATCTCCATTTCTCCGCGAGGTGGCTGTTTCGGGCACAGTGCGCGGCGCCGACGAGCGTTCCCACCCCAATGACCCCCCGTCGCCGTCGGACCCAGCGCGCACTCACACTGTAGCCCGGAAGTCCGGCGTGGGAACAAAAAGCCGAGCAGAGATGGCCGCCATTTTCGGACGCGCTTCCAAATGACACCGGCTATATGTATACACGCAGAAGTGGCCTCGCACGCCGCCTTAAGATCACTGTAGGGCGGCGACGATGGCGAGAAGGTCAGAGATGAGTCCTGTGGAGACGAGGTAGGCTATACTAGCGTCATAAACCGCATCAACGCGGTCACATGCTGCCTCAATTAACCGGCTCCTCTTCCTCGTACGCGATGCGTCGCACGAAGCGGGAGCGCTGATCGTCGCATCCTGATCCCCAGCTGGCTATTCCTGAACTGTAACCACGTGATGAATACTACACAGTAAAGACTTTTCCGTTAGCCAGCTCAGGTGGTTAGTCCCTTCGGCGATTAACGTAGCTGCTAGTGCCCATCTGTGGTAAACAAACAAAAAGCAAGTGAAACGATAGTTGGCGTAATTAACTGAAAATTAACTTGTTTTTTTTTTTTGTGCTTCGGAGCGCCAAAATTACCATCTATTATTCAGAACGTCGAATCTATTTTGTCGCGAAAAAAGCAATGTCAAAACTCATCAATAATCCCTAATGGCCACCTCACTGAAAAAAAAAAGTAAACAACAGAAGTTGCGTTTAAGACTTCTTGTGATAGCTGATTGTGGATAAAAAATGAGGATATCAGAAATTAAATATTCATTTTTCTAAGGAAAACCACAGTTCCCCATGAACTGGGTCCTCGGTGTACGTCAACCCCTAGAGGTCTCAAACCAATTAAACTTAAGTCCTCTGTAACCATCGCAAGCGGTCTGCATGATTAGAGACACATATCGTTTCGCATACAAATTTACAGGCGTCACGATTCCCCCGCACTCGTGTTCGATCCACGCCACTCTTATGCACACTTTTGCCAAGACAGCACCGATGGTACTGACTACGAGGCATAGCCAACCAGCGCATTGAGGTGCCGACTTACTGCAGCAAACAACTTCCTTGTACATACAACCGGCGCAGAGCAAATACGTACTCAGACTGAGCGCGATGCGATTATGTACGGAAGTCGTTGTCGCCTCTTCGCTAAGTCTTCGCGACCCTAAATGGGGCCTTTGTTAAAAACTGCTCAGCACTGGCGTCGCCTCCGCAGATTGCATTCGCACAAACTGCCGGTGTCAGGAGCGTGCGCAGCAATTCGCGAAAGGCACCGCGTTTTGAGCGGCCCCAACGCCAGCCTGCAGCAACGGCAGCAGTAGCAGCAAGCAGTATATAACCTCGTCCAGGTGTGACAGCACGCGTAAGCGTGAGGGACCTCACAAAACGAGGTGACGGCGCATAGCCGACTACACGCCGCTGATGCTGCGGCTGCCGGCATAACGCATGCTTCCGAGTAATCGGCGACCGCTCGACATGTTCCGCGCGAGAGAACGCGAGCGAGCGAGGCATTCGTCGCGCGGAAGCTCCTCCGTTGGCGCGCATGGAGGAAGGAAGGAGGGTGAGAAGTAGACAGACTAAAAGAAAAAGAGAAAAAGAAGAAGAAGAAGCGATGAACGAGTGAGTAGTAGCACGAAACGGAGGAAGCCAGCCCGCGGTTAAAGAGAAGCGGCAGCTGAGGTGCTCCTCGTCTTTCGAGAGAACGAACCAGACGGGAGGACGAGCCGCCGCGTCCTTGCCGCCACGCAACTGGCGTTGGAGCTGTAGGGAAAAGAAGTAGACAAAATGAAAACACGCAAGAGAGAGAAAGAAGAAAGAAAGAATTAAAAAAAAAAGGGACGGCTGCGCGCCGGGTAGGCTAGGCGTCGTGCCGAAAAGGATGCGGCTCTCTAGCTGCTGGCGGCACAAAAGGAAGCAGGCGACTTCCTGACGCCGGAAGGGCAGCCGGTTCAAGGGGTGACCGTTAAAAGAACAGCCCGCCGCTCGCCGCGCCGCCTCACAAGATGGGGTCGCACGATTAGGGCGGTGCAGCCGAACGCCGGCCCAAGCGTATATGCTCCGCGTACACGGCTGCTGTTGCTGCATGTGTACAGTTTCGGCTGCAAACACACACCGCTACCAGCACCTCCACCACACGACGAGAGGAAGCCGTGTCTACTCCTCTCTGCCTTGTTCTCTGTACACCACAGGTCGCACAACATCACACACAACCGAAGAAGCGACCACGTGCGTGCGAGGGAAGCACGCAGAAAACCAGACGTCGTGTATCAAAAATCGACGGCCGCCGGAACTCGGCCAACCGCCTCACGATCTCCCCGCCACCTCCCGGTAGGATAGCGCAGCTCATCGAGCGTCCGGTGTGTGCGTGCGTGCAGAACACCCCGCCACCTCGTCGGACAGGCTGCGCTAGTTGTGTGTACACGCGTTCAAACAAACACAAACAGACGCACACGCGAGGCCCTGAATGAAACGGAGAAGGCTCGCTGGCAGAGCTCGATGTCCGAGAAGGAAAACTGGCCTGTTCTGCGCAAGCGGCGATCCGGCTGTTCGCCGCTCACGGTCAGCAGCGCTGGGATATTCGAGATGACTGTTTTCGCTTCGGGAGGACGTCAAGATTGCCGAAACGAAGCGTGGAGGAGGGAAAGGAGGAAGAAGACGGTTGCAAGGAGGGCGCGCCAGTGGATAATTAACCGTACACTGCGCTTGCCGGCGCTGCTCCCGCTGCAACAACAGCAAGCAGAAACTAAGCGGAGAGGGACAACAACGCAGCTGGAAACCAAGACGTGAGCAGCGGTCAAGCAAACTCGGAATAACGAGGCGTTCTCGCTCCCTTTCGTGTGCGCTAGCATGCCGCTCCTCTCTTGAGTGAATTGATGGAGCGTGCTTGCGTGAAGCGGCGCTGCAGTACGTGCACGTGCCTGAGAAGTTCCAAGTCACTCTCGCGCCCGGGTGAACGCTCGGAGGCGGACATGAATAACAACCGAACAAGGCGCGCAGAACCTGACTGAGCTTTGCCAGGAATGCAAATGGGCTCAAAGACACACGGGATAGGTCGCAGTGGGCAGCTTTGAGAAACAAAGCGGCTATACTCTTTGTGGACGGCCAGTGCAGACAGCTGTTCGCGTGGTTGAAGCGACAGCGGTGGCCGTTCCCTTTGCCATTCATCTGGCCAGGCCTAAAAGACCTGTCCGCAGCGGCCATGCAGTGGAATGCGAGCGCACTCGTTTGCAGTAATTTATGACTGTACTTACATGCACATACCGGACTCTGAAGACAGAGAGAGAGCGCACAGCCTTGGTCTAAAGTCTTCAGACCGAATGGTTCGCTTTCCAGCAGTACAGTGGCGCACCTTCTGCACTCCTGGCGCTCTATATTTATATAATGTGAGCAGAACTCATGTCCTCACCTTTCAAGCTCGTCTTTAAGGGTGCCGTTTCATTTGCTAGTCAGATACAACTCAAGAATCGAGCGGCAAATGACCCTGAAAAGGAGGCCCTCCAGTCAATAGCTCCGACCGATTCTCATGACATCGTGGCTGATCCTTCTTGGGCCTGCTAGTGTGATATAACAGGGGGTGACAGATGAAAGAGGATTAACCACGGCTTAATAGGATTAATCTTGGCGCCACGAAACCCGGTTCGTTGTTGAGTTGTATCCGACTATATAATTAAGTCCCATTTCCTCTGTCCTGTGCAATTGCAGTCCTTCTTGATGATGGTAATGGTGCTTTGGTTTAATTGACGCATGGGCGGCTTAACAAAATATGTCATCGCTAAAGTGTTCGAGGAAGATTAGAAACTGCTCAAAAGGACGACGACAGGAGGTAAAGGAAGGAATACGACACCACGGTCGCAGACTGCCAACTGTTTATTCAAAGAAGCGAAAGCACAGGCTATCTAAGGCGGAAACCCAGGCGCGCGACCATCTTTGTGACTTGGACACGTACAGACGAACACAGGGGAGATAAATCTATAACGTAAGCCGTAACAATACTTCAGGCCAGGTGAATCAACAAGGAAATCTGAAAGCGCACCACGCCGAATCGCATCATCACAACAAAGATGTAAAGGTGGCAAACTGTCTCTTAACGAATAGCTGGAGTAAAGGCGAAAAGCGACGGAATAAAAACGCGCGCTATGACCACCTTAACGGTAAAATGCAAAAAAAAAAACAAGGGTAAAGGCGAAGGAAAAGTACAGTCGATGTGTTTTTTCCTTAGTTTCTTTCACACCGACCGTATGTGAATAAAGATATATTCTGGCACTTGTTTCAAACTGAAATCCTTTCACTGACGCACATTTTCATCCCGTCCAGCTTCAATTCTTCCAAGCGTCGTGGCGATAAGCATTGCATGAATAGACATTTGCGAGCTATGATTAACACACGAAAACACCTGTTTTGTAGATACTGTGGTACGCCTGCGAACTTGGCATTGCGAAGTGAAAAAGCAAAAACTACCCTTACAAAATTTTTTTACACGGTTTGTAGACTGTCCATAAACATCTGTCTATAAATTCTATAGACTCTCTGTAGACAAATCCTAGAGAACAGTCTATAGGCAATGCAAATGCTATAAACAGTCTATAGGCAATCCATAGATTTATGGCCACACACTTTTAGTATGCTTTTATCTATAGACAGTCTTTTAACTATGAATAGAATACAAAAAATATCTATAGGAAAGTAGTAGAGTCTATAAGAAGTCTATAGACTGTCTACAGACCATACTTATGAGGGTAGGAACCTACCCAAGGAAATACGCAAGGCTAACAGGGCATACTTAAGCACACTGGGGCAAAGCAAACTCAAAGGAAGTCTAGAAATATGTTAAAAATAAGAGAAACACCAGTGAAACTCTACCTGATATTTATTTTTATTTATTTAAAATTTACTACAGGCCGTACAGTAGGCCCAAGCAGGAGAGGTATAAACATGCCAATGAGTAATTACTCCCTTATTATGCGCACAGAAAGCCATGAATCATAGCACTAAAGCGGTATAAAGTAACAAGGTGATCAAAGAAACGCAGCTCTTAAACTACAAAATGCAAAGTTAAAATACAAACTATATGTATAGCTCTATAGCTATATGTATAGCTATTTACAGCCGTATAGCTTTCATTTGTAGCCGTATGGCTGCGCTTGGGTGGATGTCAATGAGTAATTACTCCCTTATTACAAATCTACTCCACCTTGGGGGATTCCCCTAAACATTTGACCGACACTGTTCCCACTTCGAGTTATTGATCAATTTGTTCTCGCCCTACCATGAGCTTGCCGTCCCGGTTAGCTCAATTGGTAGAGCGACTGCTCCGGTGAAGTGGTGGTCCCGGGTTCGAACCCCAGACCAGGACGAATTTTTCTTTAACTGCGAAGTTTCTGAGAAAGCTGCATAGCTTTCCTTTGTAGCCGTATGGCTGCGCTTGGGTGGATGTCAATGAGTAATTACTCCCTTATTATATATGTACACAATGTGAATACAACAATACAAGCTATGAAAATGCAAAAAACAAACGACATACTGAAATATAAATTAGAATAAGGCGTTAGCAACCAATTGCACGAAAAGAATCAGCGCTATTGAGAAGATTTGGTGTCAACTTGTATCAATTATCTATACTCCTATAGAGAAAAATGAGTACTTAAATGCTTTAATTATAGATTTGTAAAGTGTTAATGAGTGCGCACGATGGTTTCTTGTTGGACGCGTTGTAAGAGGTGTAAGGAAATGGTCTGGTCTCATGGACAGGTTCTGGTCTTTTATCAAAAAAGTAGTTTTAATCTCTCTATCTTTCGGAGCACTTGTAAGGTCTGAATCTCAGGTTTTCACCGGAACAGCGCGCACTAAGACACGGACAAGAAGGGAGACACGACACACACGAACGCTGACTTTCAACTAATGTTTATTGTTTGGAACGAGGCATATATACACAGTTCCAACAACACAAGGAAAACAACCATCCATTCATAGATTCATAGTCAATTCATGCATGTCACACTGAACAAGGACGATAACAACATTATCATTTTCCCTTCACTAAAAATGCCAATTCTTTTGAACTGATCGATAAAGAGGGGCTACTGACGCATGAGTCTTTAGACCAGGCGATGTGCGCTGCTTCGATTATTTCGCGTGTTAATTGGTCACTGTGTTTACTTAAAATTCGTGTGCTAGTGAAGTCAGGGTGGCAAGTTTTGTTTTCACAGTCTCTACAATGAATCCCGAGATGCCCTTTTACTGTGTTATGCACGTTATTATTGTGCTCCTTCAGGCGTTCATTGAGGCATCTCCCCGTCTGACCCACATACAGCTTGCCGCATGACAAGGGAATGGCATACACTACACCTTCTTCACATGACACGAATCGATTTTCATGCTTGATGTCGCAATCTCTGGGAACGAAATCAGTGTTAACCATTTTGCACATCTTCCCAAGCAGTGACCAATTAACACGCGAAATAATCGAAGCAGCGCACATCGCCTGGTCTAAAGACTCATGCGTCAGTAGCCCCTCTTTATCGATCAGTTCAAAAGAATTGGCATTTTTAGTGAAGGGAAAATGATAATGTTGTTATCGTCCTTGTTCAGTGTGACATGCATGAATTGACTATGAATCTATGAATGGATGGTTGTTTTCCTTGTGTTGTTGGAACTGTGTATATATGCCTCGTTCCAAACAATAAACATTAGTTGAAAGTCAGCGCTCGTGTGTGTCGTGTCTCCCTTCTTGTCCGTGTCTTAGTGCGCGCTGTTCCGGTGAAAATGAGTTACCAACTTGCCCAAGCATCTGTTTTAAACGAGGTCAGTTGGCGAGTCATTTAAGGGATACTTTGAAAAAAATAAAGCGGATGGCTTTGCGTTGTATCATTTCTAGTGCTTCAATGTTGTAGGAGTCCCAGACGGTGTATGCGTATTCTAGTGCTGACCTTATAATTAAACAGTAGGTTAATTTTCTGAGTTCGCCGCCGCGGTGGCTCAGTGGTTATGGTGCTCGGCTGCTGATTCGAAAGACGCGGGTTCGATCCCGGCCGCGGCGGTTGAATTTCTTTGGAGGAGAAATTCTAGAGGCCCGTGTACTGTGCGATGTCAGTGCACGTTAAAGAACCCCAGGTGGTCGAAATTTCCGGAGCCCTTCACTACGGCGTCTCTCATAGCCTTAGTCGCTTTGGGACGTTAAACTCCATAAACCAAACCAAACCAATTTTCTGAGTTCTTCCGGGGCTAGATTTAGCTTATGTCTAAGATATCATAGCTTACAAAAGGCTGATGAGCATATGTTATATACGTGCGCTTTCAGGTTTCGGTTATTCGCTATAGTGACACCGAGATACTTATACTAATTAACTTCAGATACTTATACTCATGAACTGAATAAACCAAACTGATTTTGGCAAATATTCGAAAGGCAAAACTAACAGTTTCAATCTTTATTTTCAGTCAGTGCTTTCCGATCATATTAATACACAGACTCACTTTCAGTCTGCAAACATCCTGACCAGAATGAATGACATTGAAATTTATGAACAGGGAGTCATGATTTTATTAGCGAAAATGTAAGTTACATCCGCACCAGGGCCGGAAAACAATTTTAATTACGTTTTGAAAAAATGCTCTGCTGCAGTTTCCCTGTATCTAGTGGGATTGTCTCAAAGATCTTTAGAAAGT
The DNA here is from genome assembly GCF_055824585.1 of Amblyomma mixtum. Classification (NCBI taxonomy): domain Eukaryota; kingdom Metazoa; phylum Arthropoda; class Arachnida; order Ixodida; family Ixodidae; genus Amblyomma; species Amblyomma mixtum. Next base: position 218,513,396 of record NC_143012.1, on the reverse strand, counting down.
TGTGGTCTACCTCTTGATTGGAAAATCGCCTACGTCAAAAAGTGCTTGAGATTGGGCTCGTTGGAATATCGCCACTTCAGAGGCTGCGTTTTTTGGGCAACCAGGGACGTGTTAGAGAGACAAAGTGAGACATTAAGCTTGTTTGCCCAGGCAGCGCAGCCTCTGAAGTGAAGCCTATGTCATTCCCATAGATAAGAGAGGTGATAAGAACTAAAACATGTAACTATCAGCCCATATCTCTGGAGAGTGTTCCTTGCAAAACACTCCAGCATATCATATATACTCATTCGATTAGCCATATACGAAGCAACAACTATTTCTGTTCGACGCAACATGTATTTAGACCCGTTTCGCATGTGAAACACAGCTCGTAAAATTCACTCATAAGATTTCCGTTTCTGCAAACTCCGCTGGTCAAGTAGATTGTATTTTTTCTAGACTTTCGAAACGCGTTCGATTTAGTTGCTCACAGACTATTAGTTCAGAAGCTTTCACTTTCAAATAACCCTACAACACTCCGAACTTGGCTGGAAGCGTATCATGTTGGAAGGAAACAGTGCGTAGTTCACGGTGGAATCAGTTTAGCAAGTGTAGGCGTGACTTCAGGTGTTCCGCAAGGGTCGGTTTTAGGTCCTCTTCTTTTTCTCGTACTTATAAATGATCTCACTAGCAACATTTCAAGTAAAATCAGACTTTACGTAGACGACTGCTTTACCTACCGCAAATTTCTTCAGAAGCAGATGCAGCTACTTCATAAATAACCTCACTCCGTTTTCTCTTGGTGCGAAAAATGGAATGATGCCCTAAAGCTCTCCGGTTTACGAAAAAGAAACAATTCTTATAAACAGACTATTTTTTTGGTAGCGCAAACATATATGCTGTTCAACTTGTAAGTACTTAGGAGTCTTTTTTTTTTGACTGACTTATCATGGAATAAACATTTAAATTATATATCGGCTAAAGCCGGCCACACATTACACTTCCTCCAACGAAACTTTATGGATGCTCCGCTTACACTGAAAAAGAACTTATTCATGTCCAACGTACGTCAATACTTGAGTACACTTGCACCGCATACAAAACAGATGATTGAGGAACTGGAGAGCGCTCAAAAGCGGTTTGTCTCTGGCGATTTCCAGAAAAGCTCTTCCGGTTTGCGCGACAAGTTGGGGTGGCCGTTACTTGAAAACAACTGAGGACTGGGAGGCGGCGCCGTCAAGCTCACATTCGGGAGACCAGCTTTCGCTGGTGCAGCGGGCGAAGAGCAGCGACAAAAGCCATCGGGCTCCTGGAATGAGGGCCCACCCGACTAACTGCGATTTCTGCTATGCATTAAACGTTTTCCCCCTCACTCACTCGCTTTTATCATGTGCTTAAGGGTAAAACAGGTATTCTAGAAGACAAATATATATATGAGCCTAATTACATTTCTCTTCCCTCACTAACCACCTATTAAAAGTGCGCGAGTACAGTTCTCGAGTAAACGCATTCAAATATAGTATTTTTTCAAGAACAATACGAAATTGAAACAGTCTGCTTGTACAAATCACTTCTGCCCCTCCCACATCTTTCTGACTGCTTTAAAAAATTATGTTAACTTGTAAATATGACTGATAATATCAGCGCAGCAATATTTCTTGTCCTAGAGTATTTTGTTCTTTTTGTTGATCATTCACAAAGTTGCCGTGTTGATAAAGCAGTGCTGATTTTGAAATGTTGTTTGAAATGTTTTCTTTAGACATCAATGGGCACACTCTCCTAAGCTTACATGGTGCCGAGAAGACGATCTTGGCCCCGTAACGACTGCTTTTAATGTTATGCGAAACAAGATAACTGTTGAGCATAACATGCAGGAGACCTTCTTTGATAGTGTCTTCCTGCTTTTTGCAACCCTTCAATTTCGGCAGTAAACTTTCACATGCACCGGTGATTAAATGTTCAGGGTATCAAGCTGTACGGAAACACTGGACTTGTTGTGTGAAGCTTGTTTTCATTTTATGCTTGCGAGAAATTTCCCGGACGGACTGCAGGCCAGGGTAAGTTAGTGCCTTTAACAAGCTCGAAATACACGCTTTCAAACGGCAGTGAAGTCTTCTTAGTTCTAGGGTTGTACTACCAGGAAATGTGCTTGACCGCTAATTGAACCTTTAGGTCCAGGTATTGCAAGCAGTTCTGACTTGCGAACTCGTGGGTGAAAGTGAGGCCTCTAGATACTGATGAAAATGTTTCAAGTATGTTATTGACGGCGTCGTCAAGATTATCCTCAGGAGTCAAGTGAAGTATAACTAGGTAATCGGCAACACAGCGAAAAATGCGCAAAACATGCTGACCGGAAAGTCTCTGTGCGACGCGCTGATCGAATGCTGACAAATACATATTGCAGAGGACAGCTGACACATAGGACCTGAAGCAAATCCCAGCCTTTTGTAGAAAGAAATTCTCCATTGAATTCGATGGCAGTGGTGTTCAGATAAATGTTTAACAGTTCAAGAAAGTGTCCTGTGCTCACACCTGTCATATTCTGAAAGTCACCTTCACCATTCTCTTGTTGGTTTATTGGGGTTTAACGTCCCAAAGCAACTCAGGCTATGAGGGACGCCGTGGTGGAGGGCTCCGGAAATTTAACCACCTGGGGTTCTTCAACGTGCACTTGCATCGCACAGGAGACGGTCCTCTAGAATTTCACCTCCATTGATATTCGGCTCCGGAAATTTCGACCTCCTGGGCTTCTTTAGCGTGCACCGACATCGCACAGTACACGGGCCTCCAGAATTTTGCCTCCACAGAAATTCAACCGCCGCGGCCGGGATCGAACCCGCGTCTTTCGGGTCAGCAGCCGAGCGTATATTCTGCCTAACTGCTTCAAACAATCCGTCTTGGGCTATTGAGTAGAACAGATCTTCTACGTCGATGGAAAATCCTGTAGCGGCCGTCGGAAAGCCATCTTCCATGAGCTTGACAACTTCGCTGGAACTGCGTACTAAAAACGAATCCTTTCCAACTATATTTTTTAAGGTTCGACTATAGGAACCTCATAATATTTCGTTGCCAAGTTTCTTTCTCTGAAACGATGGCACGCAGGGGACATTTAGGTTTACGGCTCTTTCCAGTATAAAAGATTTCTAGGAAACCAGTCTCACTGTTCTCGACTGCTTTGCTTAGAGAATCAAAGTGCATGTTTTTGAGTAACTTGACAGCACGACGTTTGTGTTTTTTCGGAAGGAATTCAATCTGCTTGAAATTATTTCTGACGGGTTCTGTGGCCTTTTTTTGTCAAAGGTACCGACAGGAAAGACGACAAAGCCGCCTTCCTTGTCGGCCTGTACTATAATGAGATCATTTCCTTTGAGGTGTGGTTCAGCACTTTTTTCATGGAAGGCTTCTTTACAGGCAAACCGCTCACAGTACTTTCTCACCTACACACGCTCACCTACACGTCGTACCACGGCGAAAAGGTGAGAGCGTTTAGGAGCGGGCTCGAACGAGAACTTGAGGGTTTTTTCCAGGATCTGCTGTAGGCCTGTGGCCAGGGCGGCGTCTTCAAGGATGGTGACCGTGCTACCCGACGGGTTACCTCGAAGTTTCTGAGGAACAGCCAATCTCGCACGTTGCAACAGGAACTCTGCACCATTCACAGCTGGCTTCTTGTACCCGGCGAGTCGAACGGAAGTGACGTAGGCGTGCATATCACGCTGAAATAAAATCTGAAGCGACTTAGTGTAGGGCCTCACACTTCTACAGCACTCGGAGTTCACTCGGAATACCTTCAATGCCGGACTTTATACTACCTGAGCAACGATTAACACATTAGGCTACCTAGCCCAACATTGCAATGGATGCAAAGGTAAGGTTGAGGGCAAGAAAAATAAGCTTTGCAAACCGCTCTTTGAAAAAAACAACTTTTTTGTTCAGGTAGAAAGACGAGGCCGAAAGGGAGGCGGTGGAAGCACTTCGCATCAAAAAAACTGACGACAAATGCGTCAGCATGCCCTCCATTTTGCTTCTACCGAACGAAGTCGCTTTTCTGGAGAGGACACGCAAATTTTTTGCAACTTTTCGCGCGATTTTCACCATTTCTTTCTTTACTCGTTCACAAATTTTAGGCCTCACTTTTATTGTTTTTTTTAACTTTTTTTACGTCCATCCATTCTCTCATTGTTGTTACCCTGCCCTTATGCCTTTTTTTCACATGGCTTATCGCGTTCTACTGCCTCACCTTAACCTTTACTCTGATTGATAGTTCTGTTACGTTCCGCCATTCACGTAGTCATCTCATGTTTTATCGCCTCACCTTCACCTTTATTATCGTTAAGTGTTCCTTTGAATTGTATCATTCAGGTTGCCACTGCGCGTGTTTTTATTCCGTTACGTTTCACCAATACTCCACTTATTTGTTACGAGACATTATGCAATCTTTGCATCTTTGTTTTGGTAATGCAATGCTGTGTGGTCGTTTTCAGATTTCTTTGTCGATTCGCCTGGCCTCAAGTATTGGTACCAGTTTTGCTGTAGATTTCTCTCCCCTGTGATTATCTGCACTTGTCCAAGTGACAAGGACGGTCACGCGCCTGGGTCCCCGCCTTAAATAGCCTGAGCTTTCGCTTTCTTGAACAAACAGTTGGCAGTCTTTACCTCCTGTCTTTACCTCCTGTCCTCGTCCATTTCTAACATTCTAACAGTTTCCAACATTCCTCGAAAATGAACCATCTAGTCCGCTAATACTAATGTATTCAGGCTGCGGTTGTTGATGATGACGACAATGATATTTTGATTTCAATGGCGCTCAGGCGGCTTGGTCAGAAATAAATGTCATGGCTAGCGTATTTGGTGTAATGAATTTTGTGACCCATTTTCATAAGTATTTCCGCTCAGAGAAGTCTGGCACCATGCCAGGGAAAGCTTGAACCCACTGTAAAACCTCTCAAGGAAAAAAAACTGCATTGAACTGAGTAGTCGGCAGCACTCAGGATATAACCACCCACCTGCCGCATACGAGGCGGATATTCAAACCACTAGGCCACCACTGCGGTTCTTCGTTTTTATAATCGTCGTATGAAATGTGCTCACAGTACCACGGAGGTAGCAAGCGCGGAAAATGATTAATGAGGCACCTAATGGGGCACTTAACTAAGAGGCCAAACGCCCGACCTCAGCCGGATTCAGTTTTTTGAGCGCTGTCCGCTTTGGTGACTGCCCGAGTGTCCTTGTGGCGCCTGCGGCAAAGAGATTGGGTCAGAGCTAAGCCTGTATACAGCTTCGCCAGAGGTGCCGGACACCTGGAAGTCAAAGAAATTCGAATGCGCGCCAGTGGCTTACAGTGATCGTAAATGCCAGGTGCATGCATCCCTGCTGATTGTCCGCACGTATGAAATAAAGAGAAGAGAAAAAAATTCCAACGCTTAGTCTGGCGTTCTTTAGCTATGATTCCACTACTCCTCTCCGAGCACTTTGTAGACTAACTGGATTAGAAGCGGCAGCAGGATGCGTTGGAATTGCTTTGTTGGGGGTGCGAGCAAGCTCTCCCAAGAGGAGGACCCAAGTTTTGAGGAAAGTGGTGTCTATGATCCAGATCCACGATGCGTACACTGCATGGCATAGAAGCATACTTATGACACATGGTATGGGCCTGCCAAGACAACACGGAATTAGAAAGAATATAGAAGAACCGACGATAGAGCGATGGGAGGAAATGCTGTCCATCTCAGACCCGAGCTCACCGAAAGGGCAAGAGCGGTTACAAGATGGTTTTGTTTGGTTATCGGAGTTTAACGTCCCAAAGCAACTCAGGCTATGAGGGACGCCGTAGGGAAGGGCTCCGGAAATTTCGACCACCTGGGGTTCTTTAACGTGCACTGGCATCGCACAGCACACGGGCCTCTAGAATTTCGCCTCCATCGAAACGGTTCGAAGATCCTACGATCTGACCCAATTTTTGGCCCAGTCGAAATGTTTTCTTCATCACCATGGTGTAAGATGTTAGGTATTAGTGATCTTTTGTGTGGCCACTCTGACATAGTGTGCTTGTTAACTTGCGTGCGCGAGCGCACGCGTGTGTGCGTGTGTGTGTGAGCGCGCGCGTGTGCGCGTGTGTGCGTGTGTGTGTGCGCGTGCGTACGTGCGTGTGCGTGCGTGCGTGTCATCGAGCATGCATAAAAGTTAAGAACATTCAGTATTGCGTCACTGGCGGCCCTACAAGGCAGAAATGTAAAAAAGTGATATGTCTACTATAATAAAATTATCATACTGCACAATTAAGTTAAGATGATAGAATTACAATAATTCATGAACGCCGAAGAACGGTAATGTTGGGCACAAATATCATCATCATCATCACCATCATCAGCCTGACTACGCCCACTGCAGTGCAAAGGCCTCTCCCATGTCTCTCCAATTAACCCTGTCCTTTGCCAGCTGCGGCCAGCGTATTCGCGCAAATTTCTTAATCTCATCCGTGCACCTAATTTTCTGCCGCCCCCTGCTACGCTTGCCTTCTCTTGGAATCCACTCCGTTGCCCTTAAGGATCAGCGGTTATCTTGCCTTCGCATTATAAGCCCTGCCGAAGACCATTTCTTCCTCTTGATTTCGACTAGGATGTAATTAACCCGCGTTTGTTCCCTCACCCACCCTGCCCTTTTCCTGTCTCTTAACGCGTAATCGCCGACATCACCAGTGTAAGGAATTTTAACACCATCCCCGTTACCATCACCACCATGATCAGCCCTGATTTCCAAATACCACTGCGACTAAAGTGGGGCGCACTTAAAGAAATGCATCTGCTAGCTTGCCAGCATGCCCGCGACACTTTTCACCGGGAGCTTGCGACTCCCTGGGCCTACTCAACCACCGAGGAGGACGCCGTTAGTTACCGGTGATAAGTCACGTCCTTCTATAAGAACTGCCAAAGCTCCCTCCTCTGTACCATTCCAACCCCCCCCCCCCCCCCCCCCCCAACCCCCAATGAGCTGTACACATAGCAGGCCCATCTCTTCCGGAAAATCCAGCTAAGTGCTCCTCTTACCCCTGCCCGTCTCTTTCTATATCGCTTCCCCTTCGATCCCTCTTGCCCCAGTTGCCAGTGCCCTTACGCCAACCTCGAGCATTTCCCTTTTCAGTGTACAGTGGCCACTCAGTTCCCTCATTTTTTCGACCCTTCACCACCCACTTGGGTGGCTTGGCTCGGGTCAGACCCCCTGGAATTCCAGCAGGCCCTTGTCCGCGAGGCTCTAAATCTTCTGGGCGCTTAATATGTTGAATAAAAAAAGAGTCTATTCTATTCCTCCCTGTGAATTTTCAGTTCAATTATAATGAATATTTTGAGGAACGCGAAGCAAACAAAGGGTTTCTACACGTTACGAGGGTCGGCAGAATTGATTCAGCTTATGGGTCTTAGTTTGACTCCATCTATCTACGCGAGTTCCCAACGGCGTTCTTGAATTAAAAAGGCTGCAAGGACTACGATAAAGTGAAAGTGCAGGAGCTTATGCTTGCTCTAGATTTTGCTGCAGAAATGCATTATCGCTTTATGAAGCTGTGCTTCCCCACGACAGACCTGAGTTGTCTTTGAAAGCATCCAAGAAACCGTGCTCATACACAAAGTGTAGAGCCTTGTTGTATTCCTCCGACAGCTTTCGGTCAGTGAACTACAGTTGCACTGCAAGGTGCCTCAATGTCCAGTTCCGGTGCGACTCACGCGAGCACAAAGACCCTGCACACGGAAGCCATGTGAGGGTTCGAATGGCACTTTAACCAGCCCTTCTCTGGGCAGTTAACAGAACGACCCGCCGCCAGCTATAGGACCGGCGATTGCCCCGTGTCCGGAAGGGGCCCATCCGCGGTCGTTCCAAGCATGCATTCACACGCAGCAGAAGCCGCTGGAAATTGGGGGTGCGGAGACGAGGGGGGAGTACCCGGAGATGCGGACAGGACGTGTCGCATTACGGCGTCTGTGCAGACCGCGTGCATCCCGGCGGTGCATAGGTGCACACGGGAGGCCAGAGAAACGCCGATTGCGTGAAGCGACGTCTAATGGTGGTGGTGGCGGTGGTGGTCGCTGTCTGCAGCTACACACAAGCGGGATGAATCTTTGTGAGAGGGGGGGGAATTGCGGAGGGGAGTTCTGCTGGAGTGCAGAATTCGTCGTCGTCCTCCCCCTCTCAAGCGGCGTCGGGAAGCTCTCAGTACGCCGAAGAGTAGTAAGGGGGGGTGTTGAGAGTGAGGGGGAGGGATGCCTCGGCGGCGGCGGACCCCCAAACACGGTGACCCAAATGTGGACCCAATGAGAGGCACCACCGGAGGATCGGCCGCCGGAGGAAACGCGCGCCGCACTGGGTCAGGCCCAGAAACCCCGCAGCTGCGGCGTCGTGTCGGCCGGCTTCTGAGCAGCCCCTGTCACCACCGACGCCGTCGGAGGAGGAGAGCCTTTTTCACCGGCCGCAGCGGGGCCTGCCAGGGGAGACTGAGGACTGGGTTCGACGGAGACGCGTGCGCTGCTGTCTCTCGCTTTGCTCCTTCACGACTCTTCACACTCTTGACTCCTCCGCCCGCCAAGGAGGCGCCGGTACATCACCGTGTGCCTGCGCCGCTGCTGAGGTCCCTGCTTCTTCTTCGTCGCACTGTGCCGGGACCGCGGGACTTCTACGCGCCGCTTGGCCCACCCCTAGCCCCCCGTGGACAAGTGTGCGCGATCGCTTGACAGGATGCATCAGGTGAGGATAATCCGTCCGGGAGTACAATGTCGGTGGGCTCTGCGGCCGAAGATTGAGTGGTTATGTCTTTGTCATCGTGATTGTCCGCTCGCGTTATATATACACTGTAAGTACATAAGGGGAAGTTCCTATATGAAAGAGAACACATTAGCAGCATTCAAACAATGATTTCTCGATAAGCATGAACGGGAAGCACACTTTTATATTTGTTCCAAATGGTTTTCCTCTGAATTGATAATGCCTATTCGAATTCGTTCTTGTGTGGAAACTGACTGTTCCCATTAATATTGGAGCTCCTTGTAAGGGCGCAGATGCTTCTCTTGGAAACTGTTTTCAGCGTTTGAATTCATGCGTCTGGTTCTGAACGAATAGCGCGAGTGGATGAGCTTCAAGAGCGCGTTTTCGAGAAGAAGCAACTTGCTGGTCCTAAGCAAGTTCATGCCTCCGTGAGCTCCGTCGCGGACAAAGAGGGGCGGATAGAGGGACGCCCAGCGTCATTCGCAAATATGAATTCAGCCATTGCATAATGGCACATAAGAATGCCCATTTAGATGCGAGTGAGAGGTGTGCCGTTGTTCCCTCCCTCAGAATTCAACAGTCCGGCGAAAGCCTTTGTTTCAGATGGGGACAATGCAGAGCTGTCGACGCAATCCGGAATTAAGCGCGTGGCCCGTATTTCAGCCATCCACTTGCATACCTGTTATTTCATTGCGCTAGCGACAGCAAGAAAAGAAGCGACTTGAAGTACCCCTCCCACTCGGAGCACAAGGGAAGCATTTAGGTCTCTCAGTACGACTGCGCGGAACGCTGACCACCTCTCAACAAGAAAACACCGCTTTCAGTCCATCGCCGGACGGGTCACTGGCTTCTCAGCCGTCGCATGCCGACCCTAACCGAACGTGACAGGCGCTCATTTCGCGCGCACACAGGGTCGGCCCCTCATCGCGCACAACTCTCGATTGACGAGGGAGAGAGAGAGGAAATAGAAATGGGCAGAAAAAGAAAGAGCAGGAGGCGCTGGCTCGCCAGCCACAGCGGCTGTACGCAGCGGGATCGAACCGTGACCGGCGGAGAAGCCGTGACCCAGGCGATTGACGTGCCTTCTTCTTCGGTGGCAAAGCAGCAGCCTTGCCCTTGGCACACTGCTCCCGCGACGCGGCTGCGTGAGAGAAGAGCGCGCCGGATAGAGGTCACGGCGCGTGAGAGCCGGATACCAAGCCGATAGCGGCACGACGCGTTTCGGCGTCTCCCCTGTCTGTCTGTCTGTGTACGCTGAGTGTTTATAGCGGTTCGCCTACTTATCCCTTTTTTTACTTGTGCTTCTTCTACGTTCTGCTTTCCATAATGAACGGGAGCGAGTGGCGAGGGCGGAAAACAAAAGAACGGCAGGGAATTAGTAGTGCTTAGGCGTTGCGTCATTTGCGTAAGGAGCCGAGCGATTGGTGCGTAAACGTGTCGGAAAGAAAGAGATGAAATTGAAAGATAAACGTGTTTCTGGAGGGAACAATCGACAGGAAACTCTTTCTCCCACCCTCTATCGTTGGAGGACCAGCGTGCGGGATTGAATGCAAACGACGAAGAAGCGGGAGAAGCCTTTGTCTCTGTCCTACACGCGCAGCGCAGGAGTATATTTAGGGGCGATGAGATTCGAGGAGGTATCGCCTGGCCACTCTGCTCTTTCTGTGTAGTAGCACTCGAGGTTTCGAGCCAGAGAAAGAAAAACAAAAATGAAATATTTATGCAGGGCTGTTCCATCCAGGCCATTACATACACTATGAAGCCTCGATCGTATGTTGAAGCAATGGGCGCGTTTGCAACCAACAATAACTCTTCAAAATTTTAGGGTTGATTTAGCGCCTCGCTTGATGTGTTTCAATGGTGTTGACATGGTGGACTCCCACATACTAGGAATTTAGTGTTCTCAAAACGGTACGCCTCAGCCTGGTGCCTTCATCAACCACTACAGTATGTTTCCCGTCGTGCACGTCACTATAGGCAGCCGTGCATCCGCAATGTATAATAACAGGAAAGTCGGATTGATACCTCTATTCAAACTGAGGAACGCAACTAGGCCTCGTGAGTTTACATTCTTCTATCGTGCAGTGCAGTACAAATGACGAAACAGATCAGCGCTCACACCAGCGACCTCGGTCGCAGTTTTAGTAGACAGTGCTGCGATAAACAAGTAGAAAAACGAATACAGTACATACTTTGATCTCTCCCGAAGGGTGTCTTGGAGTCGACGATGATCTAGCAAAACGTGTACCATGTTTTACGAGCGCGATTAGCATAAATTAAAGAAAGTTCTTGTGTACGAGCGAATGCGATGCGGTTATTCTGTCGATACTACATTGTACGCGCTCCTTTGTTGTAAGCCAGTCTGCATTGTGCCACCAGGCATGTACAGAGTGAAAAACATGTCTAGAACAACCGAACTGTGTGTTGCGCAGCTCCCAAAATCCGCTGCGACAAGGAAGGCAAGAAATGATGATGAAATTATATCAGTTTAACTGCACATGACTATATCCGGACCATTTTTAACCACATGTTGTCGCTAGATATCGCTTGTTGAACCCGAAACACGCCCAGAACATGTTCTAGAGAAAGGTTTTGCCCTCTGTACCACCGTGCCTCTGGAAAGATTCCGGCTTTAACTAGCTCCCTCTAAGTTTTCCGTACGTCAGGGTTTGCTCGTCGAAGAACTCCTGCCATAAATATAGCGTCAGAAGAAACAAGTTGTGCCTAATCTAGTTCTTTCACTGAGATTTTTTTTTTCTCCAGCTACGAACCAAGGAACATTGGAATATTATTTAGCGGTAGAGTTGCCTTCTTGTGAATTCAGTAATATCAGTGGAAAGCGGTCATATATGGTGGTTGTTCTCTGGCGGAAGGGTTCATGAACACATTAAAGAACCACAAACGAACATGTATTTAGAAGTTTTTTTAGGGGCCTTCCAATTCTTACTCTTCACTGGCGCCCTCTCCATTTCTTGGCGCAATGAAAATACCTCACGGAGCTGCAAGCGCATATTGAAATCAAGCGCACAAACCAAACCTTGCCTCTTCGGGAACTTGCACATTTCAGGAGCAAATGCTTTAAAGCTTAGAATAACAATCAACAGAACATATGTGTGGGTGACCCTGTAAAGAGAACCAGAGTGATATTTCTTGAAAGCGTTTTTCGCGCACATCTAGAAAAAAAAAACAACCTCAACTCATGGTCGCCATTAACAGCGTAACTAAATTCTTTATTGTCGAAATACCTCTAGGTTACCTCTGCTCTTAAGGCTCCTCAAACATACTCGCAGGTGCTCATTGTATCCGCGATGCATTAGGCAACATGGTTCAGAGTCGTTTACATATTGGTTTGCCGCGATTACGCATGTCATTATGTATATTCCGTTTAGTTGTTTTATCTTCATGCCAGGGATTCGCTCCCGACTACGAATTTCAGGCGTCCGGCTCGTGCACGCGGTGCAGGCACAAAGTATAAGCACGTATCTGCCAGAATAAGCGCGCCCCTGATGATGCGCTACGCCAGGTGTTACGGAAAGAATCGTGCAGTTGCGCATCGTTTATGCTTAATAATATCTCAAGGACGTCTGCGTGTGCTGCTCAAAGGTGCGGCCTGCATCATTTGAAAGCTATGTTTGCACATTTAGCGAAGCACCAAGCCACTCTTCATACCCCTCTAATGCTGTATCCTGAGAGCTCCTGGGTGTAATGAATGTTTACAGGGATTCCTGAAGAAAGTTAGGTCTCAGGGACTTCTTTGTACCAAGGTAACCCGTAGTACTCAATGAGGCCAAGTGGAGAAGAAGAGTAGTTCACTTCAAGTCATCTTGGGGCTACGCATTGATAAAAATTTCGATGCGCATGTTTCCTCTAGCCTCTCGTGTTATACCTAAGCGCTCCTTCCATCCAAGCTGAATCCGAGATTCCAAGCTCTTTCGGATCGCCAGTGCGCGCTACGGTCATGCACATGAAGGATAAGACACGCAATGTCAGGAACACTGATACACACATCTGCACACGAATTTCACAGGTTCTTGTTTACGTTCTTGTTCGCTGCCTTTTCAATTTCTTCATGAGCGCACAGCAATACACCACCGCCACAGAAGAAGAAGGCATCCAGCGACGCTAAGAAAGGCCCCCCGAGATCCCGCGTCATATATCAACGCCACCAGGCCCAGCGCGCCCCCGCGCGCGCCGAGGAAAAACAAATCGAGGTCAGGCGTTAATTGCGCTAGACTTTTGCCGCCGGCGATGTGAGAGGAATCCGTGTGCTGTCTGGACGCTCGAGAAAGAGGAAAAAATATAGAAAAGAGCGACGCTAGCAAACTGGGCAGAAAGGGGCGCAAGAGCCCGGTTCACGAAAAGAGAGCCGGATTCGGGTTTGTTTCTGCTCCACGCGCCTGAAGCTCGTCGACGTATGCGCAGTTCTGAAGAGTTTTGTCTGGACGCTCCGACGAACACGCGGCGCGGTCTTTAGCGCGTGTCCGCCGCTGCCAGCTACAAGCTCCGTGGAGAAAAACGCAGACAGGTAGCACGTTATGTGCCTGCTCAACTGGTGCCCAGAAAAGGTGCTGGCAATTCGGAATACAGCGAGTAATCTCTCGGTAACATCGTCGGATAGCACGCCAGGTAAGGAACCGTCTTTGCAGGATATAAGAATAAGTAATGCAAGAGCTTTGCAGATGATGAGTTAACATGAAGAGTTAATGATGATGAGTTAACATGGTGAGTTAATGTTTGAGGCGCAGATGATGAGTTAGCATGAAAAGACACAGGAAATCGGTGCATAGTTTGCCGGGTACTGTACCCTTCGTTGTCGGAAAGCAACGGAGGAAAATGAAGAATCAAGGTTGGCGATTAATGACGATGAATCTTGAATACAACACAGAACTCAGGGAAAAGCGCGGGCCCGCTGAAATTTTAGTCTCACATTCTCCCAAATCGGTACGTGTTCATGGCGTCGTGCCTACGTAGTGATATGGCGTGCTCCCGTCACAGCTTTGTAGTCCGTACCCAGCATCACTTCGACGCGTTTGAGTGCCCATGGGCCGGTTCATTGCCCTGATTGTCTGAGGCGAACACCTTTACATTCAACAAAACATTTGTCGATGCTTCAGTTCATACGCAGTTCCAAGCACGCGCAAGGAGAGTAAGCTTTAGTGGCGCGCGGTCCCGATTCAGCGCTCGGGTTCTGAGCCTCCATGGCCTTTTCCACCAGGGGATGGACAGACTTTCAAACTTTGCAAGCAAGCAGAATTACAGACTCGTGACGCTGACCTGCGACTCCGATACGACGCGTTCTCATAGCTTGGTGGCTAATGTTTGCATCAGCGTGGTATTGCTTCGTACAAATAATGCAACATCAGAGCGGCTGCAGTCTGCGTCGGGCACCAACACAGAAAAGGCGGCTTTTTCTCATTGTACATGCCGCAGTGACCATTGTGCCAACAGATCTCTCCAACCTGGGTGTCGCCATAACGTTGCTGGCTGGACCTATGTGGGCACCTGGCATTCAGCGTTCACAGCAGTCCAGAGCCCAATATGGCGACGCCCAAGTGGGAAAGATCTAGAGCGGACACTCGATGCATATCATCAGACAGTGCCGCGCATCTTCACCTCCTCTTTGTAAACACTGGGTCCTGGCCCGAGCACAACTTTTCTCTTTTAATTGCGGAAAGTAGTTGTTCAGTGTCTGTAAAACGCGTTCATTTGCGGCAAGTCTTCCGATGATGCGCTGCCTGAAACGCTCCCGGTCGCTTGGTTCTTCGAGCTGTTTAGAAGCAGCCATCAGCGCTTGACAATATACGTGCAACAGTTACGACGCCAGCTAAGAGAGCTACGGAGTCACGGAGTTAGGAGAGACAGAGGATTCGAAGAGGCCTCGATGATTTGAAAAGATTCGCGTCAAGCTCGCGAAAATCACTCCATGTCTGTGGCTACACAGGAACAAGACTTGACTCCTCGCCATTCCGATGGGGAAATTTCCGCTATGGGCGTTTATGGCCCTTGTGTTTCCTCCGGCCAAGGAACTTTCTAAATGGAGACAAGTGTTCTGTTTTCTGCCTTCTCTTCTTTTTGAGAAGAGGAAGCGAGGGGCTATGTCTTCCTTTGGAAACTATCGCCGCTGCCGATTTTAGCTCAATGCATTTGGCCAGTTTTACACCGGATTGTGGTTGCATTTTTCCTGGGCTCCGCCTAGAGCTTCCCTTGCAAAGTACACGCCCTATAAGTGCCTTTCCATCCGGCAATAGAAAGGCGTACGCTTAGAAAGTGCCATCCGTTCGCAAGAGACTAAGTGCACGATTATTTCCCACGAGATACTGATGATGCACGTATAGTACGCACCACAAGACATGCGCACGTTTCGTTATCGCCAAAAAGCAAAGTGACTAGCGGAAGACTGCTCCCTTCCGTCCTCTAAAAGGCGAAGCATGCCGGCACTTCGAGGAAGCTAAAACGGTTCTTTATTTCGGATCGCATCTGACAAGGAGCTTGGTAACCGAGGTGCGGATCATCAACTTTTAAAATCTCGCTTTGGCGTGACCGCACGTACTTCGAAAAGAAAAATAAATAAAACGGGGCGCGTGAAATCGCTCTCGCGAGCGAACGGCCGGGACGAATTCGAGCCAATAAGCCCTTTCCTCGGCTGAGCACGTGCGGAGCACACAGCACGCTTCACTGAGGAGGGGAGGAAAAAAAGTTCGAGCACGCAAGCCCGCACGGAAGACAGCCAGTGCTGCACCAGGGCGAGCAATGCGGACGTATGGTAAGAGAGAAAAACGACCGCTTCCTCAACGCGGTGGCTTTGTTCACCGCGCCCTGCATGCATATACGGCGTGCGTGCGTGCGCGTGCGTGCATCGGATGTGGAAGCCCAATATAGTTGTCACGGAAGTCTGTCCAGCCGTGCAAGAGCACGTACGTTCAACGAGCCCTTCCCTCGCAAAATGTTTTGTCTGCACCGCCACCTCCGCTGTTGTTGCTTGGCGGGAACCTTGAGCGTGCAGTTTTTTCCTCCGCTCTCGATACGTACTTTAAGCGGCGAGACCGCGAAAGCACAAACGCGAGTATACACGGACGCTCCAGCGACTGCAGCGCCACTATCACGTCGCGTGACTTGGACCAGTCTTTGTTCGAGGAAGAACTGTCGGTATAACGAGAAGCTCGTTGGGCTTAGAGACATCTGGAGGCAGGCTGGATAACATACAAGTCGTGGCGACACTGCATGCGACACTCGCTCTGAGCGGGGCGCGATGCCCCTGACAGGATTGAGGAAGGAGCGTGGCGGTCCTGGCACTGACCGTGATGACAGCGCCTGCCGGTATTGTTTGCTCGCCCGCAGTGTGTACATGTCCTTTAAGGAGGCGTAATCTGGGGCGACCGCGTTGGACAGTGTGTCTGCGGAGAGCTTGTCGAGATGGGTGTCTGTCGCCGGTGTGCTTTGCGTTGGAGCGGGAAAGTAAATCGTGAGAGTGGGCTCCGCAGTGGAAAACTTTTTGCGTTTGTGACCGCACTGAGTTGGACAGCCCGAGTATGTGCGGGACTGGCCGTGGTTTGATGTGCCGCGAATAGCGTGCTGATGTTGAGTGTTTGCTGGATACAGGCGGAAATATAGCTTTTGCGATTTCTACCGCCAATCGGTCAGCCGTAGCGTCGCTTAATGTAAAAAGAAAAGAAACATCACCGTTCATGACACTGTTAAGGGTCCTTCCTGTGTGATGCGAGTGTCCAGAAATAGAGAGCTTTTTAGCTGTCGTTATCCATACTCGTCACTCAGTTCAGTGGCACAGAAAGAAGCCGCGAAGCCTGCCTTCGAGATACATCCCGTTCTCGCTCTGGAAAGCGCTTTTTTCTTCTGGGTCACGTGACACCTCGAGGTTGCTGTACTGAGGATCATATACAGCGTAGTGCAAAGGAGTTTTTTTTTCTTTTAGGGGGGCGGGGGGGGGGGGGGGAGCTTGGCAAATTTCTACATAACTATACTCTAAATTTGCTTTTATCTGAGGCGCATATACATCACAGTACCGCTCGTGAAGCCCTATCGGCTGCAGCGCCTAGATTCCAAGTGAACTATCTTCAAGAGTACTCTTGCCGGTGATGCCAATCAAAAGGATTTGACCATTTTTCGCATTTTCACATGTACACGAGAAGAAAAATGTATCTTAACCAGCATTCCCACGTCTTATACTGCTAATGACATGTGAGGAGCATGAGTCGGCGGCTACACTATGCATCGCTCGCTTTATGGTGATCCCAGTGAGAAACGCAGCAGCAAGCACCGTTTGGTTGAGTGCATCAGTGATATTTGGAGAACAAATGCGATTCGGTTTGAACAGCACACGGTGTCTCTCTCCATGTAGCACTACCTCATCAGTCCCATGCGAAGCCCATTGCTCGTCACGAAAACGTGACTGACAGCTGCTGGAAAGCCTCTCAGGAACTCTTCACGCAAACGTTGCCCCTAACCGTGCGAAGGTAGTGCGCTGAGAGGCACACGGGTCTGAACGCTGGACGATCAAGTTCCCGCACGTGCACAAGCCGGACCACACTGGCGTATACGATATACACTTGAATAGCACGGGTTTTTACTTTATCAGCTCCAGCCTACAACCCTGCTGCCACTGAAATGCAAGCTGTAACGGGGGCCAGAAAATTAGGAGCCGAATTGCCGAAGCTTTTCGCGCATGAGAACGGTACGTGATTGGTCCCTTAATAGAACGCTTTTTAATTAGGCTGCATGACGGCTGTGGCGATTGCAGAAGAGCAATTTTCAGAAACTTTTATGAGAAACTGTACAAGGAATCTTCATAAGAAACAGTTGTAGTAAAGTGCATTAGAAACCTTCGTAGAAACTGTTTCGTACGGATAAGAAACTTTTCTTTTACGTGCAAAACGCTTTAACAGTTCGGCCATTGACCTTCTTGCGCTCTCTGTAGCACGTGCGTCAAAAAATTGGGACCAGTTAAGGGTAGCACGTCTACTGTGCAGCATTTATGTTTATAGTGGTGCTTTTTGAGAGCGGCAGCGGTCACATCACATGGACATACAGAGCTCGACATGGAGCCAGATTATGCATAAACTGACATTGTTTTATTTACTTTGCTAACTTACCAGAAACTACACTGCACTGTTCGGGAATCGTGATTTAAGCGTTTTCAAGAACGGTCCGGCAAACCTTAGCTGCAACGTGCGCTGGCTGGCTAAAGCGTTCTTTCTGCGGCGTCCAAAACGCTGTTGCCGTAATAGCGTGACTCTCGCAGTCGAAAAATAACAAAAGAAAAAAATAATAATAAAATAAACACGGAGCGACTGTGGCATCCACCGTTCCTACAGACTGCGACGTGAGCACCGACTCGCCGTTACATTTTTCAGCGGCAAAAAGAAAGCAAACAAAAGCAGAAACAGAGGCGAGACGCACGCTGCTCTCGACCGGCATCGTCGTCGGGCTCGGCTTTAATGCCTCAGGCGTGGACAAAAAGAACGCCGTTTCGCTTTGACGCAACCGAAAGCGACTCAGTTTAGAAAGAAAGAAAGCGAAGAAAGAAGACAACAAAGAAAGAGAGCGAAGCTAGACCCGCTTCTTCTTCACAGTTGACGTCTCCCAGCTCGCGGAGCCAGCGGGCGGCGAGTGACTCTGCTCCGTGCAGATGGGAAAAAAGGCCGGGGCGAAAGCGAGGACCGCGGCGCGGCGTTCCCATCGAGTTTAATACGCCGTTTTTCTTCGGAACGACCTGGAGCTACGGCGTCGTCCGTCGACGACGAACGAGGCAATTTTCGGGACACGGCGGCGCGCAGAGGCGGCGGCGGTGACGCTGTATAAGCTGTTCGGTCTTCGGCTCGGCTGGGCCTGACAGCGCGGCGAATCGGTGCCACGTGCTGCTCGGCGGCACAACGGAGAAAGGAACAGCGACACCTCGTCGCGTGCCTCCGGGATCAGAGCGCCCTACTTCGGACAGGGCGACCAACCACTCTTATCTGCCGCGTGGAGGAGGAGAGGTCGCCCATCTTTCTCTTATTTCTCAACTACTCACGCAGTTTGTGTTTGTTACAAAGTTTGTGCTTTGCGCGCGAGCCTATGCGACTATTACCTGCACGTATTTGCGGACAGTGAGCGCTAGTCACGAATGGATGAGGCTGGACCGGCCACGCCCCCCTCCTAGGGGCTTCTCTCTGCGTGTCGGGCATCAGAAGGCACCGCGGCGCAGACCCACCTGGCGGGAGTGGCGATGGAATGACTACATCGAAGCTGTCACGAATTGCAACTCGCAACGAGACCGCGAGGAAAAGGATGGGAGTTGTCGTTGGTGTCCGGGTACCGGTGCTGGATGGATAGAGATGTGTACGGACCTGTGAGGTGCACAGCTGGAGCGATAAGAAAAAAGCGAAGAAGTGAATTGGCGGATAAGTGGATACGAAGGACGCTATGCGAACAACGCGGAACTTCTGAGGATGTTAGGTGTCTGCACACTCTTCGCAGTCTTCGCTTTGAGCTTTTCCTTTCTTCTTTGCTCCTGATCGAGTCAGCCACTGGTGGAGTACGCGGACCAACACGAAAGGCGGCTTTCTAGGCTGTTCTTAATCCTGAAGCACGCGCGCATGCTATGCGGGTGCAATGGAAAGATGAATAGCCACGCACAATGAGCACGTGCATGCGTTACTGTTAGCCACAGTTGTTAAATGTTTTACATGGGCTCATGGGCAGCCCCTAAAAACTGCACAGCTCTGGTCGGCGGGACGCAACTTTCTTCAGCTCAAGAAGGAAATGTTTCTACTGTCGCGACCAGTTGTATCGCTATTACGGCCTTCTCAAACAGCGAAGGTGTTCTACTTACGTTTTCAACCGGCACGTGGGTAGCAATGCAAAAAAGAAAAAAATATTGTTCACTAACAGCTTCGGGCTTTGAAGACGATCGAGTGCTCCTGCATGCGTAAACTAAAACTGCAAGGGTAAAAAAACAAAAATTGGATGGGGAGACTTAAGCTCCGTCTGGAGGGTATGGCACGATAGCGTATTGCGTTAATTCCCATATATGCAGAAGTTCATTCTCAATGCATTCATAGATCCCTGGGTGTCCTCATGCCCCTCCTGGCGCAGTGGTGCAGCGGTTAAGCGATGCGTCACTGCCCTGCGATGGCAGGTGCTGCCCCCGGTGGGGCTTCTGCGACCCAGGTTGTTCTTCCCGAGCGACCAATCGTTAATTTAACTGCCACCTACCGCGGTGGGCAGTTTGCTCACAATCCGGTGGCCACGCTGTGACGACGCTGCAAGGTCACGTGACCAAGGTGCCGCACCTGTCTCCTAGGTTGCTCTCTGGGGACCACCTGCCAGTGTTGTGCTCGTGATTTTTCCCTCACAACGCCAACACCCACAGCAACGACGCCAACAACGCCGACACCGGATTTTCTGGACGAAGGGGCATTTCACACTATCGCGTTAGAAGAAAAATATTCAAAAGGAAAATAGATGTCAGGTTGCGAAGGACTCTAAACGCCGCCGGACTCTACGGGGTGCCTAATGTCATGCCCCTTCGGGTTGATGCTCGGTTTGAGGTCGCTCTTCAAGGCGAGAGGGACAGCGCATCGGGCGCTTATCCTAAGACCACGGCTACACCTCGCGTGATGCAGACGTTGCAACTCGACTGACGGGGCTATGAATAGTCGCGGAGCTTTTTCGGTTCCCAGGGCGAGTAACCAGGTGGAAACGAAAGGCGCTTCGCGTTTCTCGTTCTTGGCTTAGCCGACCGCGGTGGCGCCGGGGCACAGGTGATGCGTGAAGATCTCTTAGAAGAGAGAGAGAGAGAGTGGGGGAGACGGACAGGCCTCGCACGAGCGCCGATGAAAGGAAAACACAAGCGCAGCCCTGTTTTGTGTGGGCCCCCCGTTCCCACCCTAGATTCGGGGCCTGGGTTGCCGGCGCGTGCACGAGAACTCCTTGAAGGGCACCAACGAGCAGTTCTGAATCTCTATATTTGCCCAGTTACACGACTACATAAGCCAACTCTCAGCAGTTGTCGGACAGGGAATATGTGGGGGAGGACCGCGCTAGACGAAGGGCTTTGTTCTCTTGGAGCAGTGATGTATGCCAAGAAGAAAATCAACCTGCTTGTAGCTCTCTCATTCAGTTTCACAGCAAAATCTCTGTACCTATCCGAATTTAACTCTGGCTTTATGTCGAGGCGTACAAAGAAAAGCCTCCTTTATAGAAGCACTACGCCATCGAAGAAGAAATGCATGAGTCACTTTGCTTCTGTAAGGCCCACAGCACAGATTTTCTGGTTATGCGTGACCTTTGTGACAGTATGGTGAACTGACACAAGAAGTTTCGCACAACATGAGTTGCTCTTGGTGATTCTGGCATTCTCTCTCGTGTCTAGCTTTGCTTCTGAATCTACTTACCTGAGTTTGCCAGAGGCCTTTTCTCTCTCTTTCTCTTTTTAGCACGCATGCATCAGTACTGGGAAGCGACAAAAAAATCAGAAGCAGAGTAGGATCAACATATAGACGGTTTCATTAAAAGCCATGCACGTGCAGCTGCAGATCTTTGGGCAAACAATAAGAATCCCTGGCCGCATGAAGACTTCATCATCAACCATAGTATCAACGCAAAGTTCTAAGAAACTTACTCAGCGGGTTCTCCACAATAAGTCCACAATATGAGTGCCGTCTCGTGGCCGGTTTCTTTGGAGTTGGCATCTAAAACCAAAGAAATTATAGAGCTTATGGCCTCCGTTGACGCAAGCGCCAAACACGCACACATAAAAAAACGCCGGTTTTTTTATGTTTCCGAAAGGCCGAGGGTAAAGGTCCTAATGAACGTTTTGCTGGTGAATCCCACCTTTGCTTGGGGGCTAATTAAGCTATATTTAGCGAGTTATTTTTCAGTTTGACTTCGGCATGTGTTAGCCGCGCACTGGAAGTCCACATCTGCGAGACACAGCCTAGTTGTCATGGATCACTGACATTGTTTCACAAAACAACTGCTTTCGTCCTCCGATGAGATGTTGCGGATTCAAGCACGCGCCTTCCAGTTTCCGCTAATCACAAAGAAAGGAAAAGCAGCTGGTCTCGCAAAAGGGGCTGTCAGAGTTACAAAGCACACCTTGCAGAGAAGACGAGACCCACACAAAAATGAGTGCTCGCTGTCCGAACCCGTCCATTTATTGTCTAAGGTTGTGCGCATAGACCTCCTAACATTAGCACAGAGCCTCCTTCTTTCTATTTCTGAACAAGAGGAGCTTCAATCTCGCGAAATACAGAGCCCGCTGAGTAGGCATAAACACTATACTTCTGTACCTGACATCACGCTTTGATCCACATGGACCATAGATACCGCCATTGACTTCTGGGCTCTCCTCTACAACAGCGACAAAAACCCAGTTGTTCTCGGGTCAGACATAGGCATTACCTCAGTTCTGCAGGTATCATTCTTTCCTGTTGCCCATTGCGTCCTCAGATACGCCAAAGCGACCAAAGCCAAAGGATCTCCCATCGCACGCCGTGACATGCGTTGATGCTATAGGCGGCCGCACTCCAAGAGTAGCGGATGCGTCGTCCCTCTTGGACGATAAGCTGAGACACACCGCTTTTTTTTTTTTTTTTGTAAGGAGAAAGCTGTGCGACAAGGGCGCGAAGTGGAGCTGTCCTCTCACGTACGTGCGAGTACGTGCGTGCACCACGAGGAAGGCAACAGAGAGCCTTTATCACGTGTTTCACGAAAGGATGGTGATGCTGATGGAGGCTTCACACGACCTCTTTCCGCGTAGCCTGGCGCTGAAAGAGCACTCTGCCTGATGCATATACACGAATTCCTTAATAAAAGGTTCGTATGTAACGCTCAAATTGAAAAGAAGTTGACGTGCTTACTTTGTGTATCGAATACAAATGGGACGATATTGGTGTTAAAAGTTTTGCCTGGAATTCTGCAGCTGTCGCATTTGTGGGAAGGAAAAAAATCACTGTTCCGGCAGGTGGCATATGGAGCCAGAAGGACCGTCTACAGTTCGCGCATTTCTGAAACTCGCAACCTAAGATATCTGTCTGATTTTGACGCCTTTCTCTGAGATGCTGACTGGTGCTCTTAGTACTACGGTTTTTTTAATTGGATACAGACGTCCGTCCCCATGCCATGGTCTCTACTTTCACAGGGTTGGACAGGTCTGGTTAGACGACATCCATTTCCGGGTGGCATAGGGGCTTTAGTCCGCTCACTCTTTTTGCGTTGCTGTTTGTCTCGTAGCCTATGACTAAGGAAGTGAACATGTCTTTAGAGTCCGCGCCGACATTTTGATGTTGTTTTAGTCTCTTCGTATCACGTGTGGTTAACCGGAAAGTCTCCTGAACATTTTGGAGGCGAGGAGTCCTCGCTGGGAATCCAGAAGTCAAACGTGCTTGCCACTACAAAAATAGAATAGACGATGCAATCTAGGGCAAGTTCGCGACGCTGGACTAGTACGCTCTGGCGTTCAAAGGCACGTAGCAAAGTGCTGTACCTAAGGAACTGGTTAACCACCTTTAGATGGCAATGCCGATGGTGGCACCTAATGCACGTGGTCTCTTCCCTATCGTAGCCGGCACTAAAGAAGATACACATCACCGCGATTTGTGCTGTCCACGCAATGAGTGCAACCGTAGTACGGCGTGAGCTCGTTGAATACTCTCAGTAGAGAGTTATCGCGAATCTGGACATCTATCAAGCAACACACGATTACAGGGCACAATTCGCTACACCCGTTTTCCCCTGTAGCCGACACCAATGTGGTTTTCTGCCACGCTTTCGCGAGGCACGCGAGACTCGCAGCGAAAACACCGCTGAAGAGGTGAGACGTAACCGCTCTCCCACAGCGGCCCACTCGTCTGCGTATGAGCGTCTGCATACTCTTCCAGAGAAACTGCAAGGGCAGCGTAATTAGGTGGCTCATCCACTATGGAACCCCCGCCTCCTTCCACACATATAGACACACTCACAAAAATCCGGCCACGGTTTCGGCCTATGGGCTCGTTTCTGAGCTGGAATGCTACCCGACCGGACGGCCGGCCGAGAAAAGCATAAAGAGACAAAGAAAGAGGCGAAGATTAAGAAAGCGCGCGTCGGACCCGAAGCACAAGGGAGGAATCGCTGCTGCCGCTGCAGGAAGAAGTGTGTCAAGATCGGGCCCGTCTGGTGGGGAGGGATGGGGCGCAGTTTTTCCTGCTCGCGCAGCCCCTTACGTGTGCGCCGGACTGAGCTCCTCGGCAGCAGTCACCGCCGGGCGCGCGGGCAGACACACGCGGGTGCAGCGCCCTACGGGCGGGGCACTTGGCTGGCTTCGGCGGTGCCGCCGTGTCTCTGGAATCTCGGTCACCCTCCGAGCCAATATTGGCATGCCTGCGCGGGTCTTGCCCCGAAACCTCGGTCGGTCCCCATCCCCTCCCCATGCTCTCTCGAATTAGTGTTCCGAGGCATACATGCCTTGTACCACTCAGACCATAGTTTTGTCAACGCGAAGCACAAAAGATGCTTTAACAGGCGCTGTGCGAGTCCCACAATGTCGCTTAGAGTCGTTTGGCCGGCGGGAACGTTGTTTTCCATTGATCTGCACCAACGCGCACGATGAGAGAACTTCACAATGTATGAAGTAATGAGGTACAGCTTTTGTCGAAAGTGAAGAATCCAAGGCATTTACTTCTGGGCCATGCTGTGCGGCTAATTATGCATAGCCAGAGTTCAGTTTCTTTGAAGGAGAGAGCAGCTCTCGTGCTCACGTCTCCGAAAGTCGGGGCTTTCAAGGGATACAATAAGGGCTCCCACTGAGCGCTTTATCCCCAAACCCGTTTGGACTCCTTAATTTTGAAAAGGGCTACACATGAAGAACCTCGTGATGCACGTTTGCTACGTGTACCTTGCGACGATGTGTGACACAGCTATTGCTGTTCCCGCTTCATGCATGCCAACTGACCGACATGGGCATAAATTCACACACACAAAGTTGTTCACGCCAGAAGAGGAGTGCCTTTTCGTAGAGCTTAAAATTTCGTGCATGAAGCACCAATATCCCCCGATTATCATTAAAAAATAAAAGGAGGTAGAGTGAACCTTGGCGGCTCGACATGTTAATCACTTCAACTGCCCTTTTCTCTACGAAGTGCGAATTCTACGTCATGAGGTTTCAGAACGGGGTGGATCAGATGCATGCATTTAATGGTGAACGAAACTCTGAGTTTCACGTCATAGAAAATTCTCATGGGTCCCATTGGCAAGGAACGTGGAATCTGTAAAGCAGTTTTACACGACATAAGGGAAAGACTGACAGGAACGATACACAAGGGGAGCGCCGCAATGGTCAAAACTGAGCTGTTTTGCTTTGATTCGGACATAAGTGTTATCTTTTTTTGCTAGCGTAAGCACCGTCGGTCCAGTCGTTAGCTCTGTCGTATTAGTGCGACTCTACTGAAGAGTCTCGTGTTGACCTTCTGTCTGATAACAATGTGCTATGAGAACATATGGGCCACGGAGTTGGCGCTGTACACTTGTTGTTTTGTTGCCTCTGAAGCGATTGCACATACACACGGTAGGGGACTGGCCAGGATTTGGTGCAGATCCAAACGGGAGAAAAATTCATCCAGACTTATCTCAAGCGGCCCATAAATAAAACTTGAGGAAGCTGGGAAAACGAATAAAGAATTCTGAAGAGATTGGAATCAAAATCGAGGAAACAAAGAGGTGAGGGTTAAGATAAATTAATTAAAAAGAAATAATCGTAATTAAATAATTTTTCAGAGAAAAGTAAAGGGAAAGAAGACAGAAATGTTCCCGATCTCGATAACATACCTGTGAAGAAGCTCACACACCAGCTTAAGGGCATGCCCTTTGACGGTTGCACCGAAGGAGAGGAGGATGGGAAGTGTAAACGGCAGCCCTAACTGAGCGAGGGGAATTTGCAAATACCTAATTCTCTGCCGTGCAAACCGCCAGCAGGAGAGGATGAAATGGTCTAAGGATTCAGCGTGCCCGCATGACGCACATAGATTCGACGGCGTGATCCCAGAACGGCGTAAATAGATTAAGACCAGGAAACCTGCAGCGCAACAGCGTCATGGAAGCCTCATATTGCCTTGAAGCACGCGAACGAACGTTCCATGGTAATTTTAAGTGTTCATAGTCCGCCACAGCAAGGATGGGCTCATGGCTCAGGTTCTGGTGTAATTCGAAACGTTCATAACGGGACGTAGTCAGCAGGCTAAGGTTTGGAATGACGTGGGAAACAAGCCCGTTGATGGCTGATTTCGCTAAGTAATCGGCCATCGAATTTGAAGTAATGCCATAGTGCCTTGGAATCCACTGAAAACGCCCTTCTTGCACATGAAGTGGCACAATGTACATCAGGGATCGGTACAAGCGACTAGTTCCCGTACTTTCAAGCGCTGCCAAGACGGAGGGACAGTCCGATAGAATGATTACTTGATAAATATAGCGGGAAGCTTTTCGAAGGGTCAAACCAATGGTGAGAAATCCGGCAGAAAAATTGGCGAATAATCTCGGACCAGGACAGAGTAACTCCCATCTAGTGCGTTGAAATAAACACTTGCTGCTACTTTTTCACCGTGTTGAGAGGCATCTATTAAAATAACTGCATATCTCGGATACTGGAACAGATGTTCTTCCAGGAAACCGTTTAGCACATTGGCAGTCAAGTTCTTTGCATATTGCGGCAGCGTATGGTCGAAGCAAACAGCTGGAGCGGCCTGCACATTTCTGAACTTGCACGTACCTAAGCGAGACTTCAATTATAGATAACAGGTACTTTGCAAATACAAATCTTCGCGGTAAATAGACTGGAAGTGTTTTTTTTTTCTTTTTCTGAGTGGGAGGAGTTGGTCAAAATCAATTTACAACATTCAAACCCAACAACAAGCATTTTACACGCACATCCATAAGGGTAAGTCCTCACCCACAACGGAACTCCATGTTGTAGACGCCTTTCGTACCAGTGTGGGAGGTCTCACATGCATGATCCACTTTTTTAAACTATATTTTTTCCAAAAATTGCTTTCCTGGTAAAATATTTCTCTATTGCCCCCCCCCCCCCCCCCCCCCACTCCCCAATCTTTCTCTCTCTTTCAATCCTCTTTTCAGCTTTCTCTTCTATTGAAAGCTGCAGCAACTCAATAGTATTTATGGGCGAAGTTACTTTCCTCAGAAGAACTGTGCGAGTTTCAGTTTCGAATATCCGACATGCAACCACAGGATGACAGCGCAGAGGCAAAGGGTTTCTCCTGGTCAGTTGAAGTTATCGTCACTGCGCGATTTTTATACAAGCAATGAAATTAAGAGAGCCTTCAGATAGTCCACACAGAATCGCCAGTGAATTGGCTGAGTGAACGTCCATCGGTGTATACCAGGTTGCTACCCCATGTGGTGGCGCTCAGCTAACTACACGTCTGTTCACATGTACTGCGCTACTTACTTGGTGTTCTCTACGAAAAGCATTAAATAATAATTCCCGAAGCGCGCCCAGGCGGCCGGAACTCGATGGAGGCTTAACGCAAACTCAATCTATAAACGCGCGAGTGTTTTGCGATGTCAGCGCGAGTTAATTCCTCATAGCTTGTGTGCAAGTATAAGGCGTTAAACTCCACATACCATACCATACCTACCATACCCATACCATACCATACCATACCATACCATACCATACCATACCATACCATACCATACCATACCATACCATACCATACCATACCAAACCTGCCATACCATACCATACCATACCATACCATACCATACCATACCATACCATACCATACCATACCACACCATACCATACCCCGTGTACTGTGCGATTCCAGTGCATGTTAAAGAACCCCAGGTGGTCGAAATTTCCGGAGCCCTCCACTACGGCGTCTCTCATAGCCTTAGTCGCTTTGGGACGTTAAACCCCATAAACCAAACCAACCATACCATACCATACCGTATAACCTAAAACGCCATACCGTGCACCATGTCTGACCACACCATACCATACGATGCCTTACCAGACATACCATACATACGCCATACCATACGCCATGCCAGACTATACCATGACTTACCAAGCCATATCATACTATACCTTACATATGGCATAGCATACGTCATGTCAGACCATACCATACCATACCATACCATACCGTGAATGAAGTAATCGATCACATCGTAAATCAACCGGTTACCAGGAGCGGTGCCTCAATGACTACTGAGCACAAACAAGTTTGCGGATTCGACCTCAGCCACTGAGGCCGCATTTTAATGACGGCGAAATAAAAAAAAAGGCGGCCGTATTCTGCGTTGCTGCGCACGTTGAAGAACCAAAGGTATCCTAAATTTATCGGGAACCCTCCACTACGGCGTTTCGCATAGCCCACAGTGTTTTGGAATCAAATGGAGAGACTACGAAGGCAATTTCAAATGTTTGGAATGTTTATCTGAGTATTTATTTTCTTATCTTCGATTATATGATCGGTGGTCACTTATGCTAACGGAGTGGATACCAAGAGTATGGAAATATAGTAAGGGGCGGAAGAAAGGGAGAGAGAATGGACGAGTATAGGAAGCTTATCGGAATATGATTGCTGTAGCTGGCGCAGGGTAGAGTTAGCTTATTTTGAGAGTCCTTGGTACTGCAAAGGGCGCAACTGTGCCGATGAAGCCCCTGTTTAGGATGGTAATTTAGTTTCAATAAAATCTGCAAGAAAGCCTTATGTGGGGATTGGAGCAAAAAGTTCCCGGCGGACAGCTTAACCGGGCCCGAAAACCCGTCACAGCAGCGTGAGCCGTGGGCGTACAGGAAAACGGAGAAACCGCTTTTGGAATAGCTGGCTTACGTTTTGGAGAACAGACAAGAGACTTCAGGATTTAAAGAAAGGAAATAAACGTAACATCCTTTCCGAAACTGAGCTGCAGTGAGGAACACTATCATGACGATGAGCAAAAGAAAAAGAAGAGAGAGAACCAATGAAACGACATAAAAAAGGATGACATTATCTGAAACTGCAGTGCGGATCACATGAATTCTCTATTTGTTTCCAAATGGTTTCTCCAACCTCTAGACCGCCTTCACTATTGTTCATGCGCTTTCGGGCGCATTTTTTAAGGTTAAAAACGATGTGAATGAGGCGGTTTGCTTATTTCTCCGAGTTTTCAGCGCGACTGCTGGCGCCATTTATTTACCTACAGTATTGACATTTATACTGTATTCTTCTTGAATTATCTAGCAGCAAGGGTAGCTGTCTAAGCCAAAATGTCAGGGGATTTATTATTACGCGTGAGCGAGCGCCGATGGAGTCCACAGCTGTCTTCTCCAATGGAGTGTTCGATAAACGAATGGAAGTTTTGGAGCGCTTCCGATGGAGCTGGCATTTTCTTACAGAGTGGTTTCTTCTACAACGTAGTGTTTTCTTCAGTGCAATAATGAACTCTAGATTAGCTCCTCGCTCTACAGTATGCATCGGAATTCAGTTTCATCATAATATGGTAATGATGTTGTCGATTGCAGTATACAGTGCAGCTATGTCGATTGCAGTATAAAGGAATGCAATAAATTGCCAATTTAACTGCAGCCAAACTATCCCTGCAAATTGCTTCGTCGCGTCTGCTCGCCCGACTACCTGCTGTGCCTTGATTCCTGCAGCATTTACCGTCTCTTCACGTTTCCTCCCTTACCGTAAGGGGACATGGTAATTTTCTTTTCAGCAGCACATGCCCTGCCCATGCCAATTTCCTCTTCTCGAGTTGAGCTAGTATGTTATAAACCCATGTTTCTTTCTCTAACCCACTGCAGTTCAGTTCGGTGCCCATCTTGGTGGACACTTCAACTCTCCTCTTGTCCTTGTCCTCAACCGCAGTTACCGGCGCTGTTGGCGGCGCTGTGGCTGCTGGCGGCCCTGGTGGCCGCCGGTGGCGACAAGACCGCGAAGTCGGCCGCCCCCGCCGCTCAGGGGGCGACCCGCTCCCGCCGCGGTGCCATGGACGAGCTGCAGTCGCAGATCCGCTGGGAGTACGGCGGCTGGCGGCCCATCATGCCCGGAAGCCCCTTCTTCTTCGTGAAGACCAGCCGCGCCGTGGCGCTGGACGGCAGCGCGTCGGCGCATGCGCCTGTCCGGATGCGCGCGCCGATTGGCCTCAGGGAGGACTCCAAGGTATATATGCGCGCCTCGACCTTGAACCCAACTCTTTCAACTTGAACCCGACTCTTTCACCATGAACCGATCTCTTTCACCTTGAAGCCAACTCTTTCACCACGAACCCATCTCTTTCACCTTGAAGCCAACTCTTTCACCTTGAAGCCAACTCTTTCACCTTGAACCCGACTCTTTCACCATGAACCCACCTCTTTCACCTTGAAGCCAACTCTTTCACCTTGAACCCGACTCTTCCACCTTGAAGCCAACTTTTTCACCTTGAACCCGACTCTTTCACCTTGAACCCGACTCTTTCACCACGAACCCATCTCTTTCACCTTGAAGCCAACTCTTTTACCTTGAACCCGACTCTTTCACCACGAACCCATCTTTTTCACCTTGAACCCGACTCTTTCACCTTGAACCCGACTCTTTCACCAAGAACCCGACTCTTTCACCTTGAAGCCAACTCTTTCACCTTGAACCCGACTCTTTCACCATGAACCCATCTCGTTCACCTTGAAACCAACCCTTTCACCTTGAACCCAACTCTTTCACCTCGAAGCTATCTCTTTCACCATGAAACCAACTCTTTCACCTTGAACCCGACTCTTTCTGCCCCGTGAACAGCCGACTTATCAGTTGGTCGCTTAGTCCACCATCATGGTGCCGTGGTGCCATGGTGGTGTACCACGCACAGCACATGTTTCAAGCTTATTTGATTCGTTTATCATGACCTGCTCTCATGGGCCCTTTGGAAGCTATGCTTCGGCCGCCATCATGGCGTTCGTGATGTCGACCGCAAGCCCTCAAGCATAATTTTGTCCAGCATCATGGTGCCCATGACATCATGGCGCCTTGAATACATGATGGTGGGCCACGCATGGCACATCCACTGTACAGTCGTCCACACGCCTGTCTAGAGCACTCGAAAGGCGCGCTGGGGAGTACATTTCCGTCATTTACGAGAGGCCTAGGGCTCGAAACAAGACCTTACCGTGCATGCACTTTGACATATGAATCGAGTTTTAATTCCTGACGTATTGAAAACTCATATCTGGCCTGTAGTTCAGCAGCCACTGTCATAAAAACTCGAGAGCGCGCCGTTAGAGCGCTGTAAAGCAAGTGCACATGTGTGGACGACTGTACACTTCAGATCAGCTATATAGGTAACGATAAGCAGATTAGATGAGCCAGCAAACACGCTTTGTGATTCTGGCTCTACCAGCATGGCGGTCGCTATGACGTCGGCTGTTTGTACATAGCCAAAGCGTATCAGCGGATGTCATTACGTACGCATGGCTATCACTCTGCTCACTATTGTCTTATCAGCGCAAAGTGCGGTCATTGCCAGAGTACACGGTCAGGTGTGCGCACATGCGGCAAGCTCACGTCGCGGTGAGCTCCGCGCATTGTCTAAAGAAGCATAATCCTGTATGACCCTTTCTGAAGCTCACATAAAGCCACAGCATTAAAACAGTGGGAAAATATTATTTTCATACAGCAAAATGATATTCGTTAACTTCTGCTTCGATGCAGCTACATCCCTCCTCCCCCTCACATAAAATAAAAAAACACAGTTTCCCTTTGCAGCTGTACAGCTGCGCTGAAGTGGGTGTTAAAAAAAAGCTATTAAAAATCATCTTTCGGAAGGCAGTGGTGATGGTGCTCGGCTGCTGATCCCAAAGACGCGGGTTCGATCCCGGCCGCGGTGTCCGCATTTCTATGGAGGCGAAATGCAAGGACCCGTGTGCTGTGCGATGTAAGTGCACGTTAAAGAAACCCAGGCGGTTGAAATTATCTATCTACACTACGGCGTCCCTCGTAACCTTAGTTGCTTTGGGACGTTAAGCCCCTTACATCTTGCCGGAGGACTGCTCTAAAGCTATTGGTGTAACTATTGTTTCACAGGGGCTATACATACATGCTCAGACGCAAAGTAACAGGCGTCAGTACATTGACGCCATGAGCATATATAGGCCAGTCTCTCACTCTTGTCACCTGCAACACATTCGTTGTCTTGAGTAGGCAAAAAGAATCGTGCCTCGCAGAGGCACTATAGGGGCACGTACGCACGCGTATGGGCTCGCCTCGTTTCTTGCTTTTCGGTCTTGCATTCGTATTCAACAAAAAAACGCTGCTTTCCGTTTTGAATTCTAGGCTGGTCACGCGTCCGCCATCTTTTCTTTTCCTTTTTGCTCTCTCTCTCCTTTTTGCCTGCCATGCAGACAAGCCTGGTTGCCCCACTCGAGCGTTTTACACGGAAACTCCGGCACCGACGCAGACTAGCAAGCACGCGTATCAACTGGTTGCGCACCGAGCGCAGCGCTTCCTCTCTCCGAGCGCAAAATTTTCGTGACGGAAGCCAGCGTGAGTGGCCTGTAGAAAAGCGAGCGTGAGCATCGTGTCCTGGGTTAAAAAGTGTGGCTGGAGGCTGGAGCTAGACGCACGCATAACGGAGGCGCCGACATATGTCCCCACCGGCCCTGCTTAACGGCGCAAAAGAGAGCGACGACACGCTCAGGTAGCCGAGTGCTTCTGCGTGTTGGTGGCTGTCGTCACGGTGACAAAATTCGGGCACCTCTTTGCACAGTGCGCCGCAGGAACGCTTCCTGGTGTCCAGCAACAGTGCGACGGCGGCACGACCTGAAAATGAGCGGCGCCTACGGCACACACGCGTACGCCGGAAATGCGGTGCGCGGAGACCCGTCCGCCCATTCGTGACAAAGTAGAGCTGGGTCGGAGGGGGCCCAGATTAGCAGCGGCCGCCTTTTCACCTCAATATAAACGTCCCCGCATTTCCGGGCCGTCATTAACGCCGTCAATACGTAATTTGATAACAGCGGGCAATTGGCAATGTATGACCTAAAAATGTGAAAATTACGCTTTATTTTTTTCTTTCCGTGCTGTTGGTGTGCAACTCCTGGAAAAAATAGGGACCGTGCTTATGCCATGGCCCGTAAATTATAGCCAAACGTCGTCTTGTACGTTACTTTTTTTAACCACGAAAACCATTCGCAGGAGGACCTGAAGGCAGAGGCTTCCAGTGCGTTGGAAAGAGTCGCCGAGTCGCAGTCGATAGCTCGCCAGGTCCCGATGGGCCTCCCAGCTATCAGCGGCGGAGCTGGCTGCTGCGATTTCCAGCCCGTGCTGTACGTCAAGCATCAGTCGAACTCCGGTCCTGTGGGCAAAGGTTCGAACCCGGCCTGGTACGCCGCGAGGCCCGAGACCAACCTGGCGGGAGACGACGACGAGGACGTCTACCAGAAGGACGCCGCCAAGCCCGAAGGGGAAGACATGAAGTCGAGTGGCTCGCAGATCGTGCACGGAAGTCCCATAGGAGACGAGAGACCCCAACTGCCGCACCAGCTTCTTCAGGATGCTCCAGAAGGCCACGGGCCATCGCCATTGGGGCTCGAGAGTGTGCTCAGCAAACTGCCGGTCTCTATTCAACCCGTTCTTCAGGGCCAGGGAGAGCACATCATGTCGGCACTGTCCGGTCTGGACGGCAGCATCCAGCCGTCCAACCTCGAACAGCTACTCCAGCACGTGCACGCGTCCGGCGGAGTGGCGCCGGACGTGGAACGTCTCATTGCTGCCATGGTGAACTCAGCTCAGGGAGCACAGGGTCACGGCCCTGAACTGCAAGTGCACGATGCCCACGAGGAGACAGTGCCAGGCCTGCCCCCTGGCGTCCCGCTCGCCCACCCGGGTCCCGGAGGTCAGTACGGTGAGCACCCGACGGCGCCGCCATACATCCCACGCCCCGACAAGAATATTTTCCGCTGGTACCCCAAGCCGAGGGCTACAGCGCCGCCGCCACACAAGCCGACTTATAAGGATGCACCCAAGAAGACTGGAGGGATGAATATGCAGGGCAAGAACTTCCAGCTAGGCGGCGGAGGCATGAATACCGAGCAGGTCCTTGTGCAGAACGCCCTGCACGCTATGCAGAATGTGCAACACCAAGTTATGGGCGCCACACCCGTCCACTTGGCCGTAGTTCACGGTCCCATCTTGGGAGGAAACGGCGGCCACGCACCCCACGCAAGCCCGCTGCAGCAGCTCGAAGCTCCACCGTTGGCTCACCATTTCATGGGCTTGGATGCTGACGTCGCCCACGCAGACAGCCAGCAGCACTTTGTTACTGCCCGGCCTCACGATGCTCCCAGCTACGACAGGCAAGCGCCGAGGAGGCCTCCACAGCCTCTGCCGCCGCCTCCACCACCTCCGCCGCCACACCAGCAGCATCCTCCTCCGCTGAATCCAGAACAGCACCACCAGCCACCGCCGCAACACCAACAGTACAACCAGAATCCAGTGCATCCACAACATCAGCAGCACCAGCAGCATCCAGTCCCTTATCCAGGATACCAGGAGCACACTATCAGCGCCGAAATAGTTCGAGGACGACCGCAGGGTGACTACGATCCAAGGCAGCCTCCAAGAATCCACGTTGAAGACGTTCCAGCCGACGTCCTAGCTACGGGTATCCATCCGAGCGGCCATCCAATACGCGTGGATGGTATCAACCTCAACATCATCACACCATCGCACCACGAACCTCCGCCTTTCCCTCCTAGACAACTTCCGGCTACAACATCTGCCCCATCTCCAGCCCCTGTGTTCACCCACTACCATAGGCCTGAAGACGTAGCGAGCGCACCTTTCTTCCAGCATCAGCACCACCAAGACCCCGCTCACGACAGTCACCAACAAAGCGATTACAACGCCACTGGCGACGCTAACAGAAACAAGAACCATTATTATGACCACACCGTTTATCATCATGATAATCGCAAACAGGAAAGCCAGAACCATGGAGATCCTGTCTACCAGGAAAGCCAGAAGGAGGGGCACCTTCAAGAAAAGGCTCCAGAGGAAGATAGTAGGGAACACTCAAGGGAAGAGTCAGGCCACAACTCGGACTCCGAAACAGAGGAAAGTGACTACGACCAATACACGGATGAAGTTACAGAGACCACTGCTCCCGACGCAAAACCGACCAGCGAGACACCTCATCAAGAACAGAAGGAGAAGACCAGTCAGAGAGGAGCGATTCATTTCCATCCGATACGCACGCAGGCCGCCCAGAAGGAAGAAGAAGAAAAAGCCCAACTCTATCACGCTTACTACGCTCCGGCGCAACACAAGCCGCCTCCAGGTTACGTGCGGATGACCGTGGAGGAATTCAACAGGCTCTTCAAGGACGCCGAAATCCAGTTCATCGGTTCCGAAAGCGACCTCAACAAGAAACTGTCAGGGAAGACAACGCAAAGCAAGGTCCAGTATTCGCAGGCGGAAGACAAGGATTCTCAGACATCGACTGTCAAGATTGAAACGGTCGGATCTCAAGCAGAAGACAAGAAGAAAGTGGCGGTAAAGACATCCGTGTCCGTGAGCACGAGTACGAGTACGGGCGACAAGCACACCTACCATTCCTTCATCCAGCCGAGGGAGAACTCTGGTCGAGCAGTCAGCGACTCTGTACTGGCCAACCTGCAAGCCACAACGCGCAAGTCTTTCAAGACGACCACGAACAAGCCCACCACAACAGAGAACAAGGACAGCTCCAATTCGCCCCCTAACCTGTTCGGTGCGAGGCTGAAAATGCCCAGGACACAACAAAAAAGCCAGTCTTGATCCGGGTAGACACGAATGACATAGGCCCTTCTACACTGCGAAACAAAAAATAGCCAGCCTGCCAGGCCGGTTTTGTCGCCTTGTACAACGCTGCGTACAAGACCGCAAGTACAACACCAACAAGGCAACGAAGAGTTCACTCTTAGATGAAAGAAGATAGTGAACTTAACACAACGCCAACAGGGAGGTGATGCTGTATCCACGATTCGATGAAACGCGCCGCGAAGGCCGTTTATTGTTAATGCGCAACTTTAAAATCGAGAAGAAATTAGAAAAAATATGGAGAGGTTTGAAGTTACCCTCACTTGCAGTCGGTCCAGCGAGACACCGCCACAGGAACGCCGAACGAAGCAGCACGCATGAAACGGTAAGGCACATGAAACACGAAGATACGCGCAGCAACAGCATCACCGGTGCCGTTGGCTCTCAGCGTGGGACGAATGACCAATTCGCGTGTGCGTACGTGTGTGTTTGCGTGTGTTTCTTGTGATTCCCTACCATCAGCATTAGTCTGCGTGAATGTATTATAGCCCCGTCCGAGAAAGAAAAGCGCGATGTGGGACAGAACGTTTCGTGCCACCGGATTTCGACCGAGAGCCCGTCTACTTTGTTCCGCCGTTTGTCCAGCCGCAGTCCAACGAACTTATTTATTTTTAACTCGGAACTAACCGGTAAAGATTGCGAGTGTGAGTGAAATCGAATGAAACAGCACCGTTTGGCTTCCGATCAGTACGACGTCGAGCTTTGTCTGCAGCGAGCGCCGGATGGCGCATCTTGTACATAGTGTAATTCAGTCCAGTAAAGCTGAGTGTATGCAGTTTATCGAACAATGCGTCGTGTTTTCAATGCAAGAAAAGCAACCCTGCACGCATTCAGGTAAGTGGGGATCTGCAGAGCGTATAGCGAGGAGTAAAAGGCCCGGAAAAGGTAAGTGGGCGAGCGCGACGTCATCAGCTTCGACGGGATGGAAGCAGGTGACGTCATGTGCGCTGTTCATGGTAGTGCTAACCTGCAACAAGAAAATTCAGGAAAGAAAACTTTACACCAGGAGCGAACTCCTTCAAAGATTCCTTAAAATATGGTGGCCGGAACAAAATATTTCCTAGAACACACTCGCAGCCCCGGCGGACGTCAGCAATTTTGAAAATTACGTTAGTTTACTAACCTTACTCATTAAGTATTGATTAGCACATTGCGGTGGTCAGGTTCAATGGTGAGTTCGTAGCTACGGACAATACGGTGCTGTATCAGTATTTTAAAAAAAAGAAACATCCGTTTTCTGAAGCCCTGCAGCGCAAGAAAATTTAGTGCTTGTTCCCACATAAAACCGAAACAGCGCATGAGGGGCCCACGAAGTTCTGTGCAAAAGCAACGTCTCTTAAAGACGTTGCAGTGCTTGCAGCTGCCAATTCGAACCGCCTGAGCTGCTGTATCGTGTAATGCACTCTCTTTTGCTTCGTTGATTCTTTGAAAGATAAAGGACAGTTACTTCCAACAGCATGGCCTTCATTTTGGAGAGCAACGAAGTAGAAGTAAATGCATGCCGTGGTACAGCAGCGCAGACGGTTAAAATTGGTTGTCGTATAAGCACTGTGGCACTTCACCAGCGGCCGTTCCGCTTTTTGCCGGTTTCGTGCGGGAAAACGCAGCAGATTTGCTATCGTAGCAAGGTTCTAGACAACGACTTTTTCTGTGTTTAAATTAATACGGCATGACATTGGATTTTCCGTAGTTATGAACTTGCCATTTGCACTAAGCACTAAGTGTTCGTAAAAACACCCGCTATACTTAAACCGCGCTCCACAGCGCTGCATATGATGATGACCGGAAATGAAGCTGCACCACAAGGTTCCTCTGCGTGCGTAATTAAAAAGCTGTATGAGCTGTATGTATTTATGTGAGCTCTAGAGACCGTGGGGTGGTGAGGTCTCTAGTTAGCCAAGACTTGAAGAGCGAACGGAGGAAACTAATGAGAAAGAAGCACATCTACGAGTTAGCAGTAAGAAGGAAAGCAGAGGTATTCGAGATCTCACTCCAGAGCTAATATTCTGCTTCAACCGAGGATGGTGACTTTAGTGTCCGAGCGACGAATGATAATCTCACAAATATCATTGCGGATTGTGCGGTAGAAGTAGGGGGTAGCGGGGCTAGAGAGGATACTGGCAAGTTCTCTCACGACGCGAAAGGTTTGGTTAAGA
This sequence comes from Amblyomma mixtum, assembly GCF_055824585.1. Taxonomy (NCBI): domain Eukaryota; kingdom Metazoa; phylum Arthropoda; class Arachnida; order Ixodida; family Ixodidae; genus Amblyomma; species Amblyomma mixtum. Next base: position 218,475,700 of record NC_143012.1, on the reverse strand, counting down.
AACGCAAAAGCATGAAATCTTTTAGCCCCATAGATAAAATAGAACTGGCAGAACTGTCACAGCTAATCAATAAGCGCAAGGTAACCGACATAGGGAATAATAATATGGAGAGAATCAAGCACACTATATATAACGAATGGAGACTAAAAGCGGTCAATAGGAAACTAGGGATAGGCCAAAATCAGATGCACGCCTTAAGAGCAGAGGAGGGCAATGTCATAACTAATATGGATAAGATACTTAGTTAATGCAGCCGTGGAATTCTGAGAAGGTCTCTAAAGCAGCCGAAATAATCAGAAGAGTAATGACGGAGCCAGTGGTGTGGAGGAATGGGACATCCCACCATTGAGCAAAGAGGAAGCAAATAAGCCTTACGTGCAATTCAAAAGGGGGGAAGCGGCTGGTGAGGATGAAATAACTGCAGATATGTTGAAGGACGGCGTGGAGATTGTGCTTTGCAAAAAACATGACACCCCGTCTATACGTCTTGATGGTCATCAATGGAGTACATAAGATGCCGAATTTTGTTCCTGCTTGCTTGGCACATGGTTGCAAAGTGGCTATTCTTTCGGCATTTGTGACATTACTTGCTATAGGCGGGGCATTCTCCGGGCTCGGGGAACCCCCACAAAATTTTCATGACCTTCTTGGTCCTCCAGGCGTGCTTGGCTGTTCCATTTTCTTCCTTGTACGCGGGTTCGATCCCGCCCGCGGCGGACGAATTTCGATGGAGGCGAAATTCTAGAGGCCTGTGTACTGTGCGATGTCAGTGCACGTTAAAGAACCCCAGGTGGTCGAAATTTCCGGAGCCCTCCACTACGGCGTCCCTCATAGCCTGATTTGTTTTGGGACGTTAAACCCCATAAACCAAACCAAATCTTAAAATCTCTAAAATTTTATCAAATATTCTTAATCGGCAATGTAGTTTCGGATATCGAACGTCAAAAATACGCAGTTGAAAGCTTGTTGAGTTGCCTTTCCCCTTACCTATTTATAAAGCGGCGTCGGTTGGATTTTTCAGCGTCATTTAAATAAACTAAAGACTGAAATGGAGTGCAGTGCATCGTCCTTCCATATGGGGTCCCTAGTCAGGGGCCGTATAGGTGGCGGCCACCAATTTTTTCTCGGGAAAATGTTCCTTATTCCTGCAGATTAATTCTGAAAACGATGCGCACACTGCGAATGCACTGGGTGACATGTTTTCGCGCCATGGCATCCAAAACCACATTGGCGCTGATAATGGTCTTCCCTTTATGTGTGAAGAGTTTCAGACCTTTCTCAGACTGGCTTACAAAAAGAACAGGCTCACCAACTGATTCTCCAGACACCCTTGGTGCGTCACATTGTTCACCTTATAGCCATGGACGTCCGGAAGGGGGTGCAAGGGGGAAAGGTTGCCCCCCCCCCCCCCCCCCCTGGAATTAAGGATATTATTTATGCACTTGTAGAAAACAACTACACAGCTTGATTAGCATGCTCAGGTGATATTAAGTTATCGGTTCTTGGTTACTGAGTTCAATTCTTTCTTCATTAATAAATTCTAATGTTTGTTCTCCAAGCCTAGCACTAATCTGCTACTTCTCATTTTTGTTTAATGTGCGCAGTTTAGACCACAAATAGTTCCTTTTTGGTGCTAACCTACCGCCTCCCCCATAGCCGGCTATCGGGTGCACCCCCCTGGAAAAAGTTCTGCGGACGCCCTTGCTTATAGCTACTTTTCGGGGAGTTGCCTTGCAAATAAAACTGTCAGTCTGTCTCCCTCTCTGACAAAGCCATGTGCGACACATATGAAGTGCACACCATGACCGAGCAATAAACTGGCTTTTGTAGATATTTGTACAGCCTGACAAATACAATATGAAAGCATGGAAGAAGAAGCTCAATAAACGAGAAGTCATTTTGGTATCTCGCATCGACGCCTCTCTAGCTACCGGTGAGGCAACATGGCCTCTACCTTGGCCAGTAACTGCGAATTTGACTATGGCTCCTGTGAGTAGATTTTAGCGGATGCACGTGTCGGGAGAAAAGAATTTCAACATCACGAAGGCAGCAGTTTTTTTTTTTTTTAATATGGAGGCAGGTTTCCACCTGTACGCGTGCACAATCAAATGGGTGCTTGTAACTGTCATGCACTGGACAGGATCCCTTTATACCAAGTTAAAGTTAAAGGAGCCACTCGGAGGGATACTAGCCAAGGGTGCATCGGTCGCATTGATTGCCAAAACAATCCAGGCCTAAGTAGAATTTTGACCTCATACGCAAGCAGACCCAGAAGTCGAAACGCCTAACAAGGTTCAGGACGAGAACATACATCCATCCCTTTGTCTTAACAAGCGTGATAACGAACAACAGGAATTTTCTCTTCCCCTTGTGGTAGCGCCTGTGGACACCATAGTTCCTACTGCTGGCTGCGCGGTGAGAGTGCACCGAGACAACATACCATGTAAATTACATTTGTGAAATTTTCAAGACAGGGATTGGTGTATGCTTGAGCCAGTACCCTAACATATATACGCGTTAGACAAAAGATACCGTGGGGAATAGTAAGTCTGCGTGTGTTTCTGAGTACAGGACAAACATGGGCCGGAAATTTCTTGTCTCTTTTGTAATAAATAGCAAGCGTTAATTTCCCGCTGTGGATTCAAATCCTGTCGGCTGCGCCACTATCAGAGTAACCAGGGAGCTAGACCGCACTTAATTCAAATTGCTTGCTTTAGTCTTCTATTCTCATTTGCCTTTCCTTGCTCGGTGTATTTCTGGTCCGTGCGCGACACCTCACACTGTGTCGACAAATGTATTGTTTACCTTAGGAAAAGAAAAAACTATACCAGCACGACGAATGCCTTTAAGCTCGCAAGCGCGAGGCGAGCGCCATCTAGACCAAAAGAGGGCAAGTAGTTGTATAAGAGCGCGGCGCGAAATACGTAATGCTTCATTTTTCATTTTTACCTGCCAACGTAACACCTAGGGCAATGAGGCACGCGAAAATGGAGGGCTCGCGATTAATTTCAGCCACTTGAGATTTTTTAACGTTCACCGAAATTCAAATACGCGGGGCTCGGGGATCAAGGATGTTTTAGCCTTCAGCTTCCGTCGAAAGAAACATAGGACGCATCGTCAGTGTGGCGAAAAAGGAGTATGTAAACACTACAAACTACAATAGACCGATTTCAGAAAGCCCACTGCTGGTGAAATCGGTCTATCGTAACAAGCGGCTGCGCTACGAGCTGACATCCTGGGGCTATCATGTAGCATAGAGCAGACATAAGCGCATATATCAATCTTTATCGCCGCCTCACACTCCAAAGCTCTTGGTTCTTGCAGTCTTTGGTTGCTTTTCACCAGAACGATAGCACATCTAAACTGATCATACTGCTCGAATTGTGTAATTTAGCAATTTGTGTCACAGCCTCCTCAGTGAGCTAAACATCGGCAGACAACGAAAGGAGACCGCGAAATTCCTTCTAAATTCGTACATGACAAGAAAAAAAATGGAGCACGAACAAGGACTAGTGCAAACGGAGATTCCTTGGAGCGTTCACATTCTAACGTTCTGTCGCATTCCCTGCCATGTGATTACCTTATGACGCCTTTGGTAATCTTCAGATTCCATCTCCGACAGCCTTTTTCCCACCTTCAGGAACTTTTTAAATGTCTTCGCTACGGTGTATTAGTGCTATGTTTTCTGCCTCTAGCAATATTCGCAAGTTCTCCTCGTCCTCTGTATTTGACTCAACTCCAGTCACCATCTGAATTTGAAGAAGAATCGATTCAACGAGGCACTCCAACTTACTATCCCCCAGGAATCTTCGCTCTCTTCCGATTCTTCTCCACGCCGTCTGCGACCACCCACCGAGCACGTGAACTTCAACATAGAGCTCAAAACATGTTACTCTAACGTGTGTGAATGGACAGGAGGAGCTCGGTGTTGCGCACGATCGCATGCTTGTGAGGATCATTAGTTAGTGAAGCCGTACCTCCACCGCGTACGCACGTTATCGTTTGCAAAGCTGGCAGCAAAATGCGTCCGTTGTAAAAAGATTCCAGAAGAGGGCAAATACGCTGGTTGGTACATGTTTTACGAATTGGAAAAACAGCGCGATGAAAGACGACACAAGAGAAGGACAAAACACCAGAGCTAACTAATAACCAAATGGTTTATTGCTACAGGTGAGGCAGCATTTAAATGAAATGGCACGAGTAAAAACACAAAATAAGCATGAGAGAAAGATACCGCGCAACCACACAACTTGACTAAAAAAAGGCACGTCACTGATTAAGATACGCAAGTTCCTTAGGTAGTAGATTTATCGATGGGCTGCTGATACAGGTGTTACCTAGCAAGAGACCACAAGGCTCATTTCGGAGGCTTGGTAACACCTGTATCAGCAGCCCATCGATAAATCTACTACCTAAGGAACTTGCGTATCCTAATCAGTGACGTGCCTTTTTTCAGTCAAGTTGTGTGGTTGCGCGGTATCTTTCTCTCATGCTTATTTTGTGTTTTTACTCGTGCCATTTCATTTATATGCTGCCTCACCTGTAACAATAAACCATTTGGTTGTTAGTTAGCTCTGGTGTTTTGTCCTTCTCTTGTGGTTTGGTTTGGTTTATGGGGTTTAACGTCCCAAAGCGACTAAGGCTATGAGAGACGCCGTAGTGGAGGGCTCCGGAAATTTCGACAACCTGGGGTTCTTTAACGTGCACTGACATCGCACAGTACACGGGCCTCGAATTTCTCCTCCAAAGAAATTCAACCGCCGCGGCCGGGATCGAACCCGCGTCTTTCGGGACAGCAGCCGAGCACCATACCCACTGAGCCACCGCGGCGGCTCCTTCTCTTGTGTCGTCTTTCATTGCGCTGTTTTTCCAATGTGTAAAAAGATCACCATGAATGCTGAGAGGAGAAGCAGTGTTATCGTTTTGCGCTGTGTTAGTTCCGGTTCGAGCCTGCTGTATTAGCATTCTTACCGTAATCACAAGTCCGACCTTGTGGATCACTGGGGTGAGTAAAACCTATGGTGTTTTTACTGTGATCTGTTCGCGGATTTCTCTACCCTTCTGCCCCAATAGGCTAAAGGGTATACCATGAAGCACAGGTTGGAGGTGTTTAGTGTGCGGCAGGTGATGGCCACCATGCTGGAGGAGATCTTGCTATTACCCACTGCATCATGCCGTTTCGAAAATGCTCCACTGAATAGCGCACAGAACGGCCGTGACAATAATGGCTGCGGCCTCTGTCTCGGTGGCTAAAGCAGCGCTGAACATGGGCGTCCGGAGGGGGGGGCAAGGGGGGGCGGTTGCACCCCCCTGGAAAATCACTCACTCGAACCGTGAGTGATGGCCGCACACCAGGGGCGGTGGTGCGCTCAGTCAAAAGGGTAAAAGCAGCCCCGCATGGTCACATCTGCGAAATGCCGCGTCCGGGCGTGCGTCGTTCCGCCGTTTTCAAACCACGCCATCGTTAGCTCTACTGAAGGGCGACCTGTTCCAGACATACAGCGGCACCGGCGAGCATGTGTTTCGAGCCGCCTTGAGATGGGTGTCTGTTTCTTTGATCTCTAGAGAGATAGCGACACGGAGGCAGACAGTGCACGGGGCATCTTGTTTTCGCCTATGTCGTTACGCCGGTCACCGATGAATTCTTAAGGAGGGAAGGACAAATCAGCCGTGTCCACCCCCGCTTTGTCGGGCTGCTCAGGGGCAAGCGGGCGATGAGTTGGCGCCGCCGCCGCTCGCTGTCTCCTCCGATCCACGTGTAGCGCAGTTCGGTAGAAGCGCCGCTTTCAGAATCTCCGGCAAAGGGGATTAGCTGCTTTTGTTCACGGCGACGCAGTCTCCCGAGGCGCCCCCACACCAGCGTTCTTTGCGTCTTCTGTGAAAACCAGCGCCTTTGGTCAACGCAGCCCGATGGCGCCTGCCTGGCTCGCCTGTCACCTCTGGCTGGGCCTCAAATCACAACAGCGCCCATGTACTGTGCGTGTCAGTGCATGGTAAAGAGACCCAGGTGGTCGACATTACCCGGAACTCTGTACTACTCCATCCCTCATAGCCTGAGTCGTTTTGGGGCTCTGAACCCCATAAAAACACAAAAACAAATTTTCCGACCGGAGTGCCGAGTGTCCCTTCCCCTCGGAAGTTGCGCGGCGTTCCTTTCACCCCCAAAGTGCGCATTCGGGGATACTGCGGCAAGTAAGCCCTTGCACGTGTGCGCGCCTCTGTGTTTGTGCTTGGGTGTTTTTAGTGGCCGGTTGTCAGCGAAGCTGAGAACAACCAAGACAGCGGACGAGAAAACGACGAGCGGAGAGCAGTGTGTGTGCGGTTGCTCGACTGTGCGGATGCGCAAGCAAGATGGAGCGAGGTGTATGAAGCTGCGAGCGTGCATTTATCTTGTAAATAAGTTTTCGTTGTATATATAGTCATCTTTTGTTTTCAACGTACGCGTTCAACAGTTTTTCCAATCAATGTGTATGATGAGTGTGCACCGAGAGCGTGTAATGAAGCACAGAAGTGAATTTATCACACGTGTAATTACGCAATTCGCCCTGAAAAATCCGAGGCGCCTACAGTTGCTGTTCAAGGAAGACTGACTGAGTGACTGTAGTTGCGTGTTTGTGAACATATTGTGCTGTGTGCTGGTCATCAATCCGGGTGAGTCGAGAACCCGTATGCAGCAAGACTGAGCACTCTTCTCCACGAAGTGATATAGCATCTTTTTGCATTTTTATTAATTTTAGTTGTTTCTTCGTTGATAAACTCCAATGTACCTCTCCTAGCCGCGCTTTAATTTGCTGTTTGTAATTTTTCTTTCATGTGTGCATTTTGTTTAATTTTTATTTATATATAAGTAAATAAATTTACTCCGCAAATAGCGCCTTTCTGCTACGAACATACCCCCCCCCCCCCCCCCCCCCCGGGGCACCAACGGGGCCCCCCCCTGCAAAAAATTCTGCGGACGCCCTTGGCGCTGAAGGCAACGAGTGTTGATGAGTGTAGCGACCTGTGCAACCACAGGTGAAAGGTTGGCATGTGTTCCTAAAAGTTTCAACCTAATGACAATGCAACCCACATCTCGCGTCGACAGACGCCAATCTCGGAGGCTTAGTTCATAGTCTTTTGTTAGGCCTACGACTTCCAGATGGCGCTGGATGGATAGGATGAAAGTGACGTCGTGCTGCACGCGAGAAAAAAAAACGATGAAGCATATTATTTTGCAGTGCAAGGTCCTTCATCTCTAGCACAGGAAACCACAGCAGAGACCTGTGATGACTTGGAATTTATAATTCCAAATAAAGTCAGTTTTAGTGAACTAGAAACAAAACAAAGTAGATCAAAGGACAGGCTTTAGTGAACGGGTAGGGCGACTTAAATGCTGGACATAACAATGACCTACATACACTCTCACGGCGGCACAGATTTTACATGCTGGTCAGCTTTTATTACTTTACTTAAAATATAGCAAATAGCCGACCAAAAGCCTCAAATTCTCATCGGCTCCAGCACAGGTCATTCTTAGCTTGTAACTATATGAGAGTGTAACTGACCGGACAGGATTCACATTAAGGTTATGCGTACTTTCGGCCAGCATTAGGCCAGTGCAAGCCCAAATGGCGGGACGACGCATGGGCCGACGCCTCCTGGTGAGCTTGGTCCAACGCTGGTGATTCACAATGGCTTAAGACTGGCCGAAAGAAGGTTGCCAACATACTCCTGGTATGGCGTGTTCAGTTAAAAGCCAGGAATGGCTCTCGATGGAGCCAATTAAAATTTGCCGACTTCTGATCATTTGCCTTGCTAAAAGGAAAATAAAAAGTAAGCTAGCATTTAAAATCTGCGTAGGCGCGACAGCATGCACTAGGCCTGTACAGCAGACCTAAATCAAATGACAGGTTAGATGACTTGAACACGAGCGATATGGATGACCAAGGAAAACGGACTCTGTAAACAAGTTTAAGTGCTGTTTTTATGATTACAGAACGTTTAATCAAACTTCAGACTTTAATAGGTTCCTTTCTATGATACATATAAACGCTCGTAGCATGAGAAACAATTAAGACAGCATACATAATTTAATTGTACACACTAGATCTTGCATATTGTTCTTCTCGGAGACATGACTAACCGAGCGCGATAGTCCCATGCAGGTTAAAGATTATGTGGCAGCTTATGTAAGAAAGACTATAAAACACGAAGTTATCCCTGAATTTTCCCTGATATATCAGAATGTGGAATGCCTTTTACTTCGCTTAAACGGTGCCTTAGCCGCAGTGTTGTACAGACCGCCATGCGGGAGCAAAATCCAGTTTTCTTTTCTTGAGGACCTGTTGACGTATCTAAATAACTCCGGCGAAACGTTTGCAATTCTAGGCGACATGAATATAGATATGTTGATCGGCGACATGTGTTCAAGGCAGCTTAACCTTTTAATAAACACTTACGCATGTCCGAACGCTATCACTATACCCACACGTAACACCCAGCATAGTTCCACTCTGATAGACTTGTGTATCACAAATGCACATCGCCAAAACTCGTCAGCTGGCGTTACGTCTGTAGACATTAGTGGCCATTTACCAATTTTTTTCTTCATACAGCAACGTAATAGCATAAGTAGAAGAGGTGTTTATTATTACCACCGCATAAATTCAAGTTCACTGGAACACTTTCGCATCCTTATTGAAGATGTCAATTGGGTATCGGTAATAAATGAGTCAAACCCAAATGGTGCTGACAATAAATTTTTCGGTTATTTTATTACGTGCTACGAAAGAGCTTTCTCTGTGCAAACAAAGGCTAGCCAGCATAAAAAAGTAAGTAAACCATGGATAAATGTCACACTGTACAGGAGAATACAAGAGAGGAATAAAATGTTCCATTCATTTATAAAGAGTCGCCATGCCAGTGAACTTGTTCGGTACAAGAAATTTCGCAATAAGGTTAATACGGAAATAAAACCGGCCAAACATAAATACTACGAGGAACTATTTACGCGTATCTTTAATGATACCAGAAAAATTTGCTATGAAGTCAGAAACTTAACTGGTAAAAATGGGCAGGAACACACTTTGAATGTTGCACTAAATGACTGTAGTCTGAATGTTAAAGATTCACTCATAGCGCTGAATGGACATTTTATCAGTTGTGGAAATAACGTTTGCAGTCATTATCAGCATACTTTTTCTACTGTCCCGCCACGAACAAAACGAAACGCGTTCTCTCTCCTGGACCTGCTGTTGGAGCCAGTGGCGCTTACCCGGGGACCGAAAGTACTCTCCGGCATATATTAGTGCGGAATACCAATACAATGTACAGTAAAGAAAATTGACAGGACGGTTACCGCTTTATAGCGCAATATTCAGCGTCATCTCTTAAGGTATTTATATACCAGACAACACCAAACGTCTGTAGGACATCCCAAAAGCCTCAAATTCTCATCAGCTGCAACAAAGGCCATTCTTGGCTTATAACTGTGACAGTGTAACTAACCGGACAGATCTGCTTTGAGGTTATGCGCACGTCCGCATCTCTAACGGGACATCTTCGGATCATGTATTAAGTAACATCGTCGTCAGATTCCCAAATGCGCCTATATTTCTCCTTGATGATTTCAGTTATCCTAAAACAAATTAGTCCGCTCTCATCTTCGTTGCCTTCTAACTGGGGTCGCGTTGTCTGACGCCGCGGGTCCATTACAATGCCTCCCCACACCCGCCGAAAAGAGCCATCTTGGCTACTTACGGGGCGGAAAGAACGAGCGGGTCATAGTACGGTTTCAGGCGCTCAATGTGGACAGTTTCACGGCCCCGGCGACGATGGTCCGAAGAAGACGCGATGCGCTCGACAATACACTGTAAACAAAAATATACCCAAAAGGGTGGCGGCCACCCTTTTTACTCCATTTGTGAAAACATTTACTCCATGAGCGGGGAGTAAAAAGGTGGACTGTCCTCCATTTTACTCCCATGAGGGAATAAGGGAATAAAAATGAGGATTTACCAGCATTTACTCCAGTCTAGAAAGGGAGTTAATTGTGCCAAATACTCCACCAGTGCCGAAATGGAGTAAAAAAACACCATTTTGTGCAATCCACCCGCCACCTAGCGTCTCGTCTGCTTCTGGTCAGTCGTCTGATAACGGCGGTGAGTGAAGACCGCTTGGTTACCATCGTCGCCGGATCTCTGCTGACTTCTGCTCCTTCACGGGCGCCTGCCGCGGTACAAGATATCGGCTTGTCGCCGTTTTCCGCTACAGTACGGTACATAATTTAATTGCTCCTGTGAAGCCTCCAGTGCTCTAACCATACCTAACTTTCCTTGGTTTGTGTCGCCACCCCGTTAGAGCCCCCGCTTAGGCCTAATTCTCACAGGCTTTTTTCAGTGTGGTCCTCGCAATGTGTTGCATGAACATGGAACTGTGATAGAACATAGTGTCAACGCTGAGCTCTTCATTGAGCTCATGAGGCCACATTTTCCCTCAGCCATGTTTAAAATCCAAGCCTTAATGAAGTGAATATGAAAGCAAGCACTGCCATTCTAAACTACCATCAGGTGTATTTTCATCTTTTCTGCTCTGGTTTTGGGTCAAATATAGCGTGGTGCATGACCGTGAAAACTACCCAGCGTCTCTTTTTCAGTTTTGAACTACTGATTATAATGTTAGATCCATTTATCTACGAACATGTCCAACGAAACGAGCTCGTACAGCAAACGGAGACGACAAGCAGACGACTCCTGCCGCGTACGCCGCCGCGTACGCCGCCGCCGCCGTGTTCATATATTGCCGCCGCGTACGCGGCGGCAATATATGAACACAAGACGACAAAACTTCGGAGTTCTTTCAAGGTAGTCGGTTTGGGAAATCAGTGACTGCGCGAAGTTTTGCTGGCTTACTTCAGAGCTGACTTCGCTACATAACGAGTATGAGTTATCGGGTAAGGCGAACGATATTCAATTTAGTTCAGTTCCATCTACTTAATGGGGAAAAAAAAAACTCCGCTGAACGTTACATGCTTTACGCGTCCCACGGTTAAGACCAACTTTCGTAACTACTGCAAAACACAGCGACAAAGCATCGTGGGGCATCCCTACGGCAATCGCGAGGCAAGCAAGAATTGATGGCGGTTTAGCATTGCTAAGCACGAAATATTGCGCGAAAGCAGGTTTTTGCAGGGGGGACACCACCGCAATCTGTTGTTTCTGTAAAGGCCCAGGCGCGCTACCTATCTTAGAACAGACTGAGTCGCCTTAGGCTTGTCACGCGCGTTTTAAAATCTCAACCGCGTTGCTCGTCTATAAATCAACTGTCTAACTTTTTCATTGTCATTGCCAGTTTGCCCAAGAGAGAGGTAGAGACAAAAAGTTCATGCTTTACTCATTTCGTCTTGGGAGTCAACTCCAACGCGTATAGCCTTTCTTTTTCCGGAGGGGGGGGGGGGGTGAAAGGGGGGAGGAGGGGTTTGTAAAAAGGAAATGGCGCAGTATCTGTCTCACATCTCGGTGGGCATCCGAAACGCGCCGTAAAGGAAGGGATAAGGGAGGGAAAGAAAGAGAGAGAGAAAGAAAGAGAGGAAGAAATAAAGAAAGAAAGAAAGATGGAAAGAAAGAAAGGAAGATAGAAAGAAAGATGGAAAGAAAGAAAGAAAGAAAGAAGGAAAGAAAGAAAGAAAGAAAGAAAGGAAGAAAGAAAGGAAGGAAGAAAGAGAGAAAGAAAGGAAGAAAGAAAGGAAGAAAGAGAGAAAGAAAGAAAGACAGTTGGAAAGAAAGAAAGGAAAAAAGAAAGAGAGAAAGAAAGAAAGATGGAAAGAAAGAAAGGAAGAAAGATGGAAAGAAAGAAAGAAGGAAAGAAAGAAAGAGAGAAAGAAAGAAAGAAAGATGGAAAGAAAGGAAGGAAGAAAGATGGAAAGAAAGAAAGAAAGAAAGATGGAACGAAAGAAAGGAAGAAAGAAAGAAAGATGGAAAGAAAGAAAGAAAGAGAGAAAGAAAGAAAGAAAGAAAGAAAGATGGAAAAAAAGAAAGGAAGAAAGAAAGAAAGAAAGAAAGAAAGAAGGAAAGAAAGAAAGAAAGAGAGAAAGGAAGAAAGACAGAAAGAGAGAAAGAAAGAAAGAAAGAAAGAAAGAAAGAAAGAAAGAAAGAAAGAAAGAAAGAAAGAAAGAAAGAAAGAAAGAAAGAAAGAAAGAAAGAAAGAAAGAAAGAAAGAAAGAAAGAAAGAAAGAAAGAAAGAAAGAAAGAAAGAAAGAAAGAGGTGCCGTAGTGGACGGCTCCGGAATAATTTCGAACACCCAGGAATATTCAACGTGCATTGACATCGAACAGCACACGGGAGCCTTTTGCGTTTCACCGCATTTGAAACGCGGCCGCCGCGGCCCATGCAGTACCGCGTTTCTGCCAAAGCATGCAGCGTACATCTCTCTACCACTACCGCCACTTAGCTCAAAACGAGAATGAGGTGTCCACTGACCCAGCTATATATCCAGTTTTGCGCGTTTGCTTTTCTTCCGTGTCTGTCTCAGAGACGTCACGACGACCTGCGGATTTCGCGGGGTAGGACGCTGTGGCATTTTGACACGGGGCGTGATCGGTTGCGGCGATAGCACAATGCAGTGGTCAGTGACAGACAGACAGAAGCTTATCTATTCACGCCGCAGCGGGTTCTAAACCCAGTCGTGACAATATTTAGTTTATTTCTGCGGGCATCTGAGAGGCTTCACACAAATATCGCCTTTTTCAGGATTGCTTGTTAAGTAGTGCTCTTGGACTAAAAATAACGCTTCCCCGCAAGCACGCGCACTACTGCAAAGACAGCTTTCCTGCACACTCACAAAAGCTGCGGGAAAGCTTTCCTAGAAAGAACGGCTCGGGCGGGAACTCGTCACCGTAAGCGAGAGTTCTTGCACAGGGATGCTGGAAGGCGGGGCGCCACCACGCCTGCCATACCACTGCATCGCGTGCGTGTCACGTGCTGCGGGCTGCCCACTGATAATGAAAAGGCGCATAGACGCGTAAGCGCGGTGTGCACTTTCTCGTTGACTTGAGGTTCGAGAAGTTTCTTCTAACTGACGGCGCGGCGCGACATGCGTTTTTTTAGCGCAGAGATGTGGCATGCATGCATGATCTGACGCATGGTGCACATCATCATGGAACTAATAACGGTCGCACAGTGGAATAAACTAGACGGGAGATAAATAGAAAGAAACGCAAGGCGAGCGGCCAGTACGGCCAGCTCCTCTCCCCACGGGGAGCGCACGCCTATATCAAGACCGGCAGTGCCCTCTCTGAGAAAGTTGATAAACCCGCCAGCAACGGCGCGGCCGTCACTTCGCACACATAAGACCATAGATCACCGTTGTTCGCCCCGTCATCTGTGATGTCTGCCATGTTCGTTCTACTGGCGTAAAAACGTGGTGCATAAGTCGTCGTCATTGTCATCCTTCACGCTTTCTGTCTTGTAATACTATCATGATGTTCTTCCATATAGTCGGTGGCGGAGGTGTGATGGCGGTGGTGGAAACATGTGTTAGATCAAAAGGAAGGGTGACTAGGGGCCAGTCTTCCTGGGCGGGCTCTCAGCCCAGGACTCCGCCTGCTGTTGCTGGTCATGCAGGCCAGAGCTGGATAGAACAACCACTCATAAGAAGGGAACAGGGTATTGATTGTTGCCGTCGGGGTTGGCCACCCCGACCTGAAGTTTTGTAGAGTGGGCCAGGGGCTGCTTCACGACAGGTTGTGCGACGGGTATTGCGGGGAAAGAAGACGTACAGTCGGGGACAAAAGTGTCCGGACCACGTGTTCCTCTAACGAAGCCGATAGCTCTGCTATTAGTCGGCGGCTGGAGACGAAACTTGTGGAGGTAAAAGTTAAATTTTTGTTCTTTCATCTAAACAAGTGCGGTCTCCGCCGCTGTCTGATAGTAGAGCTATAAGCTTCGTTTGAGGAACACGTGGTCCAGAGACTTCTGTCCCCGAATGTACTCCATAGATTCTCAAAGGCAGAGGTTCAGAAAGGAGTTTGTCTGGAGCTAGTGCCACTTGGTGGCGTCCGCTCTGGGTAGGTCGAGAAGTGTTTTTGGTTGGAGTCCGTAGTATTCGAAGATGTGCAAGTATGTTTCGTTGGTGGTTCGTCGTCGTCGAGGTGTGACCGCCCGTCGCCTGGTGCCCGATGTGTGCTACGGTGTGCCCTATGTGCTTGGTGCTGGCAAAGAGCATGTGTACGCACTCGTTGCCAGGGTTTTACGAGTTGCTTGGAGCCCGGACGATGCGTACCATGGAATGTGATGTGAGGTCGTGGAGTTTCTGGGGTACGTGTTGCGCCTGGGAGGTGATCAGTATAGATCTCCTTCTATGGTAAGTCCAGAAGAAACCAACTTTTATGAAATTTTCGTGATCATGGACGCAAACGACCACAACGCAAAACCCGGCTATCCTGCCAATAACAGCTAGCGCTGTAAAAGGGTCGAACACTACGGCGCGTCAAGCGTCAAAAGCATCGAGGGACGTTGACCGTTTCTTAACTCAGCTAACCGATGCTGGCTGCATTATAACTACTGCCGAGCACATAGTAGCTCACAAACACACGAAAGGTGATCGATTATGGTGTCTAAAATCCCCTATGGCTTTCCCCTTAGTGTCTCTGGGGTGGAGCGAACATAGCAGGCATTAGGGATGACGGTGATGATGAGTATTTCTGCGCCCCCCCCCCATCCTTCGTAGTTAGTACCTAGCTACACCACGTGAGCTTTCATGCCACAACTAAACGTGCACTGAAAGCGGCGCCATCTGTCACAAACGTGCCAAATAAGCCGCTAGCTTGGGCGCCATCTTGCTACAAATACGCTACGTTCACTGATTCTAAAAAGCTCTTGCTCACGTTATGAAGCTTCGAAGACGGTGCTCATCGGACAACGTCAAATGAGCCGAATATTCATGGTCGCGTGAGAGCAGGATCTCTAAGCAGCAGCTTAACACAATCAATCAGAAACGTAGGACTGCGAAAATAAGAGAAGACAGGAGACAAAGAGACAAAAACGGCAAGGCGGGCACAGCTTTTTGTCTCCTGTCCGGTCCTAATCGCGCAGTTTTACCTTTTATTGAAATTAAGTATCTAGCCTGCGAGAACGTGAGACAAGCAATAAGAGGATAGGGCAAGGAACTGAAGCGTACATAATACCTGAAAAACAATGGTAACAGAATGGAACCCGATGAAGATGCTTGTCCTGACCTCTTGTTTGTTTGTTTTTCTTTTCCTTCGCTAAATTCGCCTTGTCACCTTAAATTATACGCAGACTACAACTACTACTCAAGAGAAACAAGTGTACAGCATTGTAAATGTTTTGTCGAATGGCATTCGACAGTTGGACTCATGGCATGACTGAGTCCACGTGCAAAATTTCACGTTATGGACCATCCAGTTTCCCATATTTACTGGGTTATAACGTGCCTCAATGCCCAGCTCCCGTGGCCCATGGACGCACCTTAGACCGAATTACAGTCACTGTATAGGCTCCTTACAGGAACCAGAGTTTCACGTTTGTTTCATCTGCGCCGCTCACGCCTCTATTGGTCAAACATGACAGCACGGTTCAAAAGCATCAATGCATTGCGGAGAAGCCAACGCATCTGCATCGTTTAGCGCTAGGTTGCTGTTGTAAGTCCAACGGTTCATCCACTAGTCTCGTGCTTTGCGGAGTTTTATTTTGTCCCAGAGCACAAATTCATTGAAAAGACGCTTTTGTACAAAAAAAAAACGGCCAATTTTATGACAAATTTTCTTTAATTGCTGACAACAAAGCGCTGTGACACATCCACATCGCAGGTATTTTGTTCATAACTCACTGAGATACGTTTGAGTGCAGCCGCCGCGTTGCAGACAAGCTGTGTCATTCACTGCAACAGTACTTTGGATAGAATAAAGCAAGTTCCGCAGCCAAAAATAAGCGGATTCAGCCTGCACGCCCTCTAGCTACTACACCAAGCATGCCTCCTGCACGCAACAGTTGCGGCTTTCTCTCATAGATTGGATGCTTGAGAGAGCAATACGGCGGATCTACGCGCGACTCTGGCTCCCGTATGGAGCCTATACAGGTGATATACAGTAACACTCATGGAGGAACTCATGGTAACACTAGACCGGGTGCGGGCTGCCTGCTCTCTTTTGAGCTACACGCTCAACCAGCACAACGCACGTTCCTACATGCGCGGTAGATGTCGCCACCATCAAGGTTTCGACTGACGGCGGCGGAAGAATGTCCAACCGAGATTCGGGTCCCCCCAAATTTTTTTTTCGTTTCTCGCGGATCGAAACTCGCAGTGCGAAATCGCAGAGCAACGTTTTTGACTTCTTTTGATACAGCCATGCCTCGGTAATACGGACACTTGTTCCCGAGCAGAAATGCATAAAGCGAATCGTCCGCAATAACGAATCGTGCACAAAACAAATGTTGAAGTCTGCTTTTGTATTATAAGTTGTGAATGCAAATAAAATAAATTATCGATGATAAATCATAGTAATGAAAACTCTTAGGCGAACCACGGTGAATCGTTGGGTGCGTTAACATATTCGAGGTTGACGCACTAAAGTTCGTTATGGCCGAGGTGGTACAGCTAGGTTCCTTATATACGAGGACAGCACACAAAGTTCGTTGTATCCGAGGGTAACATATGAAAGTTTTTTGTATCCGAGGGTAACACACGAAAGTTCGTTCCATCCGAGTTTAACGCGCAAAAATTTGTTATATTCGAGGAGGCATACTACGACTCGTAACGTCACGCGCCACGCGTTATGGCGATCGCCGTTTCCGCATGTACAGTCGGGGACAAAAGTCTCCGGACCACGTGTTCCTCAAACGAAGCTTATAGCTCTACTGTCGGGCAGCGGCTGGAGACAGCACTTGTGGAGATGAAAGAACAAAAATTTGACTTTTATCTCCACAAGTGTGGTCTCCAGCCGCCGACCAATAGCCGAGCTATCGGCTTCGTTAGAGGAACACGTGGTCCGGAGACTTTTGTCCCCGACTGTACATACCCTTCTAATGCTAAGAAAAATCATAATTAATAAAATAAATATAAGGGCTTAGGGGCGAGCATCCAGGTAGAATCGAATCATTATTTCATTTCATTCATGTACTCTCAGGGCCTATCGGCGTTACAGAGAGGAGTGGGTGACTAACAAAAAATACATGTGTAGTAGGCAGGTTAATTAAGAGGATTATACACAGCAGACTTGAAGGCGTCGGGTGCTGTGGTGGACACGATGGAGGCGACAAAGTGGCTCCAGTCCGTGCTAGTCTTTGGAACAAAAGAATCGGAATAAAGATGACTCCTGAAACTTGGAACGCCAACATTTGAACAGTGGCCCATGCGGGACGAAAAGTACGTAGGGATGGGATAAGAAAAATGTCATTGTTTTAGGTATTCATTGCTGAAAAAAATTTCTGAAAAAGACAAACAATAAAAATACGTCAGCATAAGTAAAGATTCAATGTGTTCTTCATAATCGTTACGCTGGCTGGACGTGAGTAATTAGAAAGTATAAAGCGAGCAGAGCGATCTTGAATACATTCGAGGGCTTGTATGAGTGATTTGGTGTGGGGATCCCAGATATAAAAGGCATACTATGGTTTCGGGTGGACAAGAAACTTGTATAGAAATATTTTTAGGGACAGAGGAGATAGGTAAAAATTACCTCGAAGAAAACCAAGTGTTCCGTTAGTATTATTAGTAATATGTTCATCGTGCGTTTGCCATTATAGGTTGGCGGTAATATATATACGCCAAGATACTTATAATCAAAGACAGAAGTTAAAGGAGAGCTATTCAGGAAATACGTGCATGAAGACCGGTTAACAGTACTCGCGGTATTCTCATTTCTTTGCCCTTACAAACATTCAGTCTCATAACCAGGCGTGGCACCAAGTAAAGATGTTATCAAGATGTGGTTGAAACTTGACAGTATCAGAAGAGTAGATATTTTTCGATATAGTACACAATCAACACCATAAAGTCTAATTTGTGACTAGTGGAATCAGAGAAGTCGTTAATATGAATTAGGAAAAGCAGAAGGCTTGGTACGAAGTCCTGTGGAACCCCGGATGCTACAGGACATGCAGATGAGTCTCATCAATTGTAACGTACTGGGTATGGTCCTGCAAAGAACACTCAATCCATTTCATTAGGTTAGTATCAAGGTTTAGTTTGCTAAGCTTGAACAGTAGTAGTTCATGTGACGCAGTATCAAATGCCTTCGCAAAATCGATAAAAATGCAATCCACATATTTTCCCAGGTCCCAGTACAATCAATGACTACGGGACCTCCTTCTGTACAAATTTGCCCACCTTAATTTCCTTTTCATTACAATAAACTAATTTTGATTCAATAAACTGATTCAGATGAAGCATCCGGAATGGAAAACAGAATCGTTGATAAAAGATCAGTTGAGTTTCGCCGGAATAAAAATGAGAATTGGTTTTGAGAAAAGGAAATGACACAGTAACTGTCTCACTTATCTCGGTGGACACTCGAACCGCGCCGTAAGAAAATGAATAAAGGTGGGATTGAAAGAAGAAAGGAAGAAAGGGGTGCCGTAGTGGAGGTCTCCGGAATATTTTGGACCACCTGGGGATCTTTAACGTGCGCTGTCATCGCACAGCACACGGGCGCCTTTTGCGTTTCGCCTCCATCGAAACGCTGCCGCTACGGTCGGGTTCAAACCCGGGTGTTTGCGAAAAGTGTGCTGATTAGGTATGAAGAAACTTTGATTCAAGATGAGACATTAGACTAGAATACTATATGTGTTCAAGCAGCTTGCATGGAAGTAATGTTAATGAGATTAGTCTGTAGTTGTAGGAGCTATGGACGTCGCCATATTTGTGCACCAGAACCACCTTTCCCACCTTCCAGTCGTATGGATGAGTAAGTCTGCAATGTAATATTATAACAATGTTCCATCTTTGTTTTGCTCAAATACTAATTCATTGTTCTTAATCACTTTTATAAGATTTTTGAAATGTTACAAATAAGCGTGAAAACATATTTCCCTGACATAAATTAGACATTTACACAGCATAAATGCAACATCCTCGAAAATGGTGAAGCAACCCTGCACGAGCATCCAGGCCCACCAGTTGTGACGGTACACAACTTGCAACGCTTTGCAAGAACCAACAACGAGGGCTACTTTTTAGCTCCATAATGCAGCACAACATGTAACTCGTACACACTCACCTCTGAACTGAAACCACGGAATCATGCTTACATAGCCATTACTGAGGTTCGTCTCATAAGTGATAGTGGCGAATGAGAAGCAAAGTTTTCTAACCAAATAATAGAGCTGTGCATACAATCTACGGCGAGTACAATGTAAAAGATTCAATATCAAAATACTGCTACTTGAAAAACATCTTCACTGTAAGAACAGTGGGAAACGTTTTGGTACCCAGCGCTGGAAATATATTTGTAATCATGGAGGAAGGAAAAACTAAGGAGAGGCCGTGACGTCACTTTTCGTGAAGCCGCCGCGAAGTTATGATTCAAACATTATAGTGACGTTTAGAACTGTATATTAAACCGTGCTTATTTGTAGTGAAACTAATGTTTATGATACAACATATAAGGCTATTTGTTCTGCTTTAACATTGTAATAACATATAATATTCAGCATTGTGTGATGTTTGCTTTTAATTTTAAATTGATGTTACATGTAACGTTACATGTACATCTACATGTACATCTGCATGTAGCATAACGTTACATGTAAATTTTGACGTCAACGAAACGTTCCAACACAACACATAGCATTACTGTAATTTAAATGACATTTTTATAACATTATTCCAATGTTCGGTGCTACGTGGGCAGCTAAGTGGAAATTCGACAAAAACTTTTATTTATTTACTTACAAATACTGCTGTCTCGGAGGAGAGACATCGCAGGAGTGGGCACATACATTAGTAAAAACAAATAACATGGGTAGCATAGAAATAGATAAGATAGAAGTATTAAAAACAGATCAACAGGTCAAATTGTTAGGCAACTGAACAACGAACTCTTCAGTTGGCAATGAGCGAAGTGAGCCATCCATTCGATTTCAAATTTCAACATTTAAAGGGAAAAAAGAACTTAAAGCAGTCTATATGTGGTTTGAAAGGAACAATGTTAAATGGGTGGTTCCGTCGGGTTGCACGTGCGCTTGAGGACACAAATAAGAAGGATAAAGTGTGCGCATCTGCAGAAGGTGAAAAGTTGCGATCGTATCGGCCGAAGATGAATCATATTGCTTTTTTTTTAACTGATTCTAAACTGATTCTGAACTGATTCTGAACTGATTCTTGGAAGCTTCAACGCTCTAAGTTCATTATCCTAGTCTTCTATTTTTTAACTAATATGGCGCAGTTTGATTCGCCTAGTGGTCGATGAGACACGTGATGGCGGCTCACAGCAAGATGACTTATATCGTACTATTGCTTAATATACAGTAGCTAGCTTGTTGGTTACACATCTTGACAACAACAGTGCGGTCGGAACACGGACAAGAAAGACTGACACAAACACAGGCGCTGACTGACAACATGGTTTAATGTCTTGAATTGGCTTATATAGGCCCAGTCCCATGACAACACAGAAAAACAACTCATTTTCCGTGGCACAGTCATCTCGTTGGTACGTAACCTTCCCTCCAGTTATTGGCATGCTCATGGGCGCTTAGAAAGATCAGCTATTTTTTGCTAAGGTGTACAGATGGCTTGCTGACACATTTATCAGAGAATCGTGATATTGCTTGAGCTTCTACTATCACCCTTGTAGTGGTGTCGCGGCACTTGCGTAGAACGGTCGTTTTTTCAAAGGCAGGTGTGCAGTTCTTACATTGCCTGCAGTGTTTGAGCTTGCTTAGCTCACCTGAGTTAACATCTCTTGAATTTCTACGATGTTCTTGTAGCCTTGTACTCAGGCATCTCCCCCTCTGGCCGATATAGATATTATCACATGAGAACGGGATTGAATAAACATCTTTTTCACAGCTCACAAGACGCGGTCGGTGGTTCGTCACGCAGTCTGGCTTTCTAGTTACGTCAGAATTAACCCTTCTACTCAACTGATGCAATTTTTTTTTTTTTGGGGGGGGGGGGCGAAAAAAACAACATGAACTCCTGCTCTGTTGCCAATCTCTTTGAGGTTATGGGACGCAGTATGTGGGTAAGGTATCACCGATGCCTTCCTTCGATAGTCATTTTCACTGGGTTTCGTCTTTGATTTAAGCATGCTTTCAGCAACAGCAATCAGAAGATGCGCTAGGTAACCGGCTTGCCGAAGGCGATCCGCTTTCTTCAGAAAAGTCTTCCTGTGCTTGCACTATTTTACAAGGGCGCTCCTGAAACAAGACTTTACGATGGCTCTCTTTACTATATAGTTTATAGTGTGCCGAGGAGTGCGGAAGGACAGGCTTATTTCCCCTTGGCTCACAGGCCCAGCAGACGTGTTCAGAGAGGAAATATAGGCACAAATACAGGAATCTAATGTGTCCATTGTTCGGGCACTCATGAGTTATTGTCAGAGGCTGATGGCAGTCAGTGAACATGGTCCCAACTTGGGACACTTGTGTCTGCAAATGTCCTTTGTCGTCTTTAAAAATTATTAGAAAATTGTCTACAAACCTAAACACAGCGGAGACCCCCAGCTCGGCACATCGATCCCGTAACTTAAGGTCACGGGAAGCAAGATATATATATCGCTCAGGATTGGTGCGACGCAAGATCCGATACAAATTCCATTCCTTTGCTAGACGATGTGGCCGTCGAACTGTGCAAAGGTGGAGTTTAGGTAGGTCGAAAGCAATTCCAAGAAACTGCCGACTGCCACACCTGACGCGTTTTGAAAGCGAACAGCGCCATGGGCCTCAATACATTCTCTGACGCTGTTCAGCAGGTCGTCATGCGGAATCGAATAATATAAGTCTTTTATATCTACGGATATGGCCGAGAACTTCTCGCTCTTCTTCAGTTACTTCAGTTACCTGCTCGGAACCTTTCACCTGAAAAGGGTCGTCAATAGTGAGCACATTCAGATTAGTTTGTAGAAATTTTGCAATGTCTTTCTGCCATGCTCCGTTCTCGGAGACAATAACCCTTAGCGGGCAGTCAGGTTTATGGGTTTTTGCACTTAAAAAAGTAAATATAAGCACAGCTTATCGTCATTTTGAATGGCCCGAGCAAGCTTGTACAGGTTCCAACTTTCGCACATCCTTATGGCCTGTTGTCTAACTTTGCGCAGCGACACATCGTTGTGCCTGTCGTACACCGAAGCTACTGCTTCATTTGTTCGCGATTTATAAGCTTCCCTTGACATAACAACAAACCCTCTTTGTCGGCCGATAAGAAGTTCTGAGATCTGTCCTTTAGGCATGCAACAACCTTATCAAACGAGAAGTTCCTTGCGTGACCACGGCGACGCAAAAGCACGTCAACGCCTTCCGAAACAAACTCTTCAGTCTTGGGGATATGGTTGATTCGTTACAATACACGTATCCCCTCGTATGTTAAGAGTCCCTATATCCCTACTCCGGTGCGCTCATAAAGTGTCAGCTTTGTTTTCGGGTGCACTGGCTTCGTAACACAATAGCAAGCTAAAAGGCGAAGCACACACAGTTGAGGCGCAGCAAAGTGCGTGTGTACTTCGTCTTCTTTTAGTCTGTAGCGTTCCAAGCCAGCGCAGCACCTTAACACACCATACACTCATACCAGCAGGCATGGGCGTCCGGAGGGGGGGGGCAAGGGGGGGCGGCTGCACCCCCCTGGAAAATCCCTCACTCGAACTGGGAGTGATGGCCGCACGCCAGGGGCGGTGGTGCGCTCAGCCAAAAGGGTAAAAGCAGCCCCGCTTCCACGCTTTGGGTCACATCTGCGAAATGCCGCGTCCGGGCGCGCGTCGTTCCGCCGTTTTCAAAC
This sequence comes from Amblyomma mixtum, assembly GCF_055824585.1. NCBI lineage: Eukaryota > Metazoa > Arthropoda > Arachnida > Ixodida > Ixodidae > Amblyomma > Amblyomma mixtum. The sequence continues at coordinate 218,452,770 of NC_143012.1, read as the reverse complement.
CACGCCACCGTCAGCTCTGCTGAAGGGCGACCTGTTGCAGACATACAGCGGCACCGGCGAGCATGTGTTTCGAGCCGTCTTGAGATCGGTGTCTGTTTCTTTGATCTCTAGAGAGATAGCGAGACGGAGGCAGACAGTGCACAGGGCACCTTGTTTTGGCCTTCGTCGCTCGCTATAATCAGGATACGTTCGTACGCCGGCCACCGATGAATTCTTCAGGAGGGAAGGACAAATCAGCCGTGTCCACCCCCGCTTTGTCGGGCTGCTCAGGGTCAAGCGGGCGATGAGTTGGCGCCGCCGCGGCCGCTCGCTGTCTCCTCCGATCCACGGGAGAGCGCAGTTCGGTAGAAGCACCGCTTTCAGAATCTTCGGCAAAGGGGATTAGCTGCTTTTGTTCACGGCGACGCAGTCTCCAGAGGCGCCCCCACACCAGCGTTCCTTGCGTCTTCTCCGAAAACCAGCGCCTTTGGCCAACGCAGCCCGATGGCGCCTGCCTGGCTCGCCTGTCACCTCTGGCTGGGCCTGAAATCACAACAGCGCCCATGTACTGTGCGATGTCAGTGCATGGTAAAGAGACCCAGGTGGTCTACATCATCCGGAACTCTGTACTACTCCGTCCCTCATAGCCCGAGTCGTTTTGGGGCTCTGAACCCCATAAAAACACAAAAACTAATTTTCCGACCGGAGTGGCGAGTGTCCCTTCCCCTCGGAAGTTGCGCGGCGTTCCTTTCACCCCCAAAGTGCGCATTCGGGGATACTGCGGCAAGTAAGCCCTTGCACGTGTGCGCGCGCCTCTGTGTTTGTGCTTCGGTGTTTTTAGTGGCCAGTTGTCAACGAAGGTGAGAACAACCAAGACAGTGGACGAGAAAACGACGCGCGGCGAGCAGTGTGTGTGCGGTTGCTCGACTGTGCGGATGCGCGAGCAAGATGGAGCGAGGTGTATGAAGCTGCGAGCGTGCATTTATCTTGTAAAGAAGTTTTTGTTGTATATATAGTCATCTTTTGTTTTCAAAGTACGCGTTAAACCGTTTTTCCAATCAATGTGTATGATGAGTGTGCACCGAGAGCGTGTAATGAAGCACAGAAATGAATTATCACCCGTGTAATTGCGCAATTCGCCCAGAAAAATCCGAGGCGTCTACAGTTGCTGTTCAAGGAAGACTGACTAAGTGACTGTAGTTGCGTGTTTGTGAACATATTGTGCTGTGTGCTGGTCATCAATCCGGGTGAGTCGAGAACTCGTATGCAGCAAGACTGAGCACTCTTCTCCACGAAGTGATAGTATCTTTTTGCACTTTTTATTAATTGTAATTGCTTCTTCGTCGATAAACTCCAATGCATCTCTCCTAGCCACGCTTTAATTTGCTGTTTGTAATTTTTCTTTCATGTCTGTATTTTACTTATTTATTTTTATTTATATATAAATAAATAAATTTACTCCGCAAATAGGGCCTTTTTGCAACGAACATAGATCCCCCCCCCTCCGGCGCCAACAACCAATGGGGCCCCCCCCTGCAAAAAATTCTGCGGACGCCCTTGCCAGCAGGCACAGTTTCAAGCGCTTTCGACGTTGTTTTCTAAATAGATACAAAATCCCCCCCTCCCCCCCCCCCCGTTCTCCACCCAAGTCCATTTCGCTCTTTAAAATAAAAGCGCTTCAAAAGGCGCCTCCAGAAGATAAATATAGGACTGCTCAAATTCCGGTGCCAGCATAAGCTATGTGCTCGGGTCAAAGTCAGTGGAATCCTAGAATAGGGATGACCGACCACTGAAATAGCAAATCTATCTCCCCCCCCCCTCCCCCCGCCCGCATGTCCTAACTCTTCTCTTCATAAATAAATGTTTTTACTACTACTACTCGAATTTCGGTAATTATGTAGACCTCAAGATGTAGTTGAATTTATTTTGCGATTTTTTTTTGTTTGCAAGCAATGCACGTAGCTTTGCTTCCTAAAATGTTTCACAAGACGGATTCAAGAACTGTGAGGGATAAGATAATTTATTCATCCCTCCTCCCACAGTTTGGCTTGGCGCATGGAACATTCTGCACTTACGCTGCCTTAATCTGAAGCAGGGTTCCTTCTACTCGTACACGTAAAGCCAGCAAACCTTCTCGTCTTTCCTCAGACGCCATGATGAAAGTTTCAAGGACGTTTACCGGGTGCTTTAGGGAAGACTAAGTAATTTTCAAAAATAGGATTTTTGAGGTGAAAATATTGTTTTCGCGGCATGGTATTGTCAGGGTTGGCGGACGCCAGCAAAACCGGTGAATCATCTTACCTAGTAAGCTAGTCAACTGATTTCCAATAATTCATTTTTAACTAATACCGATAGGTACGTGATTGCAATTGGAGATTTGTGGCCGGCCGTTAGTAATTGTCATATCAGTTTTTAGAATTTCTAAAGCGCGATTACCCTTGGCGCTGTGGCCCAACACAGTTTGGCTACATCGTGACAAAATACACGCGAAGAGCATGCAGGCAAAGCAACCTCTACAGTGCACATAACTAGTCAAAATAGCCAAATTTTGTCGAGGCACAGCGCCGAGGGAGATCGCGTTTTCGCAATTCTATAAACTGGTATGGCGGTTACTAATCACCGGCTACAAATCTCTGATTGCAACCAGGCGCCCAGCTGTAATAGATAAATTAATTATTGGAAATTAGTTAACCAGCTCACTAGTTAAGATGATGCACCGCTTTTGTAGTGTCCGCCAACCCTGGCAATACCATGCCGCGAAAGCCATATTCTTACCTCAAAAATCTCATTTTTGAAAATTACTTAGTCTTGCCTTAAACACCCGGTATACTCAGTGTTAGGAAATCTGAATATATTCATACAACGGCGCTGTTGTTTATTATATTTTGTTGGCAGTCCTTGATTTTATCTCATACACTGTTATTTTCAAAAACAAGGCTGGGTAATGAGAGAAATAACTTCATTTTCAGAAAGAAAAAATCTCGCCAGGGCATTTTTGTATTCGACTTTGGCGCTCTTTTCGTACATATGGACCGACGATAGACAAACATGAAGATTGAAGCATCGTTTGATTGGAAGACTGTACTAACCCCACACGATTCAGCGTCACATTCTAAATGGCGCGGCAGTATGCTTTACAATGTACTTTTAAGCTGCAGATTCAAAGCAAAGAGTGGAAGAGAGATTAAAGTTATTTGCCTTTGGAAACAAAGAGCAGCCTGGAAACGGTGTATTAGAAAGCGCCATCTGTGCTCGAACAGTTGCATCACTGACGGGCTTTGCTAGCCTCCGAGATTTTCTCCCCGGGTTTGCACTCTCGGAAGCTATGCGGCCGCAATTGCCTTCATTTCCTCCTCCACCTGTTGACTACGTGGCTCGGTGGCCCTCTTGTGAGGGCTCTGTGCCTCTTTCCACTACTGCTTCCTCTCACTCTTGGCCAAACATGGGAAGCGCGATGTCGGGAAGGGGGACGGGGGGAGGGGGGGTCAGGTTGGAAGAAGAGAGAGAGGGGGGGCGTGTGTGGTTCGCTTTCCCGCCACTCTCTCTCGCCGCTCCCCCTGCCTGCCGTCGGCGTTCGTTGCGAACTGGAAAGGTGCCGCACACCTGCGGACTTCCTCTTCGAAACGCGAGCCAGTTGCCGCGACCTGTGGCTTCGTTTTCGCCGCTGCCGAACGCTCCGTCTCTTTCGCGCTGTGTCGTCGGCGTCCAAATGATAGAGCGACTACCGGCGGTGACGTGCCGGGTCCCCAGCGCCGTCGGGTTCATCGAAACGGCGGCTGTGATCGAGGAGCGCAGCTCTTCCTGAACGGCGCGCACCGGTCCGTCGGTCGCGGCGGCGGCGGTGGTGGGAGCGATGCAACAGCAGCCGTGGGGCCGTGAAGGCCGTGAACCTTCCTCGTCGAAGGATGTGCCGGAAAGCGGCATCAGCCACAGCAGCAGTATCAGCCGGCCAGCGGCGATCTGTTTGTGGTGTTGTCGTGCGTGATGTTGGCGAAACGTCAGCGCGAGGACGGGAGATATGTAGGCCACCGAGACACGGTGCCCCTGCCCACCTCCACAGCAAGTATCGACAACCGTCTGTGCTTTGAGCCCCGTGTTCACTGTTGATGATTCCGCCTGCAGTGTAGGTCGTAGCAACTAAGTATGGCCCTTGTGAATTCCGCCGGATGCTGCGAGCTCTTCGCTGCCGGCGTCTGCATCGGTGTTTACACCATGGTAAGCACTCCGCTCTCTCAACTTTCCCGCGACTCCGCTCTGTGTGTGTGTGTTGTGCGATGGCCAGGACTCCCCGAACGATCTTACTGCCTGTACAGCGGCCGCCGATTTCACTGCTCATACGGACAGATCGTTTGTCAGGTTAAAGCTAAAGTATCTTAGGCCTAACTGGAAGCTGGATGAGCACATGGGCAGCTCAGTTTACTTTCACTACAGAAACCGACGTCGCGTGGCGAAGTACTCGCGCTCTTGACACTTTTCGCGTCGGGTGCAGTTGTCACTCTGGAAAGCGATAGTGTCGCACATCGAGGCCAGATTCAGAGCGACGCTCGGCACACACACGCACGCACCAGTGATCTCGCCTTCTCTTCCTCCGCGCTCCGTCGCTCTTGAGAGCACAGCTTTGCGTAGTCACGAAATCCGAGGCTCACACCGCCCGCCAGACGACTGGGGCGCGAAACGAGAATGAAGAGTGAAAACTAAAAAGAATAAAAGGGAGACGTGCTTCGCGGCGCCAGGTTGCCGGCGGCGCGAATGCGTGCAACCGGCTGGCTGAATGGTATTTACATCTGCGCATCTTTATGTGCATACATTCTCACGGTCGAAACAAGCTTTACAAGGAAGCGCGCACATGTGCGGAGTGTACGCGGCTTCGGGTAAGAAGGATGACTCACGCGTACTTTGGCTTCGATGGAACCGGGCACGCCTGTTCGAGAGCGTGGTTTCTGCACGGAAATTTGCACTGATGTTTGCCACGTCCCATTATGCTTCCATGTAGTACGCTAAAGACAGAGGCAAGCGCTTTTTTTTTTTTTTCGCGGGGCTCTAGTTCTCTTAACAAACAATTTTCCCGCCTATACTCCATCCCAAAGAACTGACATTGTCGTCTGAATCGTGAACTGGAGGGTTCAGTTAAATTCGTCGGTCTTAAAAGCCTCAGCTTCACATGCCAGTTGCACCAGAAAACTATAAGGAGTCGTTTTGTGGCTGTCAGGAAACCTGCCCGTATGCAAAAAGCAGTTGGTTTCGCCCTGACATGCGGTGACGACCACCATGAAACTGCAGATTTTGAATATATGTGTTGTGAGTTGTGGTTAAAACTGAACGTTTATGCGAGTGTCCGGGGCAGCCGAAATCAATCTGCGTCAATACATAGGTTGCACGTGTCGTCACTTCCGCCCCCATCAGAAGCTTGCGGCCATGCTGCCGAACCATTCGGCCGTCTCCGCCCGTCCGCCCTGCGATGCCGGACCACTCCTCGGACACTTTGGATTATTTTCTTACCTTTCGAGTGCGATGCCTACTCCACAGACGAATGAACCATTCAGTGAAGGCTACTGGTCTGAATTTATTCGATCGGCGCGTGTACGCTACGCAGACAAAGTGAAAATTTGCGACGATACAGATCCGTACACGCTGCGACCGGGAGTCGACGCGACGATGGGCGTTGATGTGTTCCTCGAAGTGGCCCACGGGGAATATCGTGTACTCCTTCCAGCTTTGTGAAGTTGGAAGAAATGAAAGCCTTCGAATCAATGGGACCACACAATGATTTCTACAGCAGGTGGGTGTGAAGCTTGTCTGCGATGCGCAAGCAACGAGACGAAAAGCTCGGCCTCGGCACGCCGCTTTCTCTGCCGTCATTGCTCGCTGCGGTCGTGGCGATCCGAAAAGGCTTGTCTAGTGCTGTAGCTAGGATGCAGCGACACGGGGCCCAGTCTGGGTTTGTGTTTTCAGACAAATTGGATGGCGTCAATCAAAACAACAACATTCAAAGCCATGCTTCCCACGTTTTCGTTGAAAGGGGGTTTCTGCACCAATGGTACAGGGCGTGGTGTTGACAGCGGGCGACACAAAACGGCGAGCAGAACGGCGGGCAGCGCAGAAGACGGCCAGTCCAACCCAAGTGATCTCGTGCAGCGCGGCGGCACTTCGTATTTCAGCGACGCTTCGTCGTCGTCGGCGCTCCGGCAGCGATCGGCCTAGGCGGTATCAGGCGCGGCCGTCGTGGTTCGCTACATCGTAAACATTAAGTTGACGACACAAGCCTCTTACCTGTCACAAAGTGCACTCCGCACACAACTAAATTTGGGTTGTCGGGGTCCAAATCATCGCGCTTAATGCGAGCCAGCCACAGCTCGCGCAGATTCGTACTGTGTCATGGAGCGCTCGCACTTGCATGCCTGCGATTATCTTACGAATCAGATGAAGTTCGTGTTAAACGGCTTCTTCTTTCGCCCGGAGCTGCCGCTACAGTCGTAGCAGCCAAGGGTGGCACACAAAAAAAAACCATACCGAATCTACGGATGGACGAGAGCCGACACGTTGCGAGCTAACATAGGCAGCGGAAAGCTAGAGGCGGCCTGGCAGTGGTTCGGCAGCATGGCCGACTCGCAACCGACTGCCACCGGATGTGACGTCGGTGCAAGCTATGTATACGAGACCAGGTGTTCCCCGTGCTGACGTCATCTGTGACGCAGACACCTGCATCTGTCTGCTATAGCAGGCGCGAGAGTGCACATAGGTTACGTTCCCGTTCATTCCCGTGTCTCTCTTTCCTTTTAGGAGACTGATTCACATCTCAAAAAGGAAGTGTTTCCACAATCTTGCGCGCTGGTTTCGCTGCCTGGAAATGCGCGACTCAGATAGTATCACGATTACTGTCGTCTGCCTCGTAGAGCATTATTCGCCGTCTGAACGTTGACGGTTCGTGGCCGCTAACAAGCCACGCGGTGCTGATATATCAGTTTCCATGACATTAGTCGCGATGCCTTCGATGGGAAAAAAGAGGACACCTTTAGCCAACGGCGCGGAATATGACGTCATGAAACTACGGCATGTACACGATAAGTAAGATAACGAGATAAAACTGTGAACGCAAAGCTGCGCCATATTTTTTTATTTTTTTGTTTTGAAGCAGTGGACTTTCTGTTTTGATGAAAAACGCTACAGACCAAGGATAAATGACAACCCTATGACACCCTACCAAATGGTCTATCCTAAGCAGTTAAACTCGCTCTCTATATGGATATATCTCGACGAATGTTCAACAGTGTTGATAGTCGTTCATCCTATGAAAATAATTCGTTTCGTTCTTTTTTTCCGTATTGTGTATTTGGTCAAAACTTGGCGCAATACTACAATGGTAATTAGCATGCTACACCAACCGTAGCCTCTTTAGTTAACAGTGGCCTCTGAAGCGTAAGCACATTCCAGTAGCTTCTCAATTTCGCGTGCATTCGTTTTTTTTTATGTTTAACTATCGTATGTTACGCAACACTATGTTATGTTTTCTTTCACTCACTGAAAGGTATTATATTAATACTGTTCTCAAAGAGACGTAATCATCGGATCTGGAAAAAAATATACGGCTGTATTCTTTTCACGGTGCCGTGAAGGACTCGACCCAAGGTAATTACCTGTGCTGGCCCGAACCCTCTCGCACAGGGCAGCATCTTCGGCTGTTTTCTTTTTCTTTCGTAGCTTTTTTTTTTTTTCGACAGCGTGGTCAACAGCGCCACCAAAAACAGCACTTGGAGGAACTGCCCGATGTTTGATTCGCAGCCGGTTTCGGATAAAAGTGGCCCGTGCCGGCTTTGACCGTCCCTGCGAAGGCCGTCTCCGCGGATGCGTCGCACACGCTGGGAATCCTAAGTAGCTTGCGGCCAAGCGATAGCTCATGGAGACCCCCATATCACTCTCTCCCATTCGCCTCGGTCGCACCGCTCTTCTTCGACTTGGGTTTCCCAATTCCTCTAATAGAGGCATCGCGCGCTGTGCCAAAGCTGTGTTTTAAAAAGCAGTTCTTTATACCGAGAATTTGACGTATAAGGCTCTTTGGAATGCTCGTACTATATAAATGGGTGTGCCAAGCGTTCTGCGTCGTCCAGAAATCGATGGGAATGCTAATAACAATAAAAAACACATTTCCTTCATGCGCACTTGGCAGAAAGAGGGGGGGGGGGGGGGGGGTCATCAGAGATCGGAGGGCCAACTGAAATGCCGCCCCACCGGCGATATTACACAGCGTTCGAATTTTAATAAGTCTCTTCACTCCAAGAATGTGATTCCCAAGAATACGAGTTGAAATTCTGTATACGCGTTAGAGCAACACTGTAGGGGATGAAACGATACGGCGGCTGAAATTTCCCGCGCATTGATCCCTGTCTGTGCGAAGCAATGTTTCGCAGCTGGCGCACGGCTTTAGTGGGTTTAGTGAGTGAGACGCGATCGTGGTAGCTTGCGAGCTTCGTTGCTCAAAAAATTTCGGTGCTAAACCTTTCGTTTCTAACCATCGTTGAGGTAAATGTTTGGCCACACGATGTCAGCATCATACCCACCGCCGCAACAGCGGCGGTAATAATAATCACGACAATGTCTTGAGCATCAGCCGCTTCATTTGTCGCCGACGTAGTATACATAAACGACGCAGTCGGTGTCACATAAAGCTGTACCTATGCCATTCACCACGTATTGACGTTCTAAAGAAGTGCAACTGGTGAAACCGGCGCGACATTGTCCTATCAGTACTTCCAGGTAGCATGATGTCCTGAGTAGCCGTAGTATAGTGTTGTCTGGGACCAAGTAGGCATGCGTGTCCACACTTTTTTCCTTCACTTAAATGCGACCGGCGCCGTGAGTCACTATGCGGCAAAAAAGAGAAGCCAACGAGAACCCTTGCATGCTTGGAGTCGCTGTCTATGTCGTTATGCTTTGAGTTTATTTGGTCATCACATTGGCTGTCGCACTATAGCTTATTTCCCTATGTATTTTCCTTTCCCATCCTTATTATAGTGGAGCGTACCCCCAATCTTTCCACCTTCCTTATTAACCAAACCCAGCTACTAAAAGCCATACATGCCGGTGGCTGCTGGCACCCTCACTTACATAAAATACATGTCGAAATACGTCTGCTGCAATGGGCAGCTAAAAAGTAGCCGATATCTGCTGTAGATTTAAACGAAACGAATGGTGAAACCGATTAGGCTCGTACTATACGGCGTATACCTTGATTGGTAGTTGCTCGCGTGCCGCCAGTGAGGTCATTGTGTGGGAGAGTGTAAACACGGACGGCCTAATCGAGCTTTCCTACGCAGTTGAAACTACGGAGCTGAGAGCAGCTATTCACGGATGACTCAAAGCCGTCGAGGTTTGTTGAAGAATTATTGACAATAATGACTGTTTAGGACTGCGTGTCACACGAAGCTGCGTGTTTGCAAGTGCGTGAAAAGGATTCAGAGTGTCAAGTATACTGTGAATTCTCTGTCAGCGGCAAGAGGTCTTGCGTTTTTGCCAGAGGGCGTATGCGTGTTGCGTGGCAGGCAGCACCGCCACGATGCTACTCAACAGTCGTGCATCCCCTAAATTTTCCTTTCTTTGCAGTGATATCATTACCTCAGTTCTAATGCATAAACTGCATTATATATAAGGTCACATTTTGACTTCCCCCATGTCCGGTATTTGTTTATTAATTTTATTTATTTCACACTTCTGCACGCCACGTACATAAGCCTAGGCAGGAGGGGCTTGAAACGCAAACATAACACGTAATGACAACACGTAACCTTGCCCACTCAGTTTTGTCCGTCCACACAGCTCCACCTGTTCAAAAGCCAATCTACTCCTGCTCTGCACCTGTTATCCTCAGCACAGGTGTTCCTGCGCGGGTGCCGAAAGTCGTGAAACAGGACGACGTCCCTTTGACAGTTGTAGCGGTGTTAATACATAGGCTTCTGTGGTAGCTGGACTTGCATTGCAGGTATAAGCTGATCGATAACAGGGCAGCATCATTGTATGTGCATGCACATACAATGATGCTGCCTTGACTAAAAAAGAGGAAAGAGATTAATCCCTTTGTGGGCGAACGGATTTGCCCCAACCCTTAGTCACTCTTCGGGACTAACTGGAAATAGTTTATAACCGTTCATCCTCTTGTAAAGGTGTGTAATACTCAGACACTATAAGCAGCCGCTGAAAGGAGAAAACTCAACCGAAGTTGGATTCCCTGCGCAGTTCAGTGCTGTATAGTTACTAACAGCGGCTGCACATATGACAACAAATGAAATAGAAATGAACAAACATGGTTTTACGAGAATATAAACCGATGACCTTTGATTTAAGCACCGGGCGTGCACCTGACTTTAGGCGCCCAGACTGCAGGAAACTATACAACCTCCAGTCTGAGCGTATACACGGAACGCATGTTGCTGAGGTCAGTCGTTCGCATCTTTATCAAAACTATTGCTATTTAGAGCAATACTTGATGATTTTGCTGCCACGAGATTTTGCAACCAGTGGCGGTGAGCCTTCAAACATACGAACAATGGTTTTAGTGGCGTTTTCGATTTTAAAAAGCGGCCTCCAAGCTTTTAAGGTTTTGGCTCAGCGAAGAGATTATCGTGGAGTCAGAACTCACTTTGGTGATAAGGGGCAAGCTGAGTTTAATGAGTGGCTGTCGAGCCGACCAGCAGTCTTTGTCGTTCTCCTGCTGTTCAACTGCAGGTTCGCCATTAGCGCTGGTACATTTAACTGCACGACGACTACAGGCTGAGTGACAACACGTACTTACCTCTGTTCAGTTGTTCAAAAAAACTGCAAATCGGCACCACTTTGCATACATCAAAAGCGCGAATTCACTTCTTGGACAGCAGCCGTTAAGTTACGAAGAAACGAAAGGAGCGTTAATTGTCCTACTCGGGTGGGCTAGAATAGGGCCAGGAAGGAAGGTACGAAAGCTGGTGAAAGACTGTAGAGAGAAACAAGCCTTGGTCAAAAGTCTGTGGGCCGCACTGAGTCATTTTGAGACGCATTGTTGAGCACTAAGACATGTAGTGGTACATGTACGCTGGTTGAACGCAGCCCTGTTAGAATGCGCTGGTAGTACGTGAAGGACGTGATCTCGTGTTCCCGCTAACTCTGATTAAGATAGTACGTATTCGACGTACGGTCCAGGGTACACGTACATGGGTCCAACTCCTTTGTTCTGGGAACCGTTGTTGGAGCTGCTCACCCAATGCCTACACATAGCAGACGCTCCTGAGCAGCATGTTGAAAAAACATGCCGAAAACCAACCGTTCACGCAACATGTTTTTGTGAATGGTTGTAATAGAATGAAAAGTCCATTGCCAGCACCGAACTTTCGGGCGTTCGGGATGACACCTGCAACTATCGAGCGGCAAGGAGGAAATGGTAAAGTTAAATGCATGGACAAAGGGACGGAGGACCGATTTGTTTCGAGCGAGTCCCCGCACGTAGTACTCCCGTCAGCCGCCGTGTATTGCAGTAGGATGCAGCTTAAAAAAAAAAAAGACAGCAGTTGGTAACAATAGGCGGTGGTTCGCAGCGTTCTGTATTAATACGTTGACCAATCGCATCAACAAACGAATCAGCTCTTTGATGCTTGGCTGCATCAAACAAGCCAGTGGCATGAAAAATTGGAATGTACATTTGAGCTCCGCCGTAAGGGTATGACAGATAGCGTAATGGATTGATTCCCGTACATGCAGAAGGTCATTCTCTATATTGGTTCGATCCCGGCCACGACGGTGGCATTTCGATGGAGGCGAAATTCTGGAGGTCCGTGTACTGTGCGATGTCAGTGCACGTAAAAGAACTCCAGGTGGTCGAAATTATCCGGAGCCCTCCACTACTGAGTCTGCGTCCCTCACAGCCTCAGTCGCCTGGGGACTTTAAACCCATAAACTAAACTGACCTATACTTTACGTTCATACATCCCTGGGAGTCCTCATACCCCTCCTGGTGCAGCGGTTAAGCGGTGCGCCATTGCCCTGCAATGGCAGGTGCTCCCAACAGTGGTCCTTGTGCGGCCTAGGTTGTTCTTCCCGAGCGACCAATCATTATTTAACTGCCACCTGCCACGGTGGGCAGTTTGCTCACTATCCGGTGGGCAGGTTGGGATGACGTCACAAGGTCACGTGACCTAGGTGGCCCGAATGCCTCCTAGGGTGCTCTGTGGGGACCACCTGCCGGAGCCATATACCCGTGAATTTTCGCTCACAACGGCGACACCGACACTCGTTTTTCTGGACAACGAGGCCTTTAACCCTAGATCGCGTTAAAATTCTTGAGCTTATTGTTCAGGCAATAAGAAAAGCTTTAATAGCTGACTGCTTTTAGCCACGGAAGAATTCTGTGTGATGCGGTCATCGTAGACTTAGTTGCATCCATAGAGTTTCTTACTATTACCTAGAGGGAAAGCTGGCAGGCCGTCTATGGGAGTTTGCATGGAGACCCCACGTGACCACCTCAGCCACCATGGGCGCTCAAAGCATCATGGGGCGGTGAGCTACTTGTTGCGGAACTGCAACTTTTGGCCAAAAAATAATAGAAAAATAAAGCTGTTTGATAACTACAAACCTCCTAAAATTCAATATCTTGTCTAAAGATTACAACAAACGAGCAGAAAAGCATTTAAGTGCAAAGTTTGCCCAAAATTAGAGACGACTCGCTCTCCTATTGGCCAAGTAGTGAACACTATAAAAACTAATATTTCGTAATTAACAGGCGCACTTTTAAAAGTAAATATGTTTTCAAAAAAGATGTTGTTGCTTAAATACTATAAGAGGTTTTTTAATGGCATTTCGGAAGAGTGAAACCTTTTATTGGCGTCGTGTGTCGTCGCGGTTTCACTACTATGGGTTTTGCCCACTGCGTTCGCGCGAAAGTCGTCTGCGCACACAGGAACAAAGTTTTCGGAATGAAACGTCTTAGTAGTGCCACTCCATGTTCCCAAAAAACTACGACTGTTCCGCAACAAGTAGCTCACCGCCCCATGATGCTTTGGGCGTCCATGGTGGCTGAAGTGCAGCGCCGCCAGCTTTCCCTCTAGGTAGTAGTAAGAAACTCTATGGTTGCATCCGACTGTAAGCGCTCTCTGGCTCCCGCCTGTTCTGAAGTGGAACGGTCGGTCTCTCTGCGAACAGAATTTCTGCGAGGCAGAAGAAAATGAACCACTGATGGGACGGGCGACTTCCAGTGGCCGTACCCTTGCAGATGGTCGTGCTACTGGGGAGCTCTCGAGCTGCACCCATCCGCCTGCCCACGCATAGAGGCTGCTGTCGGCGCACGGAGAGAGTCCATTGCTTGCAGTGAGTGATCGGGCGCGTCGAAACCTGCACAGCAGCAGCTCAGAGTATAGCGGCGTCCTAATCCGTATGAGCGGCCAGGCGGGCGAGGTCCAACGATCAGCATGCACTCGGATATCGGTTGGAGTGGTTCTGAAGTACTCGGCTTCTTTTATTATACTTTTACGTGGTCGCCGTTGGCGTTGTTGGTATTGATGTTATTGTGCCCTCGGAAAATGGCACATACAACCGAGGTAGCACCCAACATTACAATAATGTCATATAAATGCTATGTAATTTGCAGTAACGTTATACGTTGCTTTGGCTCTTCACGTTAGTGTTTAACAAATAACGTTGCTCGTTTTATCGAAAAATAATTTAAAGTTCAAATTAACACTGCTTTAATATAGTCAACCAAACGTTATTGTAATGCGCAAATCGTAAATATAAAACGGCATTAAAATATATAATTCAACCACTGAGTCCCAGAACTTTTCCCACTGTTCTTAAAGTAAAATGGTTCTTCCAGTTCTTTGCAACTAAATCTCTTATATTGTGTCTGCAATACATTGCACGCACACCCCCATTATTTTCTCACAGAGCTTTTTTTATTGCCCTACGACACTATCTATCGTGGAACACCCCTCAGTAATAATGACTACACAAGTTTTACTCCATGGTATCCGTTCGGAGCTGAGTGCGCTAGTTGTATGCTGTGCTAAATTGTGGAGCTTAAGCGTCGCCCTATTTGTTGGTCGTCAGAAGTGGCTGCCCTGCTCACTCGTGCCGGGTTGCTTTGCCATTTTCGTCAATGTCGCATTTATGTTGCGTAAATGTTTAATTAATGTTAGAGTGCAGTTATTTTTATGTGCATGCGTAACATCAAGGAATATTAACAAAAGAAAAGGACCTTAAAAACGTTGGATTAAAGTTTGACAGAAACAAATAGTAGCATTTTTGTAATGTTTCGGCGTTGCTTGGTGAACGGAGGCGAATGGCCAGAAAGGGCAACAGTCAAAAGCCCTAACGTTTGCGAGCAACATTGAGGAAAAAAAATCACAACAGAATGACCACCAGTTTCCCATGCAGCAAAGCTAAAACAACGACGGTACCAGCCTAGAATGAAGGAAGAAAGGAGTGAAAAAGGAGCGCAGTGTGGTCGGCGCCCCTAGCAGTGAATTGTTCCAGAGATGAAGGTGAACTTGTGAACTCGGGAGTGAGCAGCACTGCGGAGGTAGTGCGGCTGAGTATAGCCTTTTTTTGTTTTCTCATCACGAATGACTAGCACAGCTGACGAGTGCAAGCGAGCCTGAAGAATGGCGTCAAATAGCCTTTCTATCTTGCAGCTATCTTGTGGGTAGCGTGGGCTCTGTGGTGGAGGGACTTCACGTTCACCCTCGTGTGGGTTAGCGTGTGCGTTCGGCGGCTTCTCCCAGCGAGGGGGCGAAACCCAAGGCGGGGCTGCCCCAGCGCATTTCCTTTATTGCTAAGACGACATTTTATGTATTTATTCGCTTTCTTTTTTTCGACGGCACACTTCGCACCTGTGTGCTGCCCGACGCCTCGTGTGTGTGTACGTGTGTGTTGGCGATGCCCCCCCGCGGTGGGGAGAGCTGATGGGCGCGGCCCACAACCGTACGATGGCGTCTGCGTGGGGGAACCCGCGCCAAATCTTCGCCCGGACCGCGGAAACGCTCCTCCAAAGACGTCGAAAAAGAAGGGGCGGAGGGAGGACGCCCGCGGCATGTCGCAACCGCCGTTCGCTCTAGTCATGGCTCTCAGGCTATCGATATCTTTCTTCTTTGTCCCTCCTTCCTTCCTTTGTTTCTTTAACTCCCTGTTTGTCGGTGCTTAGAGCTATTCGTACTTTCCAAGCAACG
Organism: Amblyomma mixtum; assembly: GCF_055824585.1. Taxonomy (NCBI): domain Eukaryota; kingdom Metazoa; phylum Arthropoda; class Arachnida; order Ixodida; family Ixodidae; genus Amblyomma; species Amblyomma mixtum. The sequence goes on along the minus strand of NC_143012.1, from coordinate 218,437,612 downwards.
AGGTGCACGTGGGCGTATGCGCCTCGCGGTGATGTCACACCGCTAGACTATCTTTTTTCAGGACACGTGGCCGACATGTCGACACAGAGTGGTCGGTTGACTCTGGGGAGAAACTTGTTTGCCGCAATTATCTCTTTTGTTTTTACTTTTTATTTTTCTTTGTCCAACCGCCCGTTTTATGTTCTGCGCCCACAAACTGATAACGCGTTGCGCAACCCCCCCTTTCCGTTTCCTTTTCCCTTCTCAGGCCTACTCGGGCATTACTCAGGAAAGCGCGATAGCACGAGCCGGAACCACGACGTTAATAGCACCCATCGGGCTTGTTTGGGTGGTGGAGTGGTGTTTAGCTCTCTGTTTTCCTCTAAAATCACGGAAATCAATGCTGGAGTACAGGCGGCCGGTAAGCGGTTAAACAGCGTCGCACACAGTGATGTAGAATATATACTTTCTTTGTTCTTTCTCTGTTTGTCTCTTCATTTCTTATCCGTACCCCTGAGCCTGCACAACCCTATGTACCAATGGTTACGCTCTGTAATTAGCGCGTTCGTTGCTATTTCGCTCGTTACGTATACAGCCTGCACTGTGAACACGCAATTTCCCTTCGCTCATGCCGTTATGTACTCACCGTCCTGGTCGCATTTAATGCGCCCTCACTTTGCGCGCGACTCCGTTTCGCTATAGCCTCGTTCAAAAGCGAACAGCGGTGCGGCGTTTCGCTCAGTTCGTCGAAGCCCAATCTGGGCCGGTCAGCAGTGCACAGCGGTGACCACTTCAAGGCGGGAGCGGCTCACTATCGCCACATCTGAGCCCACAGCCACCGGTCCCTGCGACGCAACTCGGAAAAGAAACGCGACGAAGCCACTCCAACCAAGCCACCCCCGGAGGCAGCGTTTAACGACGCGCAATAGCCACAGTAAGGGCTGGGCGGTTTCGCTGCGCTGTGCGAACTATGAATGTGAACCGCACTGTGGTCTGAGTTCATTGAAAAGCGCGGCGACTCGAAAGAGGAGGAGCTCGGCTCTTTCGTTCTGCTCGCTGAAAAGAATGCTTACTTTCTGAGGGAAGATCTTTATCGGCAGGCTCGCGGATACGAGAGAAGGAAGGAAAAAAGGACGGATACGTCATTAAAGGGTGAACGGAAGACAGCGGGAGGAAAGAAAAACGCTGGCGGCTGCTGCGCGAAAGGAAACGCGCCGGTCAAGAAAGCGAGAGCGGCGTCGGTGCTACTTCCGCTGCCGCGGTCAACGCACCGACGACGCAGAACCGCCTCCTTCCTTTGCCTGCGGCTAAGCAGATCATCCGAGGCGGAAGCGTGTATTATGTTAGGCGGAATGCGCGCACGGGGGTCAGATGAGACGAATGCGCGCGTGGGAGTAGGGGTCGTGTTCTGCGTGGTGGCGTTGGCTAACGTTTGCTCACGTACCGCGAAGGCTATGGTTGTATGGGTCGAAGAGGGCAGTCTTTCAGCCTTTTCATGCCTTGTGTCATGGCTCGGTTTCAGGTGCCTGCGCAGAATGAGGCAGTTGCCGCGCCTTTCCTTTCTTCATAATCTCCTCTCTGTCTACGGCCACTGGTACTTTTGATGATTATTCGATTTTGAATGGCACGAGGGCAGCTTCGGCGCAAAGTGTCATATAACTAACTTTTTTTTGTCTGGACAAGATTGCGCTTGAGGGCCATGTTTCCAAGCATTTCACCCCAGAGAGAAACGCGTGTACCAGGCCAAGAGAAACATTGTACCCATTGGGAAACCGGTGGGTACTGGATGCTTACCCACACTACGCACCTGGCTAGCTATGGGCAGTGAGTGGGTTTCACCCGTGAGATATGCGTGCGCTTCGCGCAGCGATTTTCAGCTCTTGGATGACGATCAAGGTATCACAGCTTCTTTTAGCACAGTCCTTTGCGTTTTTGCGTGTTTTAGTTAGACGGCACACGCGTTTGACTGCAGCTGTAAGCTTGTGTCAGGAGCGACCAGTTACAGATCGCTGTTTACCCGGAAGAAATTACTTCGCACTACGTACTGCTACATCTGCAACAAATTAAACAAAACGACGAACAGGTAAAGAGAGTGCGATACTACCAAAGTGCGTGCTATGGCAGAGGGTAATCGGAGGAGGGAAGATAGTTCTGCAGAGACACCCACGCGTGACCTTCCGCTCGCCACTAACGTGCGGGTCTTGGCGCACATTCTAAGGGCGCGTAATGTGTCCGTCTCGCCAGGCTGCCTCCTTCTCCTCCCCCTTCCCTCCCCTTGCTTTGTGCGCGCAAAAGAACGCCGGGAACGAAAGGGGGGGGGGGAGGGGGCGGAACGAGCGGAGGCGCCCACGTCGTTATGCGTCGTCGTGTGATGTGCCCCCTTTCCATGCAGAGCACGGTCCGCGTCGCTTATTCATCGCGCGCCGAGTGAAAGCGGTCGCCACGCCGGTAGTTCACTGGGCCACAGCAGCGGGAGACGCGCCGAATCCGGGATGGCGCGGAATACGCCCCTGAGACAAAAAAGCGCGCGCAACTCTTGCGGAGAATAGACCGCGTCGTGGCATCTGATGCAAGGAATGGAAAGCACGCGCATGTCTTGTCAGCGCTGCGTGTCGTCTGCATCGCTTCGCAGAATACGTGTATGTAGTACGTTATATGAATAAGTGAAACTCCGGGTGCAGGGCGCTGCGCTTTCATGTGCAGATGTCTCGGAGGCAGCGTTGAACCTGGTCCCACGGGTCTGTATCAAGCAGAACCAGGTGACTAACCTGACACAAGTCTGTATAGGCAGGCTGTCATAGTGTTCCTTGGGAGATCCGGGGGAATTTGATGGGAGTTCGGTACCGTCATACCGGCCCTGCTTTGCGCTGCTTATCAAAATCAGCTTCGCGGTGCTATTTGTCAATATCCAGATTCAGTTAATTGGTCATAAAGCGGCTCACTTAATGCAGCCGGTGGTTCATGGTTGTAACTGCGAATTCGGCGAATTTTTCTTGTAGGATGAAAGCTTGCAGGGAATGAAATAAATGCACACATCAGATTTATAGGGCACACAGACGTGTAAGTTCTGCTCGTTTGTCCTTCAAAGCTGCCCGCTGGTGCTATGCAATACTGTGGGTCGAAAAAAAAAAGGCCAATGGCTACCACGCCCCGTCAGACAGCTCGTGCTCCCAGAAAACGCTCTCCTTGCGTCATTAAGAACTAATTAGAAGTGGTGCTTCGAAGTTACATAGATGTTTGGGGTGGAGGTTTACTTAGTGTTCCTGTTCCTTTCTTTGTAGACGCGAACCTAAATTTATTTGACATCGTGAAACACTAATCAGTGCAGCATCACACAATATACATATATATTGTACCGACAGCGCCAGTTTGCAGTTGAAGGGGGGGGGGGGGGGGGGGGGATAATGCATTTAACACAACATGTATAAAATACTGGTATATGCTGCAAAATAAAACATGCGGCACAGTTGTTTTAATACTAAAACAGTCAATAACATAAACGCAGTAGAGGTGAAAATTGCAGGAGAAGCTGATCACACAATACGGTTACAAAGGTACATTTCACACAGTGAAAATACTCAAGAAAAAAGCGTAGAGTGCACAGTTGAGGGCCACTTTGGCACCGTTGTACACAGCACTGAAGATGCGCTGGAGATTCGCATATAGATAAATGGGAGCATTCGGAATCTACAAGAGAAACGACGTGAAAAGGCTCAAAGAGGAATAGAATGAGTCATTCGGTGAAATAGCTACAACTGCTGAATGCAGTCGGTTCCAATGATGGATAGTTTTCAGGATGAAAGTGTGGCTCAAAGCGGTTGTTCTGCATTTATTTGTATTCACATACTTTTGATTACAGTCTGTCCGAGCGGGTACGTACACTATAAGCAGAAAGGAGTGAAACGGGAGTGAGCTGCCCTCTATCGAACTCCCTTTACATATAAGGGAGTTCGATAGAGGGCAGCTCACTCCCGCTTTACTCCCATATAGGTGTACTTGTGTTTAGAGTGTAATGGCTTGAAAATGCATGTTGCTTTTTTTTTTTGTTACTCTTCTCACTCAATTTTCTTGCTTGCCTCATTTTGCGTTGGTGGTCATTACTGTACGACACGGCGTCTGCACTTAACCCTACACATCTGTTCTGTCTGGAATGTTATGACCTCGAGCAAAATTATGCGAGAAATAATTATTCTGGTCGTTTTTCGCTGTTCGCGACGCTGTATACTATATATATATATATATCGTGCAGTATCGCGTCGAGTGGTTCTTTTCTCTTTTTATTTTTCGGCGCACCCTTGATTCGGGCATAAATATGCACCGGATGCGACAGAATGAGTGCGATATTGTGTTCCGACTGCCGGGAGGGGGGGGGGGGGGGGGGGAAGGAAAGGGGGGGGGGGGGCTGTATACGTTTCACAGTACTATTGCGAAACCTTCGTGGTCCGGCAAGACGAACAGTTTTCTGTCAGGCTTCGCGCCAATTGTAAAGCGCGAACTGCCATTTCTTTACAGACAGACTGCATTCACCGGTGTTGGAATGCGGCCGCTGATCGGTCACTTGAAGGGGCCGAAGTCTATCTGGACGCCGTATACGCTTTTGCAGCCGAAAGGTTTCAAACAAATCGAACTCCGTGGTTTGGCGCGCATGTAGACCTTCACTTTAGCACCTGCTCGATTTTGTTTTCCGCGTTTTTCTATCCCAGCCTTACAACGCCTGCATACAACGAGCTTGCGAGCGTCTAGAGGTTGTTTCTCATGCCCAGGTGTGCGGTTTAGTTGCTTACGCTTACGGTTAGTTGCTTACTGGTCGAATAAAACACAAAAGCTGCAGCAAATCAAGCAGAGTTCCATTTTATATGCGTTGTTTGCTATTTTGATTGCGTGCCGACGGCCATTCCAGACATTCACCTGTTTAGATTTCTCGTGACAGGAATGCGTTCTGAAGGCGGAGGAACTCTCTGAATGGGCTTGACTATAGACTCTATTACTTGGCAGCATGGCATACTGCGAGTGTTAAATCATTCTTTAGTCACACGCACAGAATTGTGAACTGCAAATATAAACTCTGATGAATGTTCACACATACCAAATTACATGGTGCGGTGTTATGCCTTGAAGGCATAAATAATTGAAATAAAATAAATAAATAAATAAGAAAGTAGTCTCTTGGACTTTTTTTTTGTTCGTGGGAGTGCACAATTCAACCTTTATGACCGCCTTTACTGCCTCATGTTCGCATGCTTTGAAATGATCGCCTCAGCCGTTTCAAGACGAAGGTATTACGAAGGTATTGTAGACACCAGGGGAGGAATCACATCCCTGCAGTTGTCTGTGCTAACGAAGGGCGCGTTCAAGGAGACCAAATAGTCATTTTGGGCACCTTTGTTACCTGCAACCGGTAACTTCTTCCTAACAAAAAAAAAAAGAAAAAGAACAGTAAATGGAGAGGGCCACTGCCAAACCCACCGTATTGTGTCCAAAACAGCGGCTTTCGTCGATCGAAACTAGGCACGCGCAGTCCTCGGTGAGGATACTGAACCAAGGTGACCAACCCAGCTCTGCGTTTGGGAAAAGCTCTTCACCGTTGCACTCCCAGAATTCTGGCGTGCGTAGTGCGTCCCACGTATTCGCCGTGCTCCATGCACTCCCGCTGAGTCGCTTTGTCCGTATCGCATACTATACACACCATACACGGTGGGCAGTAAAAGAGATTACAGCTGTAAACTACGACTCCTGCCGCGCTATCACTGCGTCGGCCAGCACGCACTTGCATCCTCGCTCTTTCCTCTTTTTTTTTTCTTTTTCTTCTTCTTTTCGCCTTCTTCTCCACTTCCGGATACCGACCCGCGCACTGAGGGCGCAGTCGCACCAAATGCGAAGCGGAGGCCGCGTACAGCGAACTCCGTAAAGAAGGGGTCAACGGGAGGAGACGAAGATAACGGAAGGGGCGAACACGCGTGTTTCGCTGCACAAGGACGGAGAGGAAACGCCGGACAATATTTAAGTGTGCACCGGTAACGCATGCAAAGTACCGCTGTCTTTTTTTTTTTTCTTTTCCCGCGCACAAGCCAGAAATGCAAGAGGGAAACAAAGTAAGAGAAGTCTTTGATGCAGTCTCTTTCATAAGCGCACAAACAAAGAAACAAGCAAGCATGTGATAGTAGCCAATTGTCAGCAGGAGACAGAACCGAACGACGCTGGGTCCCTTAGATGCTGGGGCCGCGATGCCAACCTTTCCTGCATATCTTCACATCTTGACTCTTGAGACTAACCTAATTAGCTGAGGTGATAACTATAAACTTTGTGTTTGGTCAAATGTTTAGGGGAAACCCTCAGTTGGAGTACATTTGCAATAAGGGAGTAATTACTCACTGACATCCACCCGAGTGCAGCCATAAGGCTACAAAGGAAAGCTATACAGCTTTCTCAGAAACTTCGCAGTTACAGAAAAATTCGTCCAGGTCCGGGGTTCGAGCCCGGGACCACTGCTTCACCTGAGCAGTCGCTCTACCAACTGAGCTAACCGGGACGACAAGCTTATGTTAAGGCGAGTGCAAATTGATCAGTAACTCGAACTTTGTGTTTCTCTTCTACTGGTGGCTATATTGATACAGCTCAGAAGTGGAGGAGGAAGAGAGAGAGAGAAAAACTTTATTACAACAGGATTTCGGGGCACGACCCCACTGCACTCAAGTGTTTATGTTCCTAGGGCCCATAACACTGGCAGCCCGGCCGGTAGCGATGGTCTGCACGTCCGGGTCCTCCGAGCGCAGCAGGGGCTCCCAGTCCTCCCAGGTCTTGAGGCTCTCTAGGTCCCGCGGGGGAGGGTCCGCCGGGCAGAGGGAAAGGATGTGGAGGGAAGAGGCGATGGGTTCTGGGCATAGGGTACATGCCGGAGTGGGGAAGGATGGATGATAGTGGGCTAGGGTAAGGGGTGAGGGGAGAGAGAAGAAGTGTTTCGCCATCTCGCTTGTGATGAGGAAGAGGAAGTGCTTCGCCCTCTTGCTGGTCACCACTCGGCAGTCTGGAACAGTTCTTGTGTCTCTAACTGTGGGCCTTGCATCAGGCTGGCGAGGAATTTCGGAAATTTGGTGCTGTTGTGCTGCCAGGCGCACCTCGTCCCGGACGACTTCACTCAGTGGCGTGAAAGACGGCGTCTCGGACGGCGTACGGAAGGCCTGTAGTTCCTCGCTGACGACAGATCGGACCAGGTCGCGTAGAAAGGTCGCGTCGATACCGGGAAGCATGGAGATGGGATCAGGCCCGAAGGTGTTGACGTCGCGATTGTACTGGCGGGCTCACTGTTCCAGCGTCTTCTCCATAGTGGCCGCCTCGATGAGGAACTCTGCCGCAGTGCGCGGTGGGCTGCGCACGAGTCCTGCGAAGAGCTCTTGCTTGACACCCCGCATGAGGTAGCGAAGCTTCTTGTCTTGCGTCATGTTGGGATCCGCGCGTTTAAAAAGGCGGGTCATGTCCTCGTAGTACATGCGTACTCTCTCGTTGTGGCGCTGGTTGCGCGAGTGTAACGCAGCTTCTGCTCGCTCTCGACGGTCTGCATTCGGGAAAGTGGCTATGAGATTGAGGTAGAAGGCATCCCAGGACGTAAACGAAGCTTCATGGTTTTCGAACCATGTCCGAGCCGACTCTTCAAGCTCAAAATAGACATTGTGGAGCTTACGGTCGTCGCTCCAGCCGTTGTAACGGGCAACACGTTCGAAGATCTCGAGCCAGTCCTCGGCGTCCTCGAACACGTCGCCATGGAACGACGGGGGTGTTCGTGGCTGGTGACAGAGGATGTGCGCCGGGAGCCTGGTCTCAGTTGCCATGGCAGCTGGTGCCTCCGAAGACCGAGGTTGCGTCGCCCTGGTTGCAGCCGGAAGGAGTCCGAATTCAGGGGACGCTCCACGGAGGCGGCGGCCGCGGCGCTGGTGAACTGGGGTGAGATCCGTATTGGTCGGTAGCCCACGCTGGTCTGGAAGCGCACCCCACACCTCCACCAGATTTATCACGAATATTACACGGCCCACAGTTAGAGACACAAGAACTGTTCCAGACTGTCGAGCGGTCACCAGCAAGAGGGCGAAGCACTTCCTCGTCACAAGCGAGATGGCGAAGCACTTCTTCCTCCTCAACTTCTGAGCTGTATCAATATTACCATGGTATAGGTTGGGTTAAAACTAATTATTATTATTATTATTATTATTATTGTTGTTGTTTTGCGGCGAAGTTGGGTTGGCGTGTGTTATGTGATAGTACAGGGTCTTCAGCGCAGCCCGGAATTGAGAGATGCTCTGCGTCAGTCGCACTGCTGATTCCACCTCTGCAAGGCTGCTGGCCTGACCTTCTACGAAGTTCTGCACTTCCGGCTGTTCTTCTCAGTTGCGACCACAGCGCTATCGAGCATTTTGATCGCGACAGTGTAGTACCAACAAGCCCATCCGTCAGTCTGTGCGCTGCTACTGCTAATACACAGACGCAGCCAAGCGATGGTAAGGGCGCCTCGGTCGTCGCAGAGCCGCACGTGCGGCCACTCTTCTTCCGGCCGAACGTGCGGACGCCGCCGAGAGAGCGCGACGCACACAGCAGCAGCAGACCCTCCCCGTGTCGTCCGAATCGGCTGCCGCGAGGAGTACGGCGGGTGCCCGGGAGAGGGTTTCAGTCTCCCTCCTCCGGCCGCTGCTGCTGCTGCTGCAGGAAGTCGGGCGAAAGTGCGCGCAGTTCCTTGACCCGAGGCGGCGTCGGCGGCCCGTTGCGTGCTCGACGTCCACGCTGCGAAGGTCTCCCCGCCGGCGGTGGTCGCTGTGCGAGCGCGCCATCACTGGGTCGGTCCAAAAAAGAAAGAGCGGCGAGGGGGAATGCGCGCATTGTCTCCCTGGGGACGAGGTCTTCGGGCCATGGGCTTCCTGCACCGCCGGGACGGTCGCACCGTGTGTCGCGGCAGCAGAGTGGGCGTAGACGCTGCTCTGAACCCAGCGTAGTACTGTCGATATGACGCTCTTGACCAAAGCTTAGTCACTGCCCACTGCGATTTTTTAAGGCGAAAGCCTTTAGTGGCTCATACTGTCGTCCGTTAGCAGAGGGTGACATACCTTTGGCAGCGTGGTAACTCGGGAACTAAAAAAGATAGGAGAAAACGAATGGTTGCTTCAGGTAGAGGAGAAAAAATTAACCTTGAAGCCACGTTTAATGACTGTAGAGTAATTAATTAATTATAGACGAAAACGTCAAAATTGCGTTGAAATAACGCCGACGTCGATATAGCCACTGGAACAGTGTGACGTCACATCCACCGGAAGTCGTCACGGCATAGTGAGAATTGTCGCAGAATGGTCGGAAAAACGCCGGATTTGTGTCAAATTAGATGGGAAAAAGTGTAATTAAACGTAATTAACACATAAGGTGCCGGAAATATGTATAATTTTGGTATCGATATAGCCACGGGTACGGTGCGACGTCACATCCACCGTAAGTCGTCACGGCATAGTGTCCTCGGCTTTCGCCTCTCAACACTTAAGTTGCCAAAGTGTCCTCGCAATTTTTTTACGATGCCCATGTTTCCGTACTGCACCACATCACTTGCACCTCTGCCAAAGATGGATCCGTGCGGACGACTCATTGCCTAACCGAAGTTTGCTAAGCCATTTCCTCGGAAATTTGGATGGAGCTGATGTGCGTATAATTAATAGCGTCAGCTATAACGCCTTCTTTCTGCGCACATGAAACGTTTATCGGCGGGGTTAACTTGACCTAAGCCAAGATCGCGAAGGGTTAGCAGTCGTCTCATGCCGGCAAAGGCTCGCCACAGCGCCTCCTTTTTGTAGTTGTCAGGTAAAGCCGGCGCAATCTTGACTTCTTGAAGGGCGCCGTTTGAACATGACTTATTTCTCGTTTATCATGACAGAATTCAACAATGTAGAAACGGCAGCAACAGCCGTCGCCTTCACTTCCAGTCACATTCATTCATTCATTCATTCATTCATTCATTCATTCATTCATTCATTCATTCATTCATTCATTCATTCATTCAATCAATCAATGAATCAATCAATTTTTTTGTCTTGCTACTTCGTTTCTCTTATTTTTTATTCATTCATTAAGGTATAAGCCAGTTATAACCACTTCTAGACTCCAAAACCGCCTTGCAACTGACTGAGGCACGATACGGTTTTGTTTATTTTTCATGACAGTCGTTATAAGGAGAAAAAAAAAGCACACATCCAAATGTGGGCGCTTGTATACAGACATCTTCTGCTTTGAACATTTTATTTTCAGGGGGTCGTGCTTACGTTTCCCTAGGTTATCATGATACACAAATTTCTAAAACTTTTCACAGCGTCGTAAAATACGCGCGCACAGGCCGCAAGTCATCAGCTCAGTGTCTGACAGTTTTGAGACCGAACCATATACGATGGAGGCAAGCAAAAAAATACATATATCCACAAACCATCCTGCCTCGTCTGCCGCCAACCGGATGCCGTGTGCAGCAAAGGAAAAGTCATTGTTTTTATTACTGCATTACACATGTCCCGGACGTATGATGCTGTGTGCGCTAGCAATGCGTTCGGAAGAGCTGAAACTGCATGTCCGGGCAGAAAGAAAAAAACCGGATATTGAACTTACGAAGGCAGGAAACAATATGCGCACCGTGGACTTGGGTGAAAGTGCATGATCGTCAAGTTGATGCTTAGTGAAGCTTCTGGCTCCCGAATAGGTCTTCTGCTCTATTTTGCAAAAAGAAATTTTCAATCATTTACTTGCAACTTCGTGTTCATTATGTATATCAGGTCATTTCGGCATAGTAGTTGCAGGTTTCTTACTCCACGATATGCGGCTTGCAAGGTTCAGCTATCTTGTGCACACCAGTTAAAATAACCATCATCATCAGCCTGACTACGCCCACTGAAGCGCAAAGGCCTCTCCCATGTCTCTCCAATTAGCCTTGTCCTTTGCCAGTTAAAATATTTTCCCGAATTATTAGAAACTGCACGACGCAGATCGACACTGACCCCTTGAACGATGCCGTTTTACAGAGGGACATCGTATAGTGTACAGATATGGGTGAAGCTTTACGCAGCCCCTACGAGAGGAGGAAGTATAGCGATAGCTATACATCCACTGCATCCGAACGTGAGAGCCCACTCTCCAGAGCAGGTTGATTTCCAGCGTACACGTCCCCCAGCATTCATGTCCCCTCAGCGCACATGTCCCTCCAGCGCGCTTATGTTAGCTTATGTCTCAAGCTAACATTTACTACGACAGCGGCAGTGACGCAGACGCGTCTTACCCTTGAGGAAGTCCCATATGCATCTTTCGTTGAAAAAAAAAAAATAAAGAAGCGGAACTCGATGTCCTTGGCAGGGTTGTTTTTCTCGGTCGTGCCAAGTAGCAGAGTAGTTCAGGGTTTTCTCTAAAGAAGCGCTTTGCGAGGAAGCCATCTGATGTTCTGAGCAGATATACCAGCTGCGGTGCTGAATTGCAGCAAGATACTTTCTTCCTTACCTGAACGAGTATACGCAGATTTTTTTTTTATTTATACGCTGTGTTTCTTATAGCGATATCAACTTTCGTGTCCAAAGATTGCATCACTTTGATGATTCTCCTGGACGCGCGTAAATATGAATAGGCGAAATCCACAAGCTGCACAGGCCTAAGTTTTTCAGCGTCGTTTGTTTACCGTTCTGTGCTAATTCGGCGTGGGAGATCTAGGGAAGTTGTGTTCATTTTTTTATGCCTAGAGTTATTACTACTGTCTACACGAAATCGATTGCTGGACAACAGTGAAATCAAACGTGTTTTCGCTCTATGCCGAGGTTGCCACTTAGCAGCAATAATCACTTGACGAGAGACAAGGAACAAGAAATTGCTTGGCTGAAAGCAGTGTATAAGACAGGGACGGTAACAATACTGAACGAGCGCTGTTAGAAATAAGCCGTACTGGAGTACTGAATTGCTGGGGCCAGTTAGTTCGCCGCAGCTGGACAGACGGTGGTCAGCGTCCCTGCCGCCTGTGCTCAATACGAGCTCTGCTGAGTACGAGAAATGGTGCGATGATCTCATTTCTGTTTTCTTGGGATGATTTCAAAAATGAATAATGCTTTTGAAACACTGAAATGAGGCACACCCGCGATGCTTCGCCCCATTAGAACCCTCAATTTCTGCAAAGTACCCCAGAGAGCAGCGTTCTAGCATAGTTGTGGTCCATTAAGGGGCAAGTATACCGAAACAACAGAGTCCGCTCTGCACATGCGCAGTGGCATTTGCGCGCCCTCTCGTGACCCTTCGAGGCAGCGGATCGTTAACGACGACAAGCTATCGCATGGTCTGCCGGCTGTGTCAAGACCTCCTACTGCCACTCGCACACTGCTTTTCACACGTCTCAGAGAATGTGAGAAAAATTATTCGACTGACTCGCGCTTGAGCCGTGGCCTCAGGCCGTGTTATTCAGTGGTGGGTCCGTGGGTATCCCGCATGGTTGCATGTAGTGTTCATAGTTGTGCCTCTGCATGATTGTTTCGGCTCAATGAAGCTGAGCTGCATAGTCACGTTTTCCCGATACCGCCGCACTGAACGTCTCAACTTTCGGCGGCATCACGCGAGCAGCGACAGGCGAGATGTACGATTTTCCCGTCCCAATTAAGCGTCCGCCGCTGTACATCCAGAGGGGGCGCCCAGCGGAGGAAGCCATTAGGGCGAAACGTGGCCGTCGAGCTTGACCTGGAACAAAAAGAAAAAAAGAAACCGAAGGGGGACAGAAATAATGCAGAAAAGAAAACGCGTTCGGAAAGGAAGGACGAATCATCATCGGAGCGAGGAGCAGACGAAAGCCAGAGGCGGTCTCCGCGACTACCGCGCTTCGATGAAGTTCCTCTATCCGTTCCCATCGCATGCAGCGTGGGGACAGCCGCAGCTACGTGGACGAGGATGCTGCGGTCCTCGCTACGTCCCTTGTGGCAGCATCGCGGAGAAGAAACGTTTTTCCCGCCCGGGCTGAGAGCAGCCGGACGGAAGGAGGAAGCAGGTTAATTGGCTGCCTCCCCGAGGGTAAGGGAAAAGAGAGGGAAAGGGCACCGCCGCGAACATTGGTCATGGTGGGCCTGTGCGCCGTCGCTCGCAAGCTTGACCGTCGTCGCCTCTCGGGCGGCCGCACCTCTCCGCTATCTCAGCCGGCGGTACGCACACACAAACGCTCACTCGGTCGGAAATAGCCGCTGCGCTCACTATTTCCGAACAGGAAGTGTGGCAGGTCCTTTCGGAACGAAAACGCCGAAGCGAATGCCGCTGGCTGTCGTGCGAGAGAGCTCGCAACGTCTCGAGCCGCGCTTCATTGAAGGCTGCATGCGGGAACCACGGCTCGCCCTTAACCGATTTATTATGCGACTGGGCACGTGCGAATAGTGGATCTCTTCGCAGTGGATAGGGCTCGTGGGTATTCGAATCGAAGCGAATATTTTGTGATCGGCAGAATGAGAGTTGAGTGTGTGCTGGTCTGAAAGACGTAAGAGAAATGAAGCACTTCTGTCTGCACCAGTGACGCATAACAGGCTAGACTGAATCTTCATACAAAATGCAAGGGCTCCGAGGGAGGGCAAATTGAATTTTGTGCGCCGGCGGGAGAAAAGAGTGGAAAGGAAGCAAATTAATATGTGGGGCGCCTCGAATCTGCATATACTCTATTGGACGCCGTGCTGGTGGTGGTGGTAGTGAAAACTTTTATTTTGTGAAATAGAGTTTGGGAGCCACAGAGTGGCCCCGCTACATGGTCGGCGTCCCTAGTCCGGGTCACCGCATGACGAGGCCCCGTCTCTCGCCCGTTTCACCAGAGCCCTTTGGGACTCAAGCGAGGAGCAGTTGAGGAGGGCAGTCTCCCATGCCTCTCTGGAAGGGTTAGGGGAAGTGGGGAGGTGGGGATTTTGAGTACATGCCCACACCATGTGGAAGATATCACAGGTCTCCCCACAGTGCGGGCAGCGCCCATCCGTGTTACGATCGTAATGTTTTAAGATTGCAGGACAGAGTAGAGTACCTGTCTTCAGGCGCCTTAAAGTTCGCTCCTCCGTTTTACTCAGCCCCTTTGCAGGGGCCGAGTGCTGGCGGGCTGCCCATCAATTTCTACCACCTAGGATTGATTCTTTATGACATTGCACAGCCGATGAGCATTTTTTTCATTTCGTCTCTATGGAAATGCGGCTGCCGCGGTCAGGTTTCGGTTCCGAGACCTCGGTTTCAGCAACCGAACGCCAAAACGCACTGACAGAGGTAAAATTCACAGTCTGAAATTGATCTAGCAGTACAGAAAATAGGCTCAACTAATAATGTCATTAAAACGACGCTGCAAGCTGCGCGCGTCAAAATATTTATTTTCGTAAGTTCTGTCACATTGGTTGAAATAAAAGGGGCGCTGAATTAGATAAGGTTAGGTTATGAAGGGACGAAATATATATGGTAACTGTCTCACTCTGAGTGGACACTTGAAGCATGCCAGGCTGCTACAAGGGAAGAGATGAAAGAGGTGAAATGTGGGTAGTAGGAGAACGAGGTGGTACACTCAGACATTAGCACGCCTGTCTAGAGCGCCCAAGCGGTCGTCTGCGGAGCGAAATAAAGCGAAATTTTACCGCAAGTGCCAGGGTCCGCTGCTATCTGCTACCGCTGGAGCCTAGCCCGATTGACATATCAAACGACAAAAGCACTGGCAGGCTATAGCTGCGCTAAGATTTCGCCATGTTTGTGCCGAGGAACGCTGCCTCTAGAGCACTCTGTAGGCCTCACGTCGGGTCCAATACACATGTGAACAGAACCTTGGTGTCGCAGCTAGCCATACCCTTGCGCACTTTACAGGCGCCACTTCTTCGGCGAAAGGATGGAAGTACGGGAGTTTGCGCACTATACAGGCGCCATTGTTTCTGTGAAAGTCGGGAAGTAAGGGAGTTTTTTTCCGTCTCTTTCTCTTTTCTTGGTAGAATTAATCGCCGGTGAAAGTGCCAGGAAGCGTTGGAACAGACTCAGCGTCGAGCGGTCAGATCGTGGTCACGAAGAGTCGAGCTGCAGCTGTTTGTTGAGGACTCTCCAGATTACTAGCTCAAGATCACACCTCTGTTCCTCCTTGACGTTGCGTGCACGGACGCTCAGCGTGTGTCCCCCTTTTCTCAGCTCCGTCGCGTGTCCAGTCTGGCACGGTGGTGTACAAAGAGTAACCTTAGAGTAGCCCTTCATTTATGCGCGGCTCCTCATTATCCTTCTTTGTGCGCGCTCGCGTGCGCTGCATGCGGCCGATCTAATTTAAGAAGCGCGAGGTGCACACGGGTCATAGTTGGCACGCCCTCACGACCGCCGCAGTGGTTACGGGCCAGATTTTGCCTAACGTGTGTCTACTGCTGATTGCCGCTTTATCTTCCTTTCCTATAGCTCTCTGCGCTTCTTTTTTTTTGTTTGTTTATTCGTTCTCTACACGTGCGACCTCTGCATTTTCTCGAGGAAAACTTCGCGCGCTGAACTCTGCGGAGCCGAGGTCTGCTTGAAGCGTGCACGCGAAACTTTCAACAGTGCACGACTGCCGTGCGTCAACGAAAAAGAGAAAACCAAATAAACAATAACACGCGTAGAGCACTGCCGAGTTCGTGCGTGTAAGGCCCCGTTCTCACGGAACATCAGTTTCGGCCCAGTTTTTTTTTTTTTTTCCTTTTGAGGAAGCCGTCCCCGTACAGCTCCCTGTATATAGAACTGCGACCGCAGGATGCACGCAGTTTTCTACGCTTACGCACGTCCCTCTGAAGCCGGTCATAAATCTATCTACTGTTGAGCTTAGTATACCTACACAGGCGAAACTATGTACTACACCCTGTATAAGATAAACGCGCTCGCATTAACCCGGAGGAGATGCGGGTAATCACGACGAAACGCTTCAATTTGCGCACGCCTAAACCTACCTGCGTCCTGGCCCTGCCGAGACCGATCGGACTTTGCTCGCATGGTCGCAGCATCAACGCCCTCTGTTGGCGCGCGTGTCCTGCATATTTCGCGCCCCCGTCGCCCCCGTCTCGTCGCTTCCACTGGGGCGGGCCCTACCCCGTGGAAATTCGTTCCCGCCCCCGTTATTATTGCGGCGTTGTCTACAGGCTGTACGGTAGCTCGGTGGCGCCAAAATAGCGCTTGCTTCTGCCTGTGCACACTTGCGCCCTGCGCCACTTATAATAGGTGCACGTGCACCCTCGTCGTCCCGTCAGTTGCCCGCACCACTGCCGAAGCGGTGGGGGAGAGTGCACGTGCTTTCGAAGGTGCGGCTGAATGCTGAAGTAGAACAGTGCTCCCGCAACGGGATAGTGGTTATGGAGTGGACAGAGGTGCGGCCTATAATGTATGCTGCGTGAGGACACATTGCCGTTCGAGTTTCCTGCTAATAGTACTCTGCTGTAGTATAGAGGGCGTTTCGTTTTGTTTACTACAGATTTTTTAAAAAATAAAAATGCTATTGGTCAAATGTTTAGGGGAATCCCCCAAGGTGGAGTAGATTTGTAATAAGGGAATAATTACTCATTGGCATCCACCCAAGCGCAGCCATACGGCTACAAAGGAAAGCTATAGCTTTCCTTTGTAGCCGTATGGCTGCGCTCGGGTGGATGCCAATGAGTAATTACTCTCTTTCCTTTGTAGTCGTATGGCTGCGCTCGGGTGGATGCCAATGAGTAATTACTCCCTTATTACAAATCTACTCCACCTTGGGGGATTCCCCTAAACATTTGACCAACACAGTTCCCACTTCGAGTTATTGATCAATTCGCTCTCGCCCTACCATAAGCTTGCCGTCCTGGTTAGCTAAATTGGTAGAGCGACTGCTCCGGTGAAGCGGTGGTCCTGGGTTCGAACCCCGGACCAGGACGAATTTTTCTTTAACTGCGAAGTTTCTGAGAAAGCTGTTTAGCTTTCCTTTGTAGCCGTATGGCTGCGCTCGGGTGGATGCCAATGAGTAATTACTCCCTTATTATAAAAATGCTATGCGCAGAGCATTTTTTTTTTTCCTAGATTGGTTGATCAGGCCAGGCGGGTTGCCTCGTTCGAACATATTTGGTAAGGTTATTCGTCTAATTCAGCAACACGTTTAAATACCGTCCTAGCTAGTTTGCTCGAATTAGTTTGCAGGAGTATGTGAATATCACTTTTTCGAAACCCAGTGGAATACGAATAGTCTTTATTCGCTATTCGCTACTTGTACGAATATTCGCCATTCGCTACCTCTAAGAATATTCGCCGTTCGCTACTTGTACGATTATTCGCATGAAATGATTATTCATATGAAACACTGAAGCACTAGCGGCGGTGTTATATAACTCATGGAGTTAGAGTTCTAGCTGTAGAAGGGCGCCGAACTGATCCCCACTAGGGGGCTCGCAAGATGCATTAATTTTGTGACCGCCATGTCACACGCTTAGGAAAATTCCACTTCGCTGTACTGACGGCGAACATCTGAGGATATGACAATCTGAGGGTATGAACGTCTGAAAAATTTAACGAGCTCGCGCGGATAAAATGAGCCAATACAAGAAAGTTACTATTTTTGAGTTGGCAGATCGAGTCGCGAATTGGATGCCTCAGTGGCAAAAGTTCCGCTCATCTAAAACTATACAGGGGCAGATTCAAGGTACAGAACCTGAGTTTGCGCTAGGCAGTGTTATCACACAATGTTCGAGCAAGAAAAAATGGCGACTTATGCAAACTACAAAAAAAGTTGTAATGTTTTAACGTAGTTAAACAAGCAGACGTGCGAAAGCACGTGTTTAGTATGGTTGGCTCATGTTTTTGCTTTGCTGGGTCGTCGGCACATCTGACGACTATATTAGTTCGATAGCAGTATCAGTTAATGGAGACGACCATTCGCAGTGCAGAGCGCGAGAGAGTGCTGAAGTTTAATACGAGGCGTGATCGGCTGCGGCGATAGTATATGCTCTCGTGCAGTGGCCAGTGGAGCTGATCTGTTCGCGCCGTCGCGGGTTCGAATCCCACTCTCAGCAATATTCATCTATTCATGCTGTGGTCAAGGTCACCATCAAGGTCAAGCTTCACACCAACTCAGTGAGCCGGTTAGACCTCGTGAATTACTGCTGTCGCACTAAAAATTCACTCAGACACGTAACTACGTTGTGTACTGGCAATGCGATAGCATCAGAAGCTCTTGATTCCTTCAGCGAATGTGACGTCACTTCCCTCCAGCCAATGGGGAAGCTTCGGTCTCTTGACGTCACTTCCCCCTGGCGATCAACGAATTTAGATTCCGTCGACACATCTTTTTTTTGTTTTTTCCAGTGACGCTTCTAATGCCGTATCGCATTGTTGAATTCTCTTCTAGCTCTTGTTATGAGTTCCAGAAATTTTTATTTGAGCGCTAAAGTCTCTTCTACTCGTAGATGGTTAATTTTTCGTCTGTTCCTAACAAAAACTGTTCGTCTGCTCCGGCTTGTAGCTGCCCTAGCCACTGCGCGGAACTACGCGTGCGATCTATGAGGCCTTGATATAAGTGTAGCCTCCGTCACCGCTGGGACACTCGAGCGCGGGTCTTAATTACACAGCGGGCGTCGCAGTGGTGCTTCTCGAGCGATGACACGAGGCCGATAGGGCGCGCGCGCATCGCTCTCGCAGCGGGCTGCATCCGTGCGCCGCGCGACGGCGGACGAGGCGTCACTTTTCGCCCGGGATAAACACGCGGTTGTTTGCAGCCTGCACGGCTCGGGTGCATGCGCGGCATTGTTCTGACACCGCTCGTTGCATGCAGCCTTCTGAAGCACGCGAAGGGCGGTCGTCTGTTAACAGCCGAGGCGGAAGACGCGCACATCGAAGCGCGAGTCGAGGCGCAGGAATGCGCGTAAACAACGATGGAATTCCATGGCGCGCTGTTATGTTTTGTTTGTCTATTTGTTTACATTGTTATACGGCGCGAATACTGAACTGAGTACAAACAGGAAGTAGTCAGAATAAAGTAGGAGGAAAAATTCATGACCCCGACGTTTTTGATGGTCCGTTCCAAGCTTTGTGAGCCGATGATTACAGCCGTGGCCGTGACTATGGAAGAAGGGTGTTTACACTGCAGGTACTGTTGAACTGTGGTTTAGATTTTAATCTTAGCGTAGGAGGACCTTTTTTTTCTTTTGCCTTTCCAGTAGACACGCGGAATTCCGTGCTTAAACTGCACTTCCGGTTCGGTGTGCTGTGGGTGCATCGATCACGTAATTATAATTGCTTATGGTGCGGAAATTAACAGCGTGTGGCAAGTCGCCAGAGGTGCTTTCCATTTACTGCAACTTCTTAACAAAGCTCTAATCAGTCTACAGGCTGACAGCGTAATAGGGGAGTAATTACTCATTGACATCCACCCAAGCGCAGCCATACGGCTACTAAGGAAAGCTATACAGCTTTCTCAGAAACTTCGCACTTCTGAAGTTTCTGAGAAAGCTGTATAGCTTTCCTTTGTAGCCGTATGGCTGCGCTCGGGTGGATGTCAATGAGTATTTACTCCCTTATTACAAATCTACTCCACCTTGGGGGATTCCCCTAAACATTGGACCAACCAGGCTGACACCGTATACGCATTTGTAGTCTCTAAGTGTACGGTTCTGGCCAGCTTACGAATTCATCACCAAAATTAGTGGGTAAATGTGTGACCTATGGAAGGTTAACACAAGTAGAACTACATGCGGTCTACAAATGCTGCAAAACAAGTTACCCCGATTACTAAACAGTTTGCAAGCTAAAGATATCCAACTCGACAATATAACATTCAAAGCACTGCGCGATCTTTTCAAAACGAAGTAAAACGAGACTTTGTTGCTAAAATATTTCCCCATGAATGTATTAAAAATGTGAGTACGTGTTACACTGAAATGTGGTAACAGTATATATGTTTTAGCATTTTTCTTGTAATATGTTGTTTTTTCACTTTTTTCTTTACATGTTGTGATAAAATATGCTGTATATAAACTTTTTTTTACGACATTCCGCCAACTGCCAATGAAAGGGGGCCTGCGGCCCTGTCAAGCTGGCTTCTGGCAGCTTTTTCTGCAGGCTTCCTGCATCATGTAATGTGATGTGAATAAACTTCTTCTTCTTCTTCTTCTTCTTCTTCTTCTTCTTCTTCTTCTTCTTCTATATGCCACCATCGTTGTGCTGCCTTCGGTGGCGGTTCCTGCGTAACTCCTGATGTTTGACGACGGCGTATAGGAAACACATAATTAGAAGGGTCTCATGAATTAAGGGTCTCATTCCAGCTTTCTCTGTGCAAAAAGTAGCCGGCATACGCAGGCACCGTTCATTTTTTTAATTTTTATTAATGTATTCATACATCCGCAGTGCAGTGGATAACAATTGACCGTCTTCAGTCTTCATTGTCAGTTTGTTGCTAAACCGTGCGATGGAAAAGTAAAATTGCCTTTACAGTTGGCGTTTAAAAAAGTTGGTACTCGATGTATTGTGCGACACCTGATGTGAAACACGTTGACTAACGACTTATCCGGAATTGCTGCACATGCTACTGTACAAATGCAGTGGAGGGAGAGTTACTGTCTAAACTTTGCCTGTATTCGTTGGACAGTAGGCTTTAAAATAGTGACGAGATGCTGCTTATTGGTGGGCAAAGGCCTGACATTCACTGTCGCACTCGGCCGCCTTTGTAGTGACGCACGAGGGTTTACATGCACTGTTGTCGCTGTTAGATTCAGTGAGAAAGAAGGCAACGATTGGGGCTGCCCCTTTTCTCCGCAGTTGTCAGCCACTTTTTTTTTTAGGTTGAAATGCGATAGCAGCTACAGGATCGCCAATGCCCTATCAGGACGCTCGTGCCTAAACGTAGCGCATTATTCGAAGAATAAATAAAGACCCCAGTGCAGGTGGAGTGCAGCAGTGACTGAAGTTTTTTCAAAGTCACGTTTTTGTGACAAATCGCGCAATCGACTGAAAAATCGACTGAAAAAGAAAACCCACTTCATTCGAGATCACGCACAAGCACTCAGAGAAAGCTTGAAGTTTACCGCTACATTTGTACCCAAGTAATATTCTCCAACTTTGCTACACCAGTATTGATACAAGGATACGCTGTATAGTTGGATCCAACTCAAGAATGGAGCGGCTTTTCCCCGTCAAAGGACTCCCCTCCAGGAAATGGCATCGACCGATTCTCATGACCCTGCTTGCGTGAAAATGCAGGTAGTGGCAGGTGAAAGGGGATATAGTTCCCTTTCTCCATAGTCAGCGGTAGTCCTGTCCCTGCATTGTCACGCTATAGCAGGGTCATGAGACTCGGCCAGTGCCATTGGCTGGAAGGGGATCTTTAGACGGGGAAAAGCCGCTTTGATCTTGAGTTGCAGTCGACTACAGAACAGCGGCATTGCTGCGGCGACACGTATGCACGGTGGAGACTTTTTTGTACGCCGGTACCGTGGCCTTTTCTGAACAAAGAGGGTTCAGCTTAAGTTAAGGACAACGCTGCGAGCTATGGAAATAAAAATGATAGGTGTAACGTCAAGAGATCGGAAGAGGGCAGAGTGGGTGAGGGAGCAAACGCTGGTTAATGACATCCTAGTTGAAATCAAGAGGAAGAAGTGGGCTTGGGCAAAAGGCAAGATAACCGCTGGTCTTTAAGGGTAGCGGAGTGGATTCCAAGAGAAGGCAAGCGTAGCAGGGGACGGCAGAAAGTTAGGTGAGGGGATGAGATTAAGAAGTTTGCGGGTGGTCTCAGCTGGCAAATGACAGGGTTAATTGGAGGGACATGGGAGAGGCCTTTGCCCTGCAGTGGGCGTGGTCGGGCTGATGATGACGATGATTACGCGAGAGCAGTTACTAACGTCGCATTTAGGTTTCGTTGAAGAGATTATTAGAACTGGTTATCGATAAAACGATAACTGTTTTTTGAGGAATGCAAGTGGCGCAGTAACTGTCTCACTTCCAGGTGGACACCTCAAACGCGCCGTACAGGAAGGGTAAAGGTGGAAGTGAAAGGAGAAAGAGGTACCGTAGTGGAGGTCTCCGGAATAATTTCGACCGGGGATCTTTAACGTGCACTGACATCGCACAGAACACGGGCGACTTTTGCGTTTCGCCTCCGTCGAAACGCGGCCGCAGCGGTCGGTAAAGGCTCGGATTTGCGGAAGCATTGAGTGTGTGTGTGTGTAGGCGGAATAGCCAGCCAGTCGGCCCTCTTCTTGCGAGAGCCGACGCAAGCGGCAGCAAATAGCTTCCCTTCGGCAACAGCTCCGACGCGAGGCCACCTGTCACATACGCATCAGTCAAGGTTGTCCCGCCACACTGGATGCCGGTGCGCAAAGGCTGCATGCGCCGCCAGGGGCTAACGTGTCATCTGCGTGTGCTGCCGCGGACGGAAACACGCCGCGGTGCGGGGACTCGCATTCCGTGCGCCGGCGAAGCCAAAACAAAGCACAGCGCGTGCTGAGGTCACGGCTGTCGACACCGACCACGCAGTGGACGGAGGCACCGGATACCCGACTCCGAGGCTCGTGGGTCGATACAATGTACTCTCGCGAGGACGGCTGAAGGTACGAGGGGCATAGCGCTGGCTCACTAACGGTCTTCTTCGGACGTGATAGTGTAGCATTTATGCCACTTTGTTTAGGAAGGCAAAGCACATCGCATACGGCTTATAGGCGTATAAGTCCCTATAGAGACTTACTGGGGAGTATCTTCAGAGAGGCTCCTAAGAGACAGTAAGGTTCTGCAATCAGGCCGCAGTATATGGCTTACAAGAGAGGAAAGTTGGGCGAGTCGGTAACGATGATCCATGAAATGTAGCGCGAACAGGACGAAGGACAATGAAAGAGGTACACAACACAAACGCTTGTGTTGTGTACCTCTTTCTTTGCTCTTCGTCCTATTAGCGCTACATATCATGGATCACCGGTATATGGCGCCTGGAGCTAGATTCGGAGCCACTGCAATCGTGCTTAAGCGTAGGAGGCGGCTTTGCGCATGCGCGAATACTCCCCGTAGTCCGTTCCGGGGACTGAGTTCTGGGCATAGCAGGAATCGGACTTTGTGCCTACAAACAATTGCATGCGCAGCCAGGAATCGCCTTCTGTGCGAAGGTGATCAAGAATCGGCTCTGCGAAGAACAAGAGAGAGAACTGTAACGGCGCACGAACGAATGGCGATATAAGAACCCGTTAGGCGCTTCCTCTAGCCCAGTCAGTCTGGGCGTTTTTATTTTTTTTTTTCATTTGTTGTGCCTGAAGATGTGCGTGCAGAGAAGTGAGTTAAGCAAAAGCCGCGAGGCGTGGATGCTGAAGTTCATAGACAAAAGAGAACCCGAACGCCCACCATGCACATTACTTTTAGCTCTTGGGCGTAACTCACAAGTGCGCACACACAAAAACCTCAGGGACACATAATTACCTTATGTGTTGGCAGTGCGATAGCATTAGAAGCTGTTGATGCCTCTACCGGAAGTGACGTCTTTTCAGGTCTGATGGCGTGATTATGACGTCACATTGTCTCGTCGCGTGGCCTGACGACGCCGTTGTGACGTCATACATCCTGGATCAAATCAACGATTTGTAAAACACATCAGGCCTCTTTTTTTTTTTTTTCTCCGTTTTCGGCTTCTAATGCTATCGCGTGAAAAAAAAACAATCAATGCAACCGCTTTGGTGGACATATCTGTGTTCGTCTCGGCGGTGCATCACCGTCCTCCTCTTAATCGCTTGTTGTCGCGCGTGTAAAAAGATGGGCGCTTTGTACGCATGCATCGCGTTGCTGGCGAAGTGGCGTGCCTACCAGACTGTCTCAAATTCCTTCGTTTGCTTCATTCCTTTTTGTTTCTATTCGCACGTATAAGGTTAGCTGCAGTAATACGTACACCACCGTGCATATAACAGAGTGTGTAACAGTCTTGATTCAGTCTACATATCCGCCGCATTTAAGAAAGCCAGCAACTCTGGGAGCATAATTCTTTCCTTACTTCTTCATTGCACGAGGTTTCGCGTCATCTATCCAGCATATGCATTACAAGGCTGGCTGTAATACGTACACCACCGTACATATAACAGAGTATGTTACAGTCTTAATTCAGTCTACATGTCCGCCGCGTTTAAGAAAGCCAGCAAATCTGGGAGCATAGTTCTTTCCTTGCTGCCTTTATTGCGCGAGGTTTCGCGCCATCATATCCAGCACACGCATTACCGTTTCGTGTTGTCCCAGTACAAGCAGTGCATCCAAGTGAGCGCCAGCTGCTTAGTCGAGGTAAAGTTGGCGTTCGCTAACAAAAAAAAAAGAAAAAAATATGAATGAAAATCAAAGGGGTCGACGTCATTCCTGCTTCTTTTCCTTTCCGCATACCACAGCCGTGTACACACAAGCTGTGCTCGCTCACCACATGTACCGAGATATGCAACGGTTGCGAGGCACCGCTGCATTACACCTTCCCCGCCGTTTTCCTTCTGGCCAGTTCTTGTAATCCTCGGAAAGTATCAAGCGCGCGAAAATGAAAACGGAATGATAGAGAGAGAAGTCATTATGGACGCAAACGCGCTCCTTCTCTCTCTCTCTCTCTCTCTTTTTTTTTTACTTTTTCTCTCTCTAATTTGTTCGGCGGCACAGACGCGGAGGCCTAATCAGCCGTAAGAAACCGCGCGCGCGCCGGGGAGCGCGTTGTAATCGAAATTACGTTGCCGCGGCCGCCTCTGCCGATCGACGTCGCTCGGACAGGTTTCCCTGCGCTCGGAAAAAGTGGGCCAACCACCAGGAGCGGTGAGCCGCTGGACGTGAAATGCTCAGCCCCGAGCAAAAGTAACGGCGCTCTCTTTCACCCCTTCCGCATCTCTCTCGCAAGATTCGAACAGTCTTGGGACGACGCATTTACGCTCCAAGTGGCAGCGCGCTTTTATCGTTGTTTATTGATAGTATATGTTGCCTGCAGGGAGGTAACTACACGCCATTCGAGGCCAGACGAGCTGGCAGACATTTCTCGACCGCCAAGTGATAACGCTCTACCCCCCGCCCTTTCTGCTTCTTTCCTGTAACCACTACTACCACCCATGAGCGCACATACGTAGCACTCCCAGACTCGCTTGTACCAAATAGTCAGGTCTGTTAAAAGAAAGTAAACTACAAAAGCACCTTCAGCCGGGCAAGGGAAGATTAAAACGAGAGGGCCGTAGCTGTGACTTCCTTAATTCGCTTTTGTTCGCAGCTGTAACGCCTTGCGAGGCACAATACCGAGCATATATCTTCACCCGTGGCACGGACCCACCCACACAGACGCACGCATATACAACGCATGACCACCAATAAGTAGGAGGAGCTCTGGGGCATTCCGTTCTCTCCTGCCTGTGTAGTAACGCGGCCGACATCGAGAGAGAGAGAGAGATACTGCGGTTTCATATGCGCCCACGATCGCTTGGCGACCCGCATACCGCGCCGAGGCTCATTAGGAGATTTCCGCGATTATTTACACCGGGAACGGCGTTCGGCGGTGGCCCGACCGCGCAAACGTGATTACGAGGGAAAAAAAAATAAAAAGCGATTGGCGACAAAAGCGAGAGCGTGAAATCTTAATCTTCGTATGCGGTCTCGGTGTCTACTGCAATGGGCGAAATAAGGTGCGCGCTGCTATTTGTCCCTTGAAGTAAAAACTTTGAAAAAAAAAAATCTGCAAATAGACTCTCGGAGCGCTGGCTGCAGCTGCTGTAAAAACACACTCCATCAACTGTCCGTAGTATCTCCTGTTGGGCCTACCGTATTCCTCATCGTCTGCAGCGTCTTCCTGTTCATCATCTTCCCGATCTTTCAAGATTACCTAGATTATATGTGTGAAGTATCGTCCTGCCCACGCGGATGCGTCGTGCTTAGATGCAACAGGAGAAGTGCTTAAACCGGCTCCTAACGCGGAGAAAAGTAGGTTTCATATAGCGAAGCAGGAGCGAGGATCCAGGCTCCTCCTATCAAGCCCTCTGCGCCTCTTTTTCTCTTCGCCGAGAAACCAATTTTTTTTTTCGGCGTTAAGAGCCGGTTTAACCGTTTATCGCGTTACGTCTGAGTCTGGCTCATACTGCACACAATGTGCCAGGCGCGTAGCCAGGATTTTTTTCTGGAGGAACCCAAGGTAACTTCTTGTACCGAAGGGGGTACATGCCGGGCAAGGGCACTGCCAGTTACCGAGTTAAGTTACCGAGGTGAGCTCTGCGGACGTAAAAGTATTACCGCCATAGTACGGAGGCAAAAAGAGGGTTAACCTTACTTGCCATTCCCTCAATTAATTTCGCGTCAAAGAGAGAGTAAAAAAAGAAGCCCCATCTCGGCTGCTGTCATAAAGGCAAATCGGGAGTACGCTGCAGGAATTGAAAGAAGTAGAATTGCGTCCACATGCTTTAATGTTAATTGCTCTGCTCGTGTTAAGTGCACTTGATGTCGCCCTCTGTCGCTCCTGCTCTTTGTCTCGTTAAATGATCCATCCTTTCACTTTTGGAGTTGACGCCATTGGCGTGTATATACTGTGTGTCAAAATCTCTCCGTTGGTAGCTGCCAATGAAAAAAAAAAATTCAACGCCTGGGACGATCGCGTGGGCGCGCACATTGATGAGGCGCTGGCAGACGGAAGCGCGACCTTTGAGCTGGGCAGTGAACTATTGTTGGCGTCCAGCCAGATAGAAGAGGAAGGAAGGAAGGAAGGAAGGAAGGAAGGAAGGAAGGAAGGAAGGAAGGAAGGAAGGAAGGAAGGAAGGAAGGAAGGATGTAAGGAAGGAAGGAAGGAAGGAAGGAAGGAAGGAAGGAAGGATGTAAGGAAGGAAGGAAGGAAAAAAGAAGGGAAGGAAGCAAGAAGGGAAGTAGGGGAGAAGGGAGGGAATGAAGGAAGGAGGGAGAAGGGAGGGAAGGAAGCAAGAGAGAGAAGGGAAGGAAGAAAGAAAGATAGAGAGAGAAGGGAAGGAAGAAAGATGCATATATATATGAGAGAGAGGGGGGGAGGAAGAAAGGTAGAGAGAGAGGGGGAGAGAGAAAGAAGGAGAGAGAGAGAAATGAAGGAAGGAAGGATTTGCCAGTTGAATGGTTGAGATGGTTTGGAGGTCTAGCGTAGAGGCCGGAGTCTGACAGAGGAAAAAAAATGGTAGAAGGCAGTAGGGAATAGTAAAACAAAAATACAGAAAGGGAATAACAATTGGGGTCACGGAATTACGATGCATACATATCAGGTGGTGGCACATATTATAATGTTTGGTCATGGAGGCCAGTGTGTTGAATATCGACAAGGGAAAAGTTCAGAGAAATTTTCAGTGGAAAACTCATAAAATCCATAAAAATCCCCTTCCACAACAAAGAAAAGCCAAGCAATGCACTGCGGGAATATAGGAGCGCCCCTTCAAGAGACACCCATAAATCCACCCATTGCCGCAAGTGAGCTGACAGTGATTGTATCGCAACTATGAGAGTGGCGAATTTCGACTTACAGATCCTCCGCAGAATTTTTCGTCTGGTATACCCAAAGAGCTTTGTGTGCCACCCAGTAGTGAGGTGAAAAACCCGTACGGTGTTGCGAGTATTTTCTGGGACAACGGCTACCTGTATAGCCCTCCTGAATTATGTTCGCAATTACAAGTCATCGGGCCTGAGAAATGCATTAGTGTTACTGACATGTTTTTCGACGTTTGTATATTTACCGGCTTTGCGTGATAAAACGACCCACTTTGGCAGTCCGGGATAGGCGTCTGGGGTCCGAAAGGCTCATTGGCTTGATGTACATAGAATTCAATATCGAAGATCCTTAGGGCACGACTTTGAGTCTGGTGCTTTGTAGCTCTTTCGTCTGTGACTCCTTAGTTTGCATTCGTTCTGCAGGCTGGAATGAAGCAAATAAAAATAAGACATAATTACTTCAGCGTCTGAGGCCGTAGTTTTTCAAAAGAAAAGGAAATCCTTCGTCGTCTATAAGCCGAGCCTATGAGAAGAGTCCATCAAAAGACTTATCGCTTAGGAGTTATATCGGAACTATGCACTATAATGAACGGTTCTCCGTGCCGTTGGCTATGACGCTGTACGGCTGCTTATGGGAACGGGATAACAAGCACACGCGCGGGATATTTTGACGTCATTTTCACACGCAGCCGCTCTGTGGGTCGATAACTTTGCTTCGAACGGTTCTTGACTCGGTATCGAGCAGGGGCTGATTGTTCGTGAGCCGCTATAGAAAAATGATTGACGACACGACAAGGGCACGACGATCTTTCACGGAGCCAGCTAATTCTTTTGTGAACACGAGGAACCGGCTGTTTTTCCGAGTAATTGGTGCCCATAGGCGTACATGCTGGCATTTCAGCTGACACACGATCGTGATCGCGCAGAGTAGTGTATGCGCGTGCGTGTAACGAAGGGCACGTTCTCGGGCGTTTGAGGATATGCTGAGGAGGGCGCCGTAAATGCTCATATCGATGGGTCTGCTCTAGGATACAGGAGCACGCGTGCTACAGAGCGTCTGTGTGTATGAACTTTGTGGGCGCATGTAGTATCAGGCACTCGGAGACCTCTGAGGCATCCATCACGAAAATAATTGCAGCCTGCGACGCTGAGATTGATTTTAATCTTCGGCCAAGAATTCTCCCCTTCATACGAGTTATTACACATACAGCCTTTGTAAAAAAATATGCATCCCAAATGGTTTGCTTGTACACCGCGTGGTGAGGGGCTGTCTAACTGTCTCTTGCTCGTCAGGGTTGAGGAACAGACCTCCTGTCATATTCGAGAGATTTGGGACTCTGACTACGGAAAACGACCCACACAGCATGACTGAGAAGCAAACGTGGTGGCCTGTGTATTTTTAGTAAATACGGTATATGCTCCTGCCTTTGTCGAAACATACGGATTAGCGGAATTTCTGCTGATCACGTGTTGGGGCTCTTGTAGCGGGCCTACAACTCCTCCGGAGTTGTTGAACAAAAGTTCCCTTCGGCTTGAAGCAGTTGAAAGGTCTGCCGGTTTAGAAAGAACCTCGTTCCACGGCCCGGAAAAGCAAACTGTGACCGGTGTGCCTTTGTGCAGAGAGTGTACTTACATATTTCGTTCTCCAGCAGTGTGTCGAAAGGATTTACGCAAACGTCGTATTTTATTTATTCTCCGCATTTGCGTCTCGTAGACGCAGTGGTTCCACTGTTAAGAGTTTAGGGAGCTGGAAGGGAGAGAAGAAACTTTCTGGATATGTGTTGTGTTGTTAAAGCGCACTGGCAATGCAACATTTAATCAATACAACGCAGCACTGCGGTTGCTCGCTGTATACAAATGCTAACACCAAACTTGGAACGCGTAACATTAGTGGCAGCGCGTTGAGGTTACGCTAAAGTGGTTTGGATCCCATTACGGCTGCACTGGAATGAAGGGCTCATTCAGATCAAGTCGTTTCGCTAAAACGAGCATGTGTAGTGTCTTATGTTCGCTATACTAGCCGGCTGACTCGTGAACGGCTGCCTGCACCCGGCCGGTGCGCATCAAGAGTGGACACTCGCGTCTGTCGGAGCTACGGCGACAGTGTTGACTCTCTCGGTGCGTGGGGAAAGTGAAGAGCGAGGGGGAGACTGCCCGAAACTGGGTCACCAGCCTCTGCAGCCGTCGCCGATGTCCATAAGAAGACAAAGAAAAGGGTGAGGGGGGTAGAGAGAGAGAGTGTTGGATGCCTCCACCCGTTGTGGTGCCTTCCTGGCAGCGAAAAGCGAAGCCCGTCCATTGTGGGCACGACCTCTCTTTTCCCCTCTCTCTCTCTCCACCGCTCCGGTATAGCTCCGGTATCGTCGTACCCTTCGCCCTCCTCCTCGGTCTCTTCTGCGCTCACGGTAGCGGCGAGCTAGCAGTGTCTGGCCAATTAAGCGCTTGCGCCTCTCGTATCTTGCTGGGCACCGCTAGTTGTCCATCCTCTGTTTGCGCTGGAGACTCGCGGTTCCACAAAGGGACTCGCGACGGCAGGCTTTTGAGTCGCGAGATCCACGAAGCGGAGTGGAGAGGGGGTTTGTAGGAACGGACCCGGTACAGAGCGCGTTCGAAAGAAAGGGAAGCTCCTGCTTTTTGTTTGACCCTTTGTTGAGAGCCAGACAGCGCTCTTCCTTATTTGTTTGTTCTCGTTTTCGCTAGCCCGCCCTGCAGAACTATATAGCTGCACGCGAACCAGGAACAAGTGTCGTTTTTGTTTTTACTCTTACTGTAGCTCTCTTTAATGTCTCGTTAAAAACCATTTGCGAAAGATGGCCATTCTGTTGGTAATCGGTTTTGATTCTGCCCGAGCGCGCTCGGCGCTGTTTCGGAGCGGAAGCAAACGAACAAAGAACAAAAAGGTCTCCGCGAACGAGGACAACATGTCTGTGCAGTTAGTGACAACGCATTACCGAGCTTGCGCGACCGTTATGCGGACAAAAAACCGGTCCGATTACGCAGTGCTGCCCTGAGCCGGAGGGAAGCGAGTATCCAGGGTGGACGGCGACGGCGGTGGAATGCGTTTTTAACGTTTTTGCACGCCGTCGTTTCAGCCTGAGAGCTTTAGCGGTGAAGGAGACATACCCGAGAGCGTGAGAAACGCTTTGGTAATTATGACAGAAGAGTTTTCGATACAAGGCTGCGTGCGTGCAGGTAAATATTTCGGATTCTAACGGCAGCTAGAGGCGGGTGTCTGTGTGATTAATAAGCCGGCACTCTCAATCTTTGCGTCGAGTATGTTCTTGTCCCGCTCTTTGCAGTTTTTTTTTTGTCTCTCTCTATTCGTGCGCCTTGATTGAGTAGGAGCCGTGTGCTTGCGGATGTGTCATCCATCGCACTTTTTGATGTAGAAATGCATTCTGTAAGGGTCTCGCACTCCAGATTGCAGGGCCAATTATTTTTAAAGCTGCACTGCAGGGTTCGGTTTCCACTAAAGAACACCGATGTCTTCATGAGCACGACTATACATTACCACGTGCAACGTAGAGTGCATACCTGGCCGCGTAGTTAGAAGGGTAGGTTATCCATATTATCGAAGTGAGCTTGGCAGAAGAGAAAGGAAAGAGAAGAAGATAGCTGTCTTCTTCTCTCGGTGGAATGGACTGGTTCCTGTAAGAAGTTTTGCGTTGATCAAGTATCAACGACCTGTATTTGTGAAAAATTCTTTTTTCACGACAAACGGGACGCGTGGTGGCGCTCCGCTCGCGAAGAGGCGAGAAGTGATGAACCAGCTTCATGTCTCGAACATTGCGATAGCAACCCCCTCTGGGTGGTGCCCTTTCTGGGGCAGCATTAATTCAAGCGTTAAACTTTGAGATCAACGCCGCCCACTGCGCTTGCTCGTTCCGGTTGGCGGGCCATATGAGTCACGTGTTGCGAAACCGAAACCGAAACAAGACCGTCCCGAGTCGGAAGGCGAGACAAGCCAAGCAAGTTGGGAAAGGGAAACAAAGGAGCGCCCCTTAGGGCGCCAGTCGTGTCATGTAACCTGAAATAAACGGATGTCGTTTGCACCCGCTGAACGAAGTTGTCTAAATTTAACGAACGCGACATAATAATAAGCTGGTGCCGAAACCCGGGATATTCCCCGAGACCTAACGAAGACGACTACCTGGATGCGACGGCGACGAATAACGAAGAAAAAGCTCATTTCTACTCCAAAGCCGCCGTCCAGTGCTACCGAGTGCAGCGACATGGACAGACACAAAGCGAAGAGATCAGCTCTCCAATCACAGGTGACTCGACTCATTACGGAAATTGACTCCTGCATGAAAAGCCGCACGGGTAACGAAAAAGAACTCAGTGTCTTTTTGGCAAGAATGAGCTCTCTGCAGACCCGTCTAAACGAAGCTAACGCCGCTGTCGAGACCCTATTGCCAGCGGAAGAAGCGGAGCAGGACTATATCGAAACCATCGAGTATGACGACAAGATCGTTACATACATTGCGAAGCTCCAAGCGGAGATTCAAGAAATCCAAGGAAAAAGGCAGCCGAAAGAAAAGCCATCACCAAGCAACGACGCAGGCGCGGCAACCACGACCTGCCAGGTGAAGCTTCCAAAATTAGAGCTCGTAAAATTTGACGGCAAAGATATGTCCTGGCAAGAATTTTGGGAACAGTACGAGCAAATGATTCACAAAAACGATCGGCTGACGACCGTGGACAAGTTCGGGTACCTAAAATCGGTTGTGACTGGCGAAGCAGCAAGAACGATCAAGGGCCTTCCCCCCACATCCCAGTGCTATGACGACGCCATCTTGCTGCTGAAAAGACGCTTCGGCGGTGAGGACGCCATCGTGCAAGCGCACATGCGAAAGCTCTTGGACCTTGAGCCTGTGCGAAACGCCGAAGACATACGGTCCCTCCGACGGTTGTACGATGCCCTCGTCTCTCACCTCCGCGGGCTGGAGGCGCTCGGCCAGAAACAGGAGACCTACGGCACGCTCCTCTACCCCGTGGTACAGCGCGCCCTGCCGAAAGAAATATTGCTCGAGTTTCACCGAGCCGTGGCGAGGGAGGAACCCTCCGAAACGTCAACACAGAACACGGAACGAACTGGATCTGCGCTGCGGAGCGACGACGCACCGGGGCAGCCAAAAGAAACAGCTACAAAAGGTACTCCGTCTTTATTCACGAAGTTACTTGATTTTTTGAGGATTGAAGTGCAAAGCCGCGAGAATCTGGTTGCTCAGCAAGGTACTGGCAAGAAGCACCAGGTGTCAATGCTGAAGACGTTAAACCCAACTGGGAGTTACAAGAAGAGCATTGGAACGAAATTTAAATCATCAGCTGCTGTACTGCAGCAGTCAGCAAGAGCAGATAATTGTTTTCTTTGCAAGAAGAATAACCACGAATCCGCTGCCTGCCGTGCTGGCATTTCGCTAGAAGAAAAGAAGAAAATGCTACGTTTGGGAAGACGCTGCTTCCGCTGCATGAAACCAAATCACCGTTCTAACGAGTGCAGAAGCAGCATTAAATGCGGTGACTGTGCAGGGCGGCATGCGACAACAATGTGCGACCCAGAATTTACTCATCCGAAAGTCAAGGCAAATGCAACCGAGGTGACAACAGTCCCAGTGAATCTGCAATCTACCGTGAAAGAAACTCGCAAACGAGAAGTACTGCTACTAACGGCAACGGCGATGTGTGCCGGTGAAACGAAAGCGGTATACTTACGAGCGCTCTTTGACGGCGGAAGCCAACGTTCATTCATCACGAATCGAGCCTCAGAAAAACTCGGGTGTCGAGTTCTCGGAACAGAAACGTTGAAAGTTGGCGTGTTCGGTGGACACCAGTCGGAACGAGACTTTAACAGAGTGCTGGTGTCGCTAACCGCACAAAACAAGAAGATTCAACCGATCGAAGTTCTTGAGACGGACATCATATGCGAACAACGAATCCCGATTCCTGAACACAGGACCAAGGAACTACTTGGACCTTTGGCTGCGGCCGACAGGACCTGCGATAACGAAAGAGGTGACATCGACCTCCTCATCGGAGCAGAGCATTACTGGGAATTTGTAACTGGAAGAAGCAAACAGCTAGACGGAAAACTCCGAGCAGTCGAGACTGCCTTTGGGTGGTGCATTCAAGGACCTGTAGGGATAAACATGGTTGACTCACAGCAAATGCAAACCATCGCCCTTCGCATATCATTGGCCGAGAGTGAGACCACGAACTGCTTGGAACGTTTCTGGACCTTGGAGTCTATCGGAGTCACGGATAACGACGACTGTATTGGGCGACAGCTACTCGAATCTTTCGAAGACATTATCAGGCGTAGTGGATTTCGATACGAGGTAGCCCTTCCCTGGAAGCAAAACATAGATCTAAGCGACAACAAGGGGACTGCGGAAAAACGCCTGTCCCAACTGACAAACCGCCTTCAAAGAAATCCCGAATTACTGGAAGCCTACGACGCAGTCATCAGACAGTATTGCATGGAAGACATAGCTGAGCCAGTAGTAGAAAAAGAAGAACAAGGAAAACTGATCTACTACATGCCTCATCAGCCGGTGTTCCGAGAAACGAGCAATACCACAAGACTGCGAGTTGTTTTCGATGCTTCTTCGCATGGACAGAAGTTAAAGTCATTGAATCAAAACCTCGAGAGTGGTCCGAATTTGACAGCCGACCTTGTCGCACTGCCACTGAATTTCAGGAGCAACAGAATAGCCTTGGTCGCGGATATCGAAAAGGCATTCTTACAAATAGAGATAAGAGAGAACGACAGAGATGCATTGCGCTTTCTGTGGTACCATACGAAGCCAGGTACGAGTGGACCAGCAGGCGAGGTGCAGACTTTGCGAATGAAGCGAGTTCCTTTCGGAACCACAGCGAGTCCTTTCTTGTTGACAGCAACTCTTCAGCATCACTTGAAGAATATGGAAGAAGAGTATCCGGACACAGCATCACTGCTGGCGCATTCCTTGTATGTGGATGACCTCTTAACGGGAGCCGAAAACGAAGAGGGAGCCCTGAAGATCTACGAAGAAGCTAGGACCATCTTCAGCGCGGCCTCTATGACACTCCACAAGTGGGCGTCCAACAACCAGGCATTGAACGAACGGTTTGCGACGGATGATTGTCAAGCAAGACACTTAGGATACCTCCCAGGGGTCCTTAAGGTGTTAGGACTGACGTGGAATCCCAGCACAGATAACCTCACCTTCACCCCACAGTCTATCGAGCTACCTGAGCCAGGAACAAGTACTAAAAGGTCTGTTCTGAAGACAACAGCAAGACTGTATAACCCACTTGGATGGCTAGCTCCATTCACAGTCCGGGCAAAGGCTTTATTCCAAGAGCTGTGGCAAAGAAACGTGGAATGGGATGACATCCTACCAGAGGATCTGGACGCAAAATGGATGCGGTGGTGCGAGGAACTAACCGAATTGAAAAGAGTTCAAGTGCAACGCTGCTACAAAGCAGGCACAGTTGAACCTGCCATCAAAACAGTCCTCCACGTATTTGCTGACGCCAGCCCAGTGGCATACGGGGCGGTGGCCTACATCTGCGTAACAGATGCGGATGGCATCGCAACTTCGAGCATCCTCATTAGCAAGTCGAGGGTCGCCCCGATCAAGCAACTCACTCTTCCGAGACTCGAATTGATGGCGTGTCTCTTAGCGGCCAGACTGAGTCGATATATCCTGAAAAGCCTAAAGGAACCACCACAAGTGACACATTTCTGGACCGACTCGGCAATCGCATTGCATTGGATCACGGGAGAGCCCTCGCAATGGAAACAGTTCGTGAGGAATCGCGTAACAGAAATTCAGCGTCTTACCGACACCTCAGCATGGAGACATTGTCCCGGATCCGAGAATCCGGCGGATCTCATGACCAGGGGAGTGACAGCAGATCAGCTTGTTGAGAGTTCCACCTGGTGGGAAGGAACGCCCTGGATGAAGGCGACTGAAAACAATTGGCCACGCTTCTCTCAACCAAGGAACATTCCGACAGTGGACGAAGAAAAGCGAATTGTGGAAGTCCTTCATACAACAAGCTCCACTGAAGTTCCGAAGCTGTTAGACCCAGATCGATACAGCAATGCAACAAAACTCTTCCGAGTGACAGCTTGGATATTACGATATGTCAACAAGCTGCGACATCTGAGCACTAACAAAGGATCACTGACGGCAGTTGAACTGGATGATGCCGAGAAATACTGGATACGACAAGCTCAACGAGAAGACCTGAAGAGGGAAATTGAGTGCGCGAAAAAAGGAGATCGCTTTCCAGCGGACTCGCCCTTGAGGGACACTCCAGTGTTTGTTGACAACGACGGTATTCTACGTATAAGCGGCAGACTTCAACAGAGTGGCAAGCCGTACAACGAACGCCATCCAATTGTACTGTCGAGGCGACATCACCTAGCCGAATTGCTCGTGCGTCAAGCTCATCTCCAAGTACTTCACGGGGGAGCACGGGATACTTTGGTACAGTTGAGAGAGAAGTACCATGTTGTACGAGCCCGCCAGCTGGTAAAAAGAATCATCAAAGGGTGCATAACCTGTCAACGCTACAATGCACGTCCAGCATCGGAAGTGACTGCACCGCTTCCACATGGTCGAGTGACCCAGGCTCGACCCTTTGAGGTCACAGGGGTGGACTTTGCAGGGCCACTTCTAGTAAAAGGAGAAAACTCGCTGTACAAGTCCTATATCACGCTGTTCACCTGTGCCGTGACACGGGCAGTTCACTTAGAGCTTGCGAGGGACATGACAGCGGAGTCGTTCTTGATGACCTTCAGACGTTTCATCTCAAGAAGAGGTGTACGCAGAGTCATCTACAGTGACAACGCGCTTTCCTTCAAGAAAGCCAACAGAGATCTTTTATACCTCTGGAACTCTATCCGGAAACCGGAGGTTCTTGACTACTTTGCAAAGACACGAATCGAATGGAAGTTCATAGTAGAGCGCGCCCCCTGGTGGGGTGGCTTTTATGAGCGACTCGTCGGATCAACCAAACTTGCGCTCAAGAAAGTTATCGCTGCCAAGTTTCTGTCCTTCGACGAGCTAGCAACGACCTTGGCCGAAATTGAAGCTGTCTTGAACTCAAGACCTCTAACTCATGTATACGACGGACCGGAAGAACCGGAACCTCTTTGCCCTTCCTGCTTCTTGACAGGAGGACGCCTCACGTCGCTGCCTAGCGTGGGGAAAAACGAAGATGACCAAATCAACATATCCCTTCAGAGACTGTGGACCCGACGCCAACAGACCACAGAAGCTTTCTGGCGTAGGTGGACCAGAGAGTATCTTGAGGAACTGCGAAATGTGCAGAGTCAGAACGAACGTCAAGGAAAAGCGATCAAGGAAGGTGACTTGATTCTTCTTCGTGACAGTCTTCAACCACGGCAGCAGTGGAAAACCGCAAGGATTGATGAACTGTTCCCTGGAAGAGACGGGAAGGTGCGATCGTGCCTTCTGAGACTACCTGGAGGATCAACCCTCAAGAGACCAATCCAACTCGTGTATCCTCTTGAGTTAACGTAAAAGGAAAAAATGACTCAAGTCATTTTCGGGGGGAATGTGTTGCGAAACCGAAACCGAAACAAGACCGTCCCGAGTCGGAAGGCGAGACAAGCCAAGCAAGTTGGGAAAGGGAAACAAAGGAGCGCCCCTTAGGGCGCCAGTCGTGTCATGTAACCTGAAATAAACGGATGTCGTTTGCACCCGCTGAACGAAGTTGTCTAAATTTAACGAACGCGACATCACGTTCGCGGCTTCGGCCAGCCCCTTCGTAATGAAGTCAGTACCTCGCCTTTTATGACACGCTATTCAGACAGAGGTTCGTCTACGATTTCGATTTCGGAGCTGATAGGTGGGTGAGCGGATGAAGATATTGCGACAACTTTGGGATGTGTTAGCAAAGTCGACCCCACACGGGGTAATATTAGAGATGGAGCCTGAATAAATACTGTTATCCGAACCTGCTCGTCTTTTGGCGAACGGGTTGAACGTTTTCCTGCTTGCAAAAGACATCCTGTGGAAAAAGCACCTACTAGGGGTGTGCGAATGTTCGAAATATTCGGATAGCAACCAATTCGACAGTCGGTTCGCTGAGCGAATCGAATAGTGCATGTTCGAAATTATTCGAAGCGAATCGAATATACTTTAACAAAACTTCGTGCTGGGCTAGTTGGTAGTACATTCTGTGTTCGTCTTTTGCGCTGAACCAAGAATCGAATATGTTCTCATGTTCTCGAATAATCTTGGAATCCACGTATACATGGCCTCCAGTATTGTGCGATGCGGCAAGGCAAGGCGGGATTAGCAAACCTTGGTTTGGTTCCTGATCTCATATACCGAGGTACTTTATTCGCTTTCGTCACCAGTAGCAAAAGTTTTTTTTCTTATGTTTATGGCATCGAGGTTAGAGTTAATACACTAACTTTCGCTTTACGTATTGTCGCGTAGCGAGCTTCGCAGATTTCGCGCGCCAGTTTCTCTACAAGCTGAATGTGTTCTCCCCGCCGTGCGACTGTTGCTGTCCGTGTGCTCCCTGCTGTGCGGAGAGCCATTAGAGGGGCTCACACTCCGACATTTGGCAGAGCCGTTTTCTCTGGGGCTCTTTGTAAGCAGGCATTGTGCGTCTCCTCCCCGGCCTTGTGTGAATGTTTAGTTAGAGTAAAACGCAGTAAACTGCGAGGGGGCGAGGTCGCCCAAGGCCGCGTCCGGGCCACCAGAGTGGGCGCGCGGACCCCCTGTGGTTTGCAGGAGAGTCGCGCGAAGTGATTGCCTCGGGCGGCACACTGCCCAGCGGACCAGATATGCCGGAGACGAGCCGCGAGGGCTGAAGGCGCGGACGGCGGGTCGCGTGGTGCACCGACTGCGAGGTTTGCGTTCCCTGTGTTTCGGGTGTCGTTTTGTGTGTTTGTATCTGTGTGCCGAGTGGAAATGCGCTCGCTTTCGTGGAATTTACGCGGTGCTCTCGAGTAAACAGCCTCGTGGGCACCGGCTTGCTATTGGCTGCTTCTGTTTTAAAGAAATCCTTGTCATTGGCTCCGACAACAGCAATTCCGATTGGCCACTAAAAGTGTCCCCAGAATCCTGGGCAAACGCATTTAAGAGCGGGTTTTTGGCGCGAAGAGGAGACTCGGGAGAGAGGAACGGCGGCCTCCCGGCTGCTGCTCGGGACCTCCGCTCCAAAGATGCTGCACGCCCCGGGGTATGACTGACTGTTTTACTATGTGACCTCTTATATTTTTGTCTCAGTTTCCAAGTTTAACCAGTGATTCGCATCTACCTTTAATAAATTAAGTTGACCAATGCATCTAATCGACGCCTGCTGGTCCCCTTCTTCGATGCGGCGGAGCCACCGTTCCGTCCCGACGTACGCTTCGTTACAAGTGGTGGAGGTTGCGTGGTATCGAAGACCCCGCTCTACTCGAAATGCGCCCCAATCTGAGAAGTGAGAAAAGCCGGAAGCCGCAGACTTCACTACGATGACAAGCCACGAACCGAGACCATCTATCGCCCCGCCTGTGTTCAGGGGAACCCCGGAGGAATCCGTGGCGGAGTGGCTGACCTGCTACGAGCACGTAGCTTCGCTCAACTCATGGGACGACACCACAAAGGTGAAATGCCTTTATCTTTCTTTGGACGGCGATGCGAAAAAATGGCATACGACGCAATTACTGATTGG
The DNA here is from genome assembly GCF_055824585.1 of Amblyomma mixtum. Classification (NCBI taxonomy): domain Eukaryota; kingdom Metazoa; phylum Arthropoda; class Arachnida; order Ixodida; family Ixodidae; genus Amblyomma; species Amblyomma mixtum. The sequence continues at coordinate 218,398,546 of NC_143012.1, read as the reverse complement.
TGCGCCAAGTTCATGGATCGAATGGTCGGCAAAGCTCAAAACTTGCTTCAGCAATCGCCACGCTGCAGAAATCGCCTACTTACGCCTTCAAAATAGAGTGCAACTGCCGTCAGAGTCTCCGGAGCAGTATTTTTATGACGTTATGCAGCTGTGTGCGAGGGTGGACGCCAAGATGCCGGAAGGGGATCGACTGCGTCATTTGCTGCGGGGCCTCCAACCGGCGACCATGGAGAAGATGATAATCGCCAACCCGAGCACATGCGCAGATTTTTTGCAGACACTGCAGCGCCTCAGCCAAGCTGCGCTGATGGGACTCACTGTTCGAGGTCTGCCGACCCAAGCCAACGCCGCCTACCTGACAACCGAGCATAACGCTTGGGGATTGGCCACACCTGCAGCACACGCCGTCTCCGGAGAGCCTCACGTGCTGCCCACCTTCTCCGCAACATCCCACGGGCAACAACAAGCGGACGCAGGTGAGAGGAGATTTGAGTCAATTGCCACCTCCCTTGAGTCGTTATCCGCGCGGTTAACGAGGATCGAGGAAGAACTCTCTCGTGCCCATGCCCCGTGGCCCCCAAATACGTCGCGTGCCGACGACGGACGACCACGGTGCAACTACTGCAACCGAAGCGGCCACATAGCTCGTAACTGTCGCCAGCGATGGAGAGACGAAGACCGCGAGCAAAGAAGTGCGTGCGCCGATCAAGCTCCCATCTCGGGAAACGGGAACGGCCGGGTCTAGGTGGTCAGCCCGGCCGGTCAGTATGTGTGATGAGCGAGGACCAGCTCCTAACAGTCCCAGTCGAGGCTAACGACTCGAAGACCGCCCTCTTGATTGACACCGGTGCATCCGTAAACATAATTTCTTCTAGCTTGGCGGCCAAAATTTCATCCAAAGTCAGACCAACTGAGCACACCACCTTTATCAAGGGAATCGGCCGGGATTTGCTCTCACCTGTGGGAGAAACCGAAGTACTTCTTCAGTTCGGATCATTCAAAGTCAGCGTAAAATTCATCGTCCTCAACGACTGCCCTTATGAATTGTTGGGAGGGCTCCCCTTTTGTCGGCAGACCAACTTGCTGATTGATTTTTGCCGACAAGAACTAAAAATTGGGAGCGAAGTCTACCACTTGCACCTGGAGGCTAGTGTGCAGTCGGAGGCCAACGTGGTTACGGCGCGTAGCGAAGACCAAGTCCGCATCGAGCCGCGTACGGAGGCCGTGCTCAAGGTTCAAATACCGAGAGACGGAATTCAGCTCGTTGAGCCAAACTCTACCCTGAAGAATGGATTGCAAGTAGCACGGACCGTCATGACCGTGGTCGGCGGAATAGGAATTGTGCGTGTCGCTAATCCCACCTTATCGCCCATAGTGGTGCACCGCGGCACGAAGATCGGCTCAGCCTCCTCCCTTCATCAAGCGCAACTTGGACTCGCCGTGCCACAAGACCCCTTGGCAATGGAGCACCTCGACATCCAGACTGGGCCACACCTGACGCCATCTGAAAGGGGTGAGCTCTCGTCCCTGATTCACAAATTTCGTCATCTATTTACAAGCCAAGACAATCCGATCCAGCGCACCCACGTAACGGAGCATGCTATAGATACGGGTAGCTCTGGCCCCATTCGTCAGCATCAGTACCGCCACTCACCTTTCGAAAGGGAAGTTATTAAGACACAAGTCGAAGAGATGCTGCGGGACGAAGTTATCAGAGAGTCGCATAGCCCATGGTCATCGCCCGTTGTTCTCGTAAAAAAGCCGCAGGGCGGTTGGCGTTTCTGTGTTGACTTCCGGAGAGTGAACTCAGTCACGAAGAAGGACGTGCATCCACTGCCGCGGATTGATGACATTCTAGATGTGCTTCAAGGGGCCAGGTATTTCACCACACTCGACCTCACCTCAGGCTATTGGCAGGTAGGAATCCGTGAAGAGGACAAACCGAAGACAGCATTTGCATGCGGATCCGGTCTATATGAGTTCAACGTCGTTCCTTTCGGACTTTGTAACGCCCCCGCGACATTCCAGAGAATGATCAACAAGGTTCTGAGCGGTCTCCTTTGGAAGGTGTGCCTGGCCTACTTAGATGACATTGTCATCTTCTCGAAAACAATGAAAGCGCACCTCGAGGACTTGGAGAAGGTGTTAGGCGCTCTTGATGAAGCCAACCTGCGTCTGAAACCTGAAAAATGCAGCTTCGCACAACAAGAAATTAGATATATTGGCCATGTGCTGACTGGCGACAACATTAGACCAGATCCGGAGAAGATAGCCGCGATCGAAAAGCTCCCAGCCCCGAAAAACAAGAAAGGAGTTCAGAGTTTCCTGGGAATCTGCAATTATTATCGACGCTTCATCAAAGACTTTTCTCTAATTTGCCGGCCTTTGACTCACTTAACCAGAAAGAATGTTCCTTTTGAGTGGGATGTGGCCTGCGAGGCGGCAATGCAAGCGCTCAAAGAAAAACTGACTTCGTCACCAGTTTTACGTCAATTTGAGCCCGGCAAGCCAGTCGAAATTCAGACCGATGCCTGCGACTACTGCATTGGTGCCGTGCTGGTACAGAGGGAAGACGGTCGAGAGCATGTCGTCGCGTACGCCAGCCGTCATCTTAACAAGGCGGAGACCAACTACAGCACAACAGAAAAGAAATGCCTGGCTGTCGTGTATGCCTGCAAGCAGTTCCGCCCGTACATTTTGGGAAGCCAATTCACCGTGGTCACCGATCAAGCCAGCCTCGCATGGCTGATGAATGTCAAGAATCCGAACGAACGCCTCATGAGATGGTCCCTGCTATTACAAGAGTTCGACATGACGCTGAAACACCGCCCTGGTGTGAAGAATGCAAATGCCGACACTCTTTCTCGCCTGCCACATGAACCGGCACCGGTCAGTGAAGAAAACATTGCACCGCTGCTTGTGCTGGGTCGCGTGGATATAGGTAGGAAGCAGAGAGAAGACCCTTGGATGAAGGAGATGATCCAACACCTCGAGAACCCGGATTCACCCGTTGTCAGAACGCTGAGAAGAACGGCACGGTGTTTTCGAATAATCGATGGTGTGTTGCACAGGAGGGCGAAAGGATTCGAGGAAGACTGCGACGCACTGGTCGTACCAAAAGGCTTGCGAGCTGAAATATTAAGAAGCTGCCACGACGATTTAACGGCAGGCCACCTCGGAGTCAAGCGCACATGGGAGAAGGTGCGGAGGCGCTACTTCTGGCCTAAGATGTTCGCCCAGGCGACAAACTATGTGCTTTCTTGCCCTAACTGCCACACGCGGAAAGCCCCACCTGACAGGCCAGTCGAGTTTCTCCAGCCTATTCCCCCGACAGAGCGGCTTCAACAGGCGCGCGAAGTAGTCGCTCAGCGCGAGAAGCAGCGGCAGCAGAAAAACAAAAAGGCATACGACTCGAGGCGACGTAATGCTGTTTTCTATCCGGGAGACCTCGTGTACGTGTGGACACCTTCTCGGTCGAAAGGGAAGACCTACAAACTGCTCCACAGGTACCACGGGCCGTTCCGTCTACTTCGGCAAGTGGCAGAGAACAACTGGGAAGTCGTCAATCGCACCGGTCGCAAGCGAGATGTCGTCAACGTCAGCCGTCTGAAGCGCTGCCACACTCGTCTGGATTCAGAAGAGGACGCCGACGACGAGTCACCAGACAGCGATTGCGGTGGTGATGGTGGTCGTGAGTCCGCGCACAGTGCTAGTGTGTATGCAAAATCAATACCTGCTGTGTCCCCTACCGTGCAACCCAGCGATCACGAAAAGTCGGATGGCAGTGCGACTGAGACGTACTCTTACAGCAGGTCGTCACCTGATTATGGCCGTGCGGGGGCTCACACCGAGCCCAAAGTGGTCAAGACGCATGGGTATGAAAGTGACACCGAGGAGTACTACAGTGCAGATGAAGGAACAAACTGAAGTAACTGTTGGACTGCCCCTTCCCACAGACAACTTGTGTTTTGTGCCAATCTGTACATACGGACATTTTGAGAGTGCAATGTAAAGTTTTCGATTGCATTGTTAAATCTGTATGTTTCTGCGTCCTGCCTGTATCATGCTTATCTAAGTAATTTACGCGTTCGTTTTTCCATGCCTTGTATAGTACAGCAGATGTATTTATTGTATTCAGTTTAGTCTTGTTGTGCGTTACTGTCTAGTGGATTTTCTTATTTTATTGCCTTGTATCAAGTGTGCACGCCTTTCCTTTGTATTCGATTCTTGTAAACGAGTGGGACACTCTTTTTCGTAGGAGGGAGGTGTCGCGTAGCGAGCTTCGCAGATTTCGCGCGCCAGTTTCTCTACAAGCTGAATGTGTTCTCCCCGCCGTGCGACTGTTGCTGTCCGTGTGCTCCCTGCTGTGCGGAGAGCCATTAGAGGGGCTCACACTCCGACATTTGGCAGAGCCGTTTTCTCTGGGGCTCTTTGTAAGCAGGCATTGTGCGTCTCCTCCCCGGCCTTGTGTGAATGTTTAGTTAGAGTAAAACGCAGTAAACTGCGAGGGGGCGAGGTCGCCCAAGGCCGCGTCCGGGCCACCAGAGTGGGCGCGCGGACCCCCTGTGGTTTGCAGGAGAGTCGCGCGAAGTGATTGCCTCGGGCGGCACACTGCCCAGCGGACCAGATATGCCGGAGACGAGCCGCGAGGGCTGAAGGCGCGGACGGCGGGTCGCGTGGTGCACCGACTGCGAGGTTTGCGTTCCCTGTGTTTCGGGTGTCGTTTTGTGTGTTTGTATCTGTGTGCCGAGTGGAAATGCGCTCGCTTTCGTGGAATTTACGCGGTGCTCTCGAGTAAACAGCCTCGTGGGCACCGGCTTGCTATTGGCTGCTTCTGTTTTAAAGAAATCCTTGTCATTGGCTCCGACAACAGCAATTCCGATTGGCCACTAAAAGTGTCCCCAGAATCCTGGGCAAACGCATTTAAGAGCGGGTTTTTGGCGCGAAGAGGAGACTCGGGAGAGAGGAACGGCGGCCTCCCGGCTGCTGCTCGGGACCTCCGCTCCAAAGATGCTGCACGCCCCGGGGTATGACTGACTGTTTTACTATGTGACCTCTTATATTTTTGTCTCAGTTTCCAAGTTTAACCAGTGATTCGCATCTACCTTTAATAAATTAAGTTGACCAATGCATCTAATCGACGCCTGCTGGTCCCCTTCTTCGATGCGGCGGAGCCACCGTTCCGTCCCGACGTACGCTTCGTTACAGTATAATGAAGATGAGTGATGTATTTTGCAGCTACTACCTATAGCTCCATAAGTTATTGCACAGTACTGCAGCGCCACCGCTAATGCTTAATGGTTACGCGCTATTATTCGTATTGTGCTAATATTCGCAAAAAGTGCCGATATTCGCCAAATGTATCGAATACGAATATTCGTTTCGTATTCGATTTTGTTTTTAATTACATTTTTCTTATTCGATACGGTAGCACGGCTACACTATTTGTATTCGATTCGGTTTTGAAAAAAGTACCTACCATATTCGCACACCCCTATTATCAACTGCTATTGCCTTCGCGTAATTCTTTTCCCACAAGCACACGTGGCGGATGAGGAGGAGAAACTGCTAGAAGCCAGTAATACGGCTGTGTGAAATGGAGCGTTTCTCCGCTAGGGTCCGTTGGTGATCCGCCGGGACCTACCGAGACCGAATGACCCCAAGCACCATGGGCGTCCGGAAGGGGGGGCAAGGGGGGGCGGTTGCCCCCCCTTGGAATTACGGATATTATTTATGCACTAGTAGAAAACAACTACATAGCTGCCGCCTCCCCCATAACCGGCCACCGGGTGCACCCCCCTGGAAAAAGTTCTGCGGACGCCCTTGCCAAGCACTCTGTACCTCTCTAAAGCAGTGGGCTAGGCGTAGCGCCGTAGCGGTTCGCGCCGTTTGTGTCGAAATTACCCGAGAGCACAAGTGCTAGGTGCTCCGAAATGAAAGGAGGAAGGCGGGGAAGGGTGCACCGTTCACTCTTCGTTCAACAAATCTTATCCTCCTCTCTCTTCCCCCTCCCCCGCTCAGTCTTTTATTTCTATCCCAACGCAGCGATCGCGGTACGCCAGCCGCGTCCCATGTGCGAGTCGCCAGAGCGCTGTTTGTTGGTCTGTCGGCGCGCGAAGAAAGGTCGCTCCGCCACGCTCGTTGTTGCGAGAGCAGCAACGGAGGAGTTCGCCCCTCAGCACGAGGCGAGCGAGCAGAAGCCGCGCGCGTGGTTCTCGCGAAAGAAGCAGCGGCGGGGAGCCGGTCCGCGGAATGCGGAGGTGACGCCTTTTGTCCCCGAAGCACACACATACCCCCCCCCCCCCCCCCCCCCCCCCCCCTGCCTCTGCAGCTATAGCTATCGTCTTCGACGCCGACGACACCGCCTGCCCGCAGCCGGTCGGTTCGCTCCTCTGAGCCGATTCAGCGCTGTCTGTGCCGCCGCTCCCTTCTTTGCTTACCTCTTTTCTCTTCTTTATCGCTGCGCGCTCTATTCTGCGCGGGCGAAAAAAAGAACGGCTGCTTTCTCCCTTTCTCTCTCGCCTCTGCTGTTTGAGAATCGGAGCGTTGTCTCTCTCTCGCTCGCTTCTCCGCGCGCGTGACGTGTGTGGCGCATACGTTGGCGCACGACTGTGTCTGGAAAGCGCAGATGTTGCGGCGACGCGTGGGGCTGTGCGACAGCCGACGCGCGTGCGTGCGTGCGTGCCTACGCGCCCCCGCGAGCTGCGCTTCTCGAGAAAGCTGCCTGTCGTGCGGGGAAGCCGCACATGTCCTTCTGCGCAGCTGGAGGTCTTCACCCCCTGCTCCGTGGCAACCCGGAGCTTGCTGATGCTGTTGATCGCCAAGAACCTGGACGTCGGGCGTTGCTTCGGTGCTTGCTTAGTCGTTCGCTGTCTGTTTGGAGCGCTGCTTCAACCGTCCACTTATGCCGTGGTTCCGTTTCGTCTGTTCCATGCTGTCGATGGCGGAGCGCCGCGCAAGTGAAGAAATTTAAGTCGACGGTGTTGACTTACTGATTGAGGTTCAAACGGGACAGTACGAAAGCCCCTGGATTCACTCTTTGTTCTTTCATTTTGTTTGTTCTGTCGTGACGTTTCTAGGGATGGCTTGAAACTATCTTCCGTTAGATGAATTTTCACTTGCTGACTTAATGATTGAGGTTTAAACGGGACAGTACGAAAGCCCCTGAATTCACTCTTTGTTCTTTCATTTTGTTTGTTCTGTCGTGACGTTTCTAGTGATGGCTTGAAACTATCTTCCGTTAGATGAATTTTCACTTGCTGACTTAATGATTGAGGTTTAAACGGGACAGTGCGAAAGCACCTGAATTCACTCTTTGTTCTTTCATTTTGTTTGTTCTGTCGTGACGTTTCTAGGGATGGCTTGAAACTATCTTCCGTTAGATGAATTTTCACTTGCTGACTTAATGATTGAGGTTTAAACGGGACAGTGCGAAAGCCCCTGCATTCACTCTTTGTTCTTTCATTTTGTTTGTTCTGTCGTGACGTTTCTAGTGATGGCTTGAAACTATCTTCCGTTAGATGAATTTTCACTTGCTGACTTAATGATTGAGGTTTAAACGGGACAGTGCGAAAGCCCCTGCATTCACTCTTTGTTCTTTCATTTTGTTTGTTCTGTCGTGACGTTTCTAGTGATGGCTTGAAACTATCTTCCGTTAGATGAATTTTCACTTGCTGACTTAATGATTGAGGTTTAAACGGGACAGTGCGAAAGCCCCTGCATTCACTCTTTGTTCTTTCATTTTGTTTGTTCTGTCGTGACGTTTCTAGTGATGGCTTGAAACTATCTTCCGTTAGATGAATTTTCACTTGCTGACTTAATGATTGAGGTTTAAACGGGACAGTGCGAAAGCCCCTGCATTCACTCTTTGTTCTTTCATTTTGTTTGTTCTGTCGTGACGTTTCTAGTGATGGCTTGAAACTATCTTCCGTTAGATGATATTTCACTTGCTGACTTAATGATTGAGGTTTAAACGGGACAGTGCGAAAGCCCCTGCATTCACTCTTTGTTCTTTCATTTTGTTTGTTCTTTCGTGACGTTTCTAGTGATGGCTTGAAACTATCTTCCGTTAGATGAATTTTCACTTGCTGACTTAATGATTGAGGTTTAAACGGGACAGTGCGAAAGCCCCTGCATTCACTCTTTGTTCTTTCATTTTGTTTGTTCTGTCGTGACGTTTCTAGTGATGGCTTGAAACTATCTTCCGTTAGATGAATTTTCACTTGCTGACTTAATGATTGAGGTTTAAACGGGACAGTGCGAAAGCCCCTGCATTCACTCTTTGTTCTTTCATTTTGTTTGTTCTGTCGTGACGTTTCTAGTGATGGCTTGAAACTATCTTCCGTTAGATGAATTTTCACTTGCTGACTTAATGATTGAGGTTTAAACGGGACAGTGCGAAAGCCCCTGCATTCACTCTTTGTTCTTTCATTTTGTTTGTTCTGTCGTGACGTTTCTAGTGATGGCTTGAAACTATCTTCCGTTAGATGAATTTTCACTTGCTGACTTAATGATTGAGGTTTAAACGGGACAGTGCGAAAGCCCCTGCATTCACTCTTTGTTCTTTCATTTTGTTTGTTCTGTCGTGACGTTTCTAGTGATGGCTTGAAACTATCTTCCGTTAGATGATATTTCACTTGCTGACTTAATGATTGAGGTTTAAACGGGACAGTGCGAAAGCCCCTGCATTCACTCTTTGTTCTTTCATTTTGTTTGTTCTTTCGTGACGTTTCTAGTGATGGCTTGAAACTATCTTCCGTTAGATGAATTTTCACTTGCTGACTTAATGATTGAGGTTTAAACGGGACAGTGCGAAAGCCCCTGCATTCACTCTTTGTTCTTTCATTTTGTTTGTTCTGTCGTGACGTTTCTAGTGATGGCTTGAAACTATCTTCCGTTAGATGAATTTTCACTTGCTGACTTAATGATTGAGGTTTAAACGGGACAGTGCGAAAGCCCCTGCATTCACTCTTTGTTCTTTCATTTTGTTTGTTCTTTCGTGACGTTTCTAGTGATGGCTTGAAACTATCTTCCGTTAGATGAATTTTCACTTGCTGACTTAATGATTGAGGTTTAAACGGGACAGTGCGAAAGCCCCTGCATTCACTCTTTGTTCTTTCATTTTGTTTGTTCTGTCGTGACGTTTCTAGTGATGGCTTGAAACTATCTTCCGTTAGATGAATTTTCACTTGCTGACTTAATGATTGAGGTTTAAACGGGACAGTGCGAAAGCCCCTGCATTCACTCTTTGTTCTTTCATTTTGTTTGTTCTGTCGTGACGTTTCTAGTGATGGCTTGAAACTATCTTCCGTTAGATGAATTTTCACTTGCTGACTTAATGATTGAGGTTTAAACGGGACAGTGCGAAAGCCCCTGCATTCACTCTTTGTTCTTTCATTTTGTTTGTTCTGTCGTGACGTTTCTAGTGATGGCTTGAAACTATCTTCCGTTAGATGAATTTTCACTTGCTGACTTAATGATTGAGGTTTAAACGGGACAGTGCGAAAGCCCCTGCATTCACTCTTTGTTCTTTCATTTTGTTTGTTCTTTCGTGACGTTTCTAGTGATGGCTTGAAACTATCTTCCGTTAGATGAATTTTCACTTGCTGACTTAATGATTGAGGTTTAAACGGGACAGTGCGAAAGCCCCTGCATTCACTCTTTGTTCTTTCATTTTGTTTGTTCTGTCGTGGCGTTTCTAGGGAGAAGCAAACCAAGAAGCAGTCGCGAGCCCTGAAGGCAACCCACGATCCCGCCGCGCCGCATCACCGTGGGCTGACATGTGTAGGCTTTCCTTCGGGCCTTCGCGTGTCTCTCGCAGTGCGCCGCGATCTGACGACTTTGCCCGTTCCAGTTTTCGAGCGCCTCGTTCACGATGCAGACTGCTGTGTGCAGTACAAGACATGCAGGGCGAGCTGGAGAACAAAGAATAAAGTTTTACATCCTTCACTGTGTGCGCAGTTGGCCTAAAGCAGGGTGAAGCTGTGTTGGGAAAGCAACCGAGAAAAGAAAAAGATTTGTAAACAAGAAGCTGTACAGTGTAGAAGTGAAATACTTTGGGGTTGATTAAAGCGCCGAAAAAACTCTGGGCGCCGGCTATGACCGGAGTGTCAGGACCAGATAATTTATGAGAACGGAGAATTCTGCTTGGAACACAGAAAAATGGAATGCATGAACGAAGGGAGACAAAAAGGGTCTGATAGATTCGTGCTATTTGGAGCAGTTCACATCACGCCTTGAAGAAGCATATATTCTAATCGCGCACCAGCAAGACTTCCAGTTGCAAGTCGGAGCATCCATGCTCTCTGGGAAAGACGGAGAAAATACATGATGGAGGTCCTATAGATGTAAATCTAACTGAATAGGACATTTCATTTGGTTGGCATCCCCAGTCGATCAAATGCAACGTATACCAATATCTCTCTAAATATGAGTAGGCAACCAGCTACTTTAAAGTTTACTCTGACAGTATACTCACGTGAGGGGCGCAGCGGGCTATAAGGAAAATAATGAATGCAACGTCATGAGCGACAGCCACCTATAGCTAAACTTTATGCAAGGACATTAGCGTTGGTCTGGTGGAAGGACTGAATGGGATCCATACTAAGTGAAGGCAAACAGGAGCGGCAGAGGACCAGGCGAAGTGACGGGGTTAGCAATGCAACTCTGTCAGCATGAAAACCCGCAAGACGCGATTCAACTACATGCAAGGACGTGTTTACTATGCTTTCATGCTGATTGAATTTAATCGATCGAGTCTTATAACGGGCTCAAGCGTCAGTCGATTTAGAGCTAAGAAATTTGCACAAATTTGCGTGTGTCCTGCAGTGGGCATTACCCAGCTGATGATTATGGTGTTCACAAATCACACGAAATCATGTCTGCGACTCGATCGATGAACATGTATCGCACAAACACCCGTGAAAAGTACACGGCTTGCCCTATAAATGCTTGAGACCGGTGTATCTGCGTTGTCGGTTATTGTCATTGCGTTAGATATCTGTTTATATATACCGGAGCTGCTGATATGCAATTTGCGCCAAAACGCGCCCATGGTGAAATGTGCGTGTGTGCCGGAGCACTATCCACCAAGAGGTACAGCGCCTTAAAGTTCGAACCCGGTTACAGTGCCTCATCGTCGACGCGAATCCCCCATCTTAGTTTTTTTTTTTTTTACTGGTCACAGAACTTCGCCAGAAGAACAAGCCTCTACGAGATGCCAGCGTCAATTATAAGGGACGATAACTGTATGAAAATGAAAATTGGGTTTTGATGATAGGAAATGGCGCAGTATTAGTCACATCTCGGTGGACACTTGAACCGCGCTGTAAGGTAAGGGATAGAGGAGGGAGTGAAAGAAGAAAGGAAGAAAGAGATGCCGTAGTGGAGAGCTCCGCAATAATTTCGACCACCTGGGGATCTTTAACCTGCACCAACATCGCACAGCACACGGGCGCCTTTTGCGTTCCGCCTCCATCGAAACGCCTGCATCGAAACGCGGCTGCCGCGGTCGGGTTCGAACCCGGGTACTCCGGCTCAGCAGCCGGGCTCTCTAACCACATAGTCACCGCGGCGGGTCGACAAACACATACAATTTTTGTTCTTAGTAAAAATCGATCCTACAGCTCTCTCTGGGTATGATGATATTTCGTAATCGTCATCATCATCATCAGCCTGACTATGCTCACCGCAAGGCAAAGGCCTCTCCCATGTCTCTACAATTGACCATGTCCTTTGCCAGATGCGGCCGCCGTATCCCCGCGAACTTAATCTCATCCGCCCACCTAACTTTCTGCCGCCCCCTGCTACGCTTGCCTCCTTTTGGAATCCGCTCCGTTACCCTTAAGGACCAGCGGTTATCTTGCCTTCGCATTACATGCCCTGCCCAAGCCCATTTCTTCCCCTTGATTTCGACTAGGATGTCATAAACCCGCGTTTCTTCCCTCACCCACTCTGCCCGCTTACGGTCCCTTAACGTTACACCTAACATTTTTATCTACATGGCTCGCTGCGTTGTTCTTAACTTAAGCTGAACCCTCTTTGTTAGCCTCTACGTTTCTGCCCCATAGGTGAGTAGCGGGAAGATACAGCTGTTGTATACTTTTCTCTTGAGGGATATTGGTAAGCTACCATTCATGATCTGAGAGAACCTGCCATATGGACTTCACTCATTATTAACCCATTATTATTCTTCGAATTATTGCACTCTCGTGGCCCGGATCTGCGGTCGCAACCTGCCTTTAGTATATGCATTCCTTTATTACTTTCAGCCCCTCGCTGCCAATCGTTAACTTCTGTTCCCTCCTGACTCTGCTGAACATTGCTTTTGTTTTGTGCGTATTAACTTTCGGGCCACCGTTCTGCTTTGCCTGTCTAGGTCATTTATCATGCTTTGCAGTTCATCCCCTAAGTTACTTAGCGAGGCAATGTCATCAGCGAATCGCACATTGCAAAGTTGTTCTCCAATAAATATTATTCTTAAATCTTCCCAATCCGGGTTTCCAAATACCTCGTGTAAACAATCGGTGACTAGCACCGGAAAGATCGTGTCTCCCTGCCTGACACCCTACCTTATTGGTATTTTATTTCTGGCTACGGAGTGTCTAGCGTTCCGTCCAGACGGAACATTTGCTGCTGCTGCAGTTCCGTCCAGACGGAATATTTACTGCAGCTAGAGTTCCGTCCATACAATATACAGTTTTAGCTTCACGTACGTAGAAGCTTCACGTAAGTAGAGCGCTTACGGGTCACCAGTGCGCATGCGCAGAACTTGAAGTGTCTGCGTTGGTCGCACGGACGTACGTGAGATTCGGATCTTTGCGTTGCGGCCTTCACGTTGCTTGCTTGCGTGCGTGGCGTTGGCAAGATGGCGGCGCCCTGCCCGCCCGCTTCACAACGATAACAGCTTCGTCGCTAATCCCTCGACGTGGTATCGTGCTGTAAACTGCTGTATTTGCCTTCAGTTGGTCTATTCTTGCTCTCGCATGAAGTTTGAGGTGAGAACTAGCTTTTGTTTTCCAGATAGAAATCCGTTTCAGCAGCTCTTAAGCCTGACGTAGAAGCGTTTGTGGTCGTCATAGCAATGAGTGTGCCGACGGTCTCGCGAGACGACGCGAAGCTCAAAACCTCGCGGATATCGCGAGACCCTCGGCACGGTCAGCGGGAAAAGCAAAAAGGTACACGTTTTGGCTCCATACGCGCACGTAGTCAACATGAGTGGGACACCAGCGCGCCTTCGCTTCTCGAAAAGCGATGATTTAATTATGCTGCGGAACGTGAAGGAATGCAACCCCTTTGAAGATAACAAGCAACACACGGTTCGGTGGACTGAAATTGCTCAACGTTTGTCAGAAGAAAGGGGGAAAGTATTGACCGCCTGCACTGTGGCTTGGCCTGGCTACGTTCCAAGCAGCTCGACTAAACAAAATTAGTTTTCTTTATCTGTACTAGATGGCGCGGCGCAACATGCTAGTGTATTTTTTAGGTTCTATAGCAGATATACACAGTTTGCGTCCCGTACGTGTAGCTAAAACTGTACGAAGCGACACGAGCGTACGCTCACGTTTACATGCGTGAAGGTTCTACGTACGTAAAACTAGTACTGTCTAATGTCCGTATTGTCTATACTATACAAAATGGGTGATTTCTACCCACATAAAGCATTTCTTTGCCTCTGGAATAACCAGTTGACAAAGCTGCATCCAGATGTTCTCTCTGTGCATTTATACGGCACCAAAATATCTGTCCGCGAATTGCGTTTAGTTACATCCTCGAAGGTATAACTTCCGTGCATGCGTGCAGGATCGGGAAAATCACACTTTTAGAAGCAGAGTGCAGAAACTCTCCGCGAAGTGATGTGAAGCCCTGTCGCTATTTGCGCTGCACGATGACGTAGCGCGAAAAAGACTAAGACGTACACAAACGGTCAACAAGCATTTTGCAAACGCACCAACAAACCCAAGCCAAAGCTCGTTCTGTTGCCATTTCTCACTGACTGCTTGGAAAATAGAATAATGCAGCAGGATATCCTGTCACACATTAGGCGGAATAGGATTGCCACTTTTTTAAATGGACATGCAAAAGTCTGCAAGCAAGGTGGTTTCCCAATCCCTAACGCCAGCTTTAATTCCGTCTTGACATAACTCTTGTGGCAGATAATGGTGGACAGAACTGTATGGTGTCAGATACAGTTCCGTCTAGACGGAACCCCATCGCTACATGCAGTTCCGTCTGGACGGAACTTTAGCGCAAATTGTAGTTCCGTCTGGACGGAACTCTAGCCACAGCCTTCTGGCTATAGTATATGAAGGACTATAGTAGCTGTGCATGCTTTGTAGATATCTTCCAATTTTTTTTTTTACATGCGGCTCTTCTACACTCTTTTCTACAATGCCTGCATGACTGCCGGTGTTTTGACTCAGTCAAATGCTTTCTTCTAATGCATGAAGGCTATATATAGAAGTGGTTATATTCTGCTCATTTCTTCGCGTATAGTGTGAAAACGGTCTATTGTCGAGTGCCATTTACGAAAGCCTGCCAGGTCCTTTGGTTGATTGACACCTAAGGTCCTGATACTATTAGCGATCACCTCATAAATTCCTTGTAGGAAACAGAGAGGAATCCTTTATGGATATCTTCCAGTTTTTTTTTTTACATGTGTCTCTTCTATACCCTTATTCTACAATGCCTGCATGACTGCCGAGGTTTCCACTGAGTCAAATGCTTTCTCGTAATCAATGAAGGCTTTATATTGGGGCTGGTTTTATTCAGCGCAGTTTTCTATCACCTGACTGATAGCGTGAATATGGTGTATTGTCGAGTATCCTTTACCAAAGCCTGCCTGATCATTTGGTTGATTGAAGTCTAAGGTAGCCCTGACTCTGTTAGCGATTACTTTACTAAATACCTTCTAGGGAACACGGAGTAAGCTGATCGGTCCGTAATTTTTTAGGTCCTTGACGTCCCCTTTCTTATATACTTTTTTATATAGTGGTAGCGCTCTTTCAAGTGTCCAGTACGCTCGAGGTCATGAGGCGTTGCGTATACAGGGTATCCAGTCTTTCTAGCACAATCTGTCCACCTTCCTTCAAAAGATGTGCTGTTATATGCGGATATATTGATCGTTACAGTGGAATCTTACGATATGTGAAAAAGATTGCGTTTGTAAGCAACTTCCCGTCGAAAAATGCGCTTGTCCTCTTGGCTGCTGCAGTCTACCTCCGTTTTTGAGAGCTTATGTTTGACTCTGCCAAATTTATACATCCTTGTGTCGGTTATCTTACGCTTACTGATTAACTTTGATAGCGCCAGTTCTATTCTGACTCTGAGTTTGAGGCTTTCATTATTTCGTTTCCTGGTAGAGCGTACTGGTGTCCTGTCTAACTATGGTACCGCCTACTTCTATTGCGCATCTCTTAATGACACCTCTGAGATTATCGTTCATTGCTTGAACATGACGGTCGTCGTCCTCGTTAAGAGCCGAATATCTGTTCTGCAGCTAGATCCTGAATTCCTCTAATTTCCCTCTTACAGTTAATTCGTTTACGGGCTTCTGTCTCACTGGTTTCTTCTGTTCCCTGCTCCAGTCTTTGCAAATTCGAGAGCTCACCATTCTAGATGGTCACTACATCTCACCTTGCAGACAACCTCCACATTTTGCACGATACGCGATGTTGATATTTGTCCAGCAGCGGTGAAGCGTGCATTGTTGAGAAAATTGGCCTTAAGAATTTTTCCGCCGCTCGATTCAAACTCGTCTCGCCAAAACCGAAAAGTAATCCGTGATCGCTGTTCAGAAGTGAATGATGATGTAGCCTAGCCTCAGGGATCCGCGCGAAATAGTCTTGACGCACGTCAGTTCTGCTTGCGTAAACACTAGGTGATAGTAACACCTGTGTTTTACAGTACGGGTATTAATTTTTTTCTTTTTGAGAGGAAAAAAAGCTAATTTAGAAACACCCGTACTTTCCTGCTGCGTTTGGCCGTTCTCCACAAGGCAACATAAAATTCTGTGCTGTCCTGGCGCTGTCTGACGCTACGTGTCTGTGAATGACGCGGAACGTACTGTCTTTTAATAGAAGTCGCCGCAGCGAGCTAATTTCCGTCCGAGGTGTTCACGTGACGTCACGGGTGCCATTTTGTTGTAAAGAGCTTAGCTTCAGCTGCGCAGGCCAGAGAAGGTGGAGCTAAGCCATGCGCTCCATGTGCAGTAAAATGGCGGCCATTTTGACGTTGTTGAAAGCAGCCTATAGGCGGCGCTCAAAGTTCTCCCGTGGTACTACAGACCTTTTGAGATTTGCGTTTTTGAGCAGAGCAATATTACCACTGGGCTGCGGCAGAAGCGTTCTGATTGGCGGATTTCATACAGGCATCTACTGAGCATGCGCAGCACAGTCCAACACGCTCGCGCTCTCAATCAGGCTGTGGACAGTGGAAAGGTCTACACGCAGAAAATTTGTGACTACCTGGGAAGTATTAAAGTACAGTCAGGAACAAAAGCCTGTGGACCACATGCTCCACTAACGAACCCCATAGCTGTGTTATTAGCCACCGACTGGAGACCACACTTGTAAAGCTGAAAGAACAGAATTTTGGCTTTCACCTCCACAAGCGTGGCCTCCAGCTAATAATATAGCTATAAGCTTAGCGGAGCACGTTGTCCAGATACTTTTGTCCTCGACTGTACATGTACAGTCTAGCCCGGTTATAACGAAGTCGGCGGGAATCGGAAATCACTTCGCTATATCAGCTATTTCGTAATATGCGGACTACGAAAAAAAATGCAAACATCGGCATACCGATTTATTGCCGCTGAAAGAAGTCGATCAAGGTAGATCAAGTCGAATAACTCTGGCCTTATAAACAGCATACAACGATCCGCGATAACGATAAAAATGAGCCACGCTTCCAACATGCACAATGCTGCCGCGCTTTCTCCCTGCCTTGCGCACCGCGGCACCGACATAAAACAAAGCGCTCGCTGCCACACCTCCTGCAGACTGCAGTCCAGCCGTGGCGCCGACTGCCTGGGAGAAATAGAGAACCGCGATTGGCCAAGACGGCCGCTCTCTGCGACGTCATCGAAAAAAAAAAATCATCTCTTCTTTTTTACATGTTTCCCCTGCGCGGCGTGCTCTGCCGCTCTACGCCGTGACGCCGTTCAAGGACGGCGTGCCATGCGATGCAGTGAAGCAACCTTTCGCTCCGCAGGAGAGCAGACGACGCCACGAAAGGACGCCGTCAGCCGAATTTTGCTCTTATTTTCGCTGAAAAAATCGCCTCAAGGACGCAAAAATGTGTTGATTGGCAGATTATTTTTCGGTTGGTGTTATATGTCTTCGTTATATCCGCTGACGCGCTCTTATTTACTTCGTTAAAACCTGACCCAAATGTATTGAAAATGCAAAAATGGGAATGGGAAATTGAAATAACTTCGTTACAACCGCTATTTCGCTATAAGTGGCTTCGTTATAAACGGGCTAGACTGTATATCTTTTCCTTGTCTCTTATCTGCCTATCAACTGCGAGATCAGAGTGAGGCATTCACATACGGCGAGCAGCGCACGCGTCGCCGTTCACGGAGTGGCACCGACGCTTCTTTATCAATGATCCTCTCTGTTTCAAGGCGGCCTTCCTCCCACCCAAAGTACCAAGTTGGCACAGGCATGCATGCATCTGACGCATCCTCCACCGAAGCCTTTCTTCTGCCTCATCGTCTCCGGAGGTTCCCAGGACCTTCAGTTCCCTCGCCTGTATACGCGTAGTCGAGGGACGACCCATAACTCGCGGAGCGACCCTCCGCATTTGCATCGAGACACCCACGGCACTCTGCCGTGGCGTTCAGGGGCGGATGTCGGCAAGGTCAGCGCCGTCTCGTGCGCCTCTGCCGCAAACATCTCCCACCGCGCGGGACCGTGTACGTGAACCTGTACGCCGGCGTGTTACGTATGCATTATATGTACGTAAATGTAGCCGTGCAGTCGACGGCAACAGCGGTTATTGGAGCGACGTCATCGAACGGACGCCATCGGTTGTCGCACCGCACGGATGTGTCACGCCGCGCGAATGTCTGTGTGGGCTAGTCGAGTATGCGACCGGTTACACAAGCCCGGTTACATGAACCTGGTGGCGGCGACGGTAGACGTATACATGCACGCAGGCGTCTGCAGCAAACAGCTGTATGCTATGCGGCGCGGGCGTCGCGTTCTGCCAGTTGTGAAATATTCGAAGCTCTCCTACGCTCTTTGTGCCCTTCCCCCCGTAGTTTCGTTTCTTTAACCTTGCCTCGCAAAGCTATGGTGCGCGCACACAGGTGGGCTTTGCGGTCTTTGTCATTGTTGGCGGACTTCTCATTTCTTTCTTTCTTTCTTTCTTTCTTTCTTTCTTTCTTTCTTTCTTTCTTCCTTTCTTTCTTTCTTTCTTTCTTTCTTTCTTTCTTTCTTTCTTTCTTTCTTTCTTTCTTTCTTTCTTTCTTTCTATTGTCTTTGTTCTTTCTTTATTTCTCTTTCTTTATTTCTCTCTTCTTTCTCTCTTTTTTCTTTGGCCGCCTCGGTGGCTCAGTGGTTATGGTGCTCGGCTGCTGATCCGAAAGACGCGGGTTCGATCCCGGCCGCGGCGGCTGAATTTCTTTGGAGGCGAAAGAAATTCTAGAGGCCCGTGTGCTGTGCGATGTCAGTGCACGTTAAAGAACCCCAGGTGGTCGAAATTTTCGGAGCCCTTCAGTACGGCATCCCTCATAGCCTTAGTCGCTTTGGGACGTTAAACCCCATAAACCAAACCAAATCTTCTTTCTTTGTTTCTTTCTATTTTCTTTCTCAGCAGCAGTACATCGACGTTAGCTGGACTGCACTTCGTTCGATGCGTATATTTGAAAGTAGCCCCGGGTCGCTGTACTTAAGTATCTGCGGCATTTTATGTTATCTAGTTTCTACGGGTGCATTCATGTCTTTATGCGTTTTCCCTAAAGTCTTGCCTTGCCTTGCCTTTCCTGAGATGTCTTGTTGTTCGTTGGATGCTATATAGCGTGATAATAGCGTGAGCCATGTGCGCGGACCGTGGCACAGCTCGAATCCAACTCACTTTGCAATGCGACAGCGTTAACACTGTTGTGTTGGGCAACGACGATGACGACAGCAAGGTTGGTCTGTTTTGCTGGGGGGGGGGGGGGGGGGGGGGAGGCAATAATGAGAGGATAGCGAAGCAATACTAAACGTAGTGTTCACTGCAGAAGAAGATCGTTGTCGATGCCAAAGTGGTTCGTCACACTCACGTTTACACCTGCTCGTCCGTAGAATCATCGATTGTTAACCCTCTACAACCCACAATGTCAATCAACCCACTTTATGCGATAGCAATTAAAGCCTAATCGATTGGATTGGATTATAAAACTTTTATTTCCAACTGTTTCAGAGACTCCAGGCACCTCGCCTAAACGACGGCCAGAAGGTATTGGCACCTGGCGGCCATCGAGTCTAATAGAATATAGCCTAATCGAAGAAAAAAAAAATGTCTGTCATAAAATTCTCCCACTGACTGAAGGAAAGTGACGTTACTTCCAGTAAAGGCATCAACGGTTCTAATGCTATCGCGTTGATAACACATAAGGTAATTAGGTGTTCATGTAAATTGTTTTGAAAAACACATACATGTCTCGCTGTCCTCAAGGTCCACTCTGGTGCCTTTAATTGGTAGACTTTTTCTTTTTCAAAATGCGCGACACAAGTCATTATAAAGCATTCATGCTGCGAGTTCTGCGTTATGCAGGGACTAGAGCAGTGCGTTGTGCTGCCTTGTTACCGCTTTGTGGTATCTGTCGCCAAGCTTTGATGTATATTGTGTTCCTTGCAAGTAAAAACCAATTGACCCCCCCACCACACACACACACACAGTCTGGACCAAATACCTCGATTTTCACGCCCTACGCGTTGCCACAAACGACTTCTGGCTGGAGCTCTGCAACGCAGTAGTTGCACCGCTACCCCTGTAATGGTTGTGCCCATATATACCGCGGAGGCTCATCGTGGGCTGTCACGAGTTACGTCACTGAGCACCGGGTGCATTCATTGTCCGCGCTGCAAACGAGGGGCGGGATTCTCCTTCGGGCCGCCCGCGAACGCCTCGTGTGGTCTCCGCGTGTGGGCCTTGGCATCCTTGGCAGTGTTATGCACGATGGAAGAAGCGACTCCGTCCGCGCGAGCAGAGAAAAGCAGCAGCAGCAGCGGCTCCGAGGAGGCGTGACCACATTACCGTAAGCGGCCGTGTGTACCGGTTCGTTGAGCGAGCCGGGCCTTCATGAATGGCTGCGTCTTTGTGGTCGAGTCTTTTTTTCTTACTCTAAGTTCCTCCACTCTTTTCCGTGTGGCGTCGGCCGACTGTTGCCGTTCCGTTCCGTGCCTCGTGTACTACGTGCTAATTTCCCTGTGGTCTTTTCTTACGTGACTTTCCGTATCGTGCGATCTTGCGTTCCCGTGAGAAAATTAAGCCTACTGGCGAGGTGAGGATAAATGGAGTATTAGGCGACCTGGCGCGGGCATCGTTCCTCGCATTTCCTTGACCGCGAATTGTGTTGAAGGCTAGCTCACGCGGGCAGCGCGTACATGTATGAACTTTTGTTGTTTTAGTTGTTTTTGAGTTAACCGTGCTCGCTAACTCCTTCATCTCTCTGCTAGTCATATGTATCCCATGCTCCTCGATCGGGATTCCCAGTGTTCCGGATATCTTAGTGTAATGTGTACTCCGAAGACGCCTAACTTTCCCGCGAAGTATAGGAGTTGGAGCGGGGACGTCTGGGGAAATGTGTGCACAAACCTCGGCGCGTTGTGACTAAAGCGGTGTTTTTCCATACGCACAGTTCTTGACGAGGCTTGCCCTGTGCTTCGAACTCCAGTGCTCGTCGTAGAGTGGCGTCCAGGCGCTTCCTCTTCGTTGAGTACGCCCTTCATATTTTCTTAAGTACCGATTATTATCAGTTTTTGACGTACGTGTTTCTAAATTAAGGAAAGTTGCCGGGCCAGTTGGTACGTGATCACACCGTAAAACAGCGCGCTTACACGGGACGAAGAATAATCATCAACACAAACGTGAACTATATGAAGCATTCATCATAGATAGGAAAGGCGCGTCATGCGTTAGCACTCCATCGATGGCACTGACAAGAAAAGAGATTAAATATCTTGAATAACCATTGACGACATGATGCGACAGGAGGATATCTTCCTCGCCTTCCTTTGTTTTTTTTTGTTTTTTGTATTCCTTTCCGGTATTTATTGCGAGCAATGCAATAAACCATGCAGTTGTAAGTTCAGCGCTGTGTGTGTGCGTGTCTTCTTTCTTCGTCCCGTGTAAGCGCGCTGTTTTACGGTGTGTGTTCCTAAATGCGAGTGAAGTGTTTCGTGTGAGTAATAGTTAAGAAACGAAGTGCGTCTAATTAAGTTAATCAGACGTCTACAGCAGTACATCACGAAAAAGTTACGAGGATGTGCTGATAATGAGGAACAGAATCCTCCAACGCGTGTGTGCGGCAAGCGAAGTCGATGGCTCTTTGTTAGGCAATGCTTAGAGACCACACTCGTGAGGTGTAAGTCGAACTCACATGCTGTATTGCGTGATGGAGAAATAAGAGGATTGTTGACAAGCACGACATCTATGTGGCTAGATCACTTTTCGGGCGTCCTGGACAATTCTGTGCCCGATTGTAGTTCGTATACGACGTCGATGCGGGGAAAGAGGTATCTGAGAAGAGCAGTCAAAGGGCGAAAGGACTGCTCGCTGAGTGCAATTGGCCCCGTCGGTATACTCAGCCTATAGAACTTTATGAAGCATGTGTGGAGGGGAAGAGGGGAGGCACAGAGAACAAATGAACGCTTTATGCTTTTTTTTTTCTCGGCATCCAAGGTTCAAAACCTCGTTTGACAACGCTCATTTTGTTCAGAGTGAGAGTTCCACGACGGTTTGAAAGGTTGTTATAGTTGAACTGTATCAGTGTCGACGCCAGCATATATGCAGGAACGGCTGTGCAATATTCCCTGAGATGCAAGCGTTCGCCTGTCTATTTTCACCGCGGTTCTTTTACTCAAACCCAAGTGTGTATCTCTGTGTGTGGGCCGTGTTCCCATAAGCAACCGTGACACTCAGGGTTCGAGGCACTCACACAGGAGTGTAGAGAAACGACGAACAACATGCTGCATGTCATCTCGCGTTCTTTGGAAATCTCTGTTGTTCCAGACACGACCATAATTTGCAAACGCGCGTCCTCTTTTCTGGTGCCTACTCAAAGTCCCGTAAACAAAGAAAAACTAAACTTTTGTGCTATTTTTCGTCACTGGGGTCATTTTATTTCTTCAGGGGCCGAATCTGTGACAAAGCTCCGTTTTTCCGTCTATTCTCACGTCATGCGGCGCGTCTAGCGTCCTTACGGGAGGCGAAACTCCACGCCGTCATCCGCACCGGAAGCGTGTGGGAAAACGCGGGATGGGCCGGACGGAGACTGCGGATCGCCTTGCTAACATTCTTCGCGCTCTGTTTTCACAGAGTACGCTGCCATACCCGCAGAACAGTGCGTTTTGAGGAGGTACGCCTGCGATTTCGAACACGTATGTAGCTGCAGAATCTATAAACTATAGCTCTAACTTCGAGGCGCTAAGACAGGCACTGCAGATATTCTCAAACCGCTGTTGCGATCCGGGTAGCATGGCCGGAGACCGGTGATGGGACGAGGAGGATGGGAGACTGAGTTTAGAGGGAGGTAACGAAAAACTTTATACACTTATTTACATTATTTACAAAGCGGGCCTGAGAATGACTCTCAGTGGAAGGGGAACGTCTTCGTCAACTGTAGTCGACTGGAGCTAGCAGGCTTCTCTCGGCCACACTCACAGCCGAGTTAAATAGTGTTCGGATTCCCCAGATCCCTGGCTGGGGAATGAAGTTCGAAGAGCACTGTCCAATCGGATGGACCGAAGTAGACGCTGGTGTTACCACCCACGGCAGAGGCGGTGCGGGCTGTTCCACTCTCTCGCAGCTGGGTCGATGGGAAGGGGGAGATGCTGACTAATCCAGCCCGGCTGGAAAGGAATCTCCCGCAGTCTTCCAGCAGGTGAATGAACGTGCTTCCCCGCCGGTTGTCCAGAACACGAGTCGGGAACAGAGCAGTCTTCAATTAACAACCAGCGTGACTGGCGCCGCCACGTCGCCTCTGCTTCCGCTGTGATTGCGCTGACAATACCTCCTGCGCATCTCCTGCCTTCGTCGCTGCTGCCACGGTCACCTGCACTCCGCTGCACTAATCCGCTTAGGCTCGGAGGGGGGCATTCCAAACACCCCACTGCACCACCGCCGTCGCGAGGTCGTCGGCCTTGTCAACTGTTCACGGTAGCTGCTTGATCGGGCCCACGTGGCCAGACGTACGGTCACGACACCGCCAAAAGATTACTCCGGTCAGTTCATACGCGCGGTATTCTAAACAGCACATGGCTCAATAGCCAGGGAGCTCGGTTGTTGAGTATGAGGTCAGAGGTTCGATACCTTTCCTATGCGGCCGAAATTAGATGCAGGATATATAAATACAAAAGCCGCTACCTATACTATTTTTCAGCACTATAGTCAGGAAAACCTCTTGGTGGTGGCAATTCGCTACATGCCTCCCGCGTAGCATCCTTTGCAGTAATAGCGTATACAGCGCAAATTCGTGGCGCTAACCATCCGCTGATAATTTGTCCAGGTGGTTATACACAACTCTCTCTGCTAATGCCTGCGAAACTACGGGTCACACAATTTGTTTTGTGCGTACTATTCATTGGAGGTAGTGGAAAAGTTAGCAGTAAGATAAAATTCTGCTCTAATTCATACGCGGAGGTAAGTGGCGCGCTAGCAAATTGTCTACAAAAATAACTACGATGGCCTGAATTTCCAGCAGCGAGCAGCGCGGGTTTCTGGAAGAAGAACGGGACGAGCTTATAATTGCGCCTCGAGTTCATTCATGACCGAGGCTATGTGTAAGACCAGCTGCACATTTCAGAGGCGGCGAGAAGAAAGGCAGCCGGTGCTCGGGTATTTTTTTTTTTCATTCATGCTGCCGACGCCACTCCATTGTCTCGCCTTGCCGCGACTGCATAGCGTGATGGACAGCGTTCAGCAAGACGAGCTCAAGCGACCGCCTAAGACACCACTCAGCTGCTCTCGTACGTTGACAAATGGCACGCTGAACTCCACCTGCTTCGACTAAAAATAAACAAAAACAAAAGGACAAACACGACGAGTGGTCCCTTCTTGGGCTTCTGTGTTCAATGCACGATGCGTGCACTGCTCCGCTTCGTGAGGGCAGCTGTGGATTGACTCGAACTGTGGCAGTGGCGCCTGGGTGTCTGCTGGCGTGTGGTCAACGACCTTCTAGCGTGTCGGAGCGCGGAGCGGGAAATAATTATATCTTTTGTTCTTGCCGTAACTGGATGAAGACGGAGTGAGTTCGCGTCGTCTCGAAAGCGAGGTGAAGTCTAAATGACCTTTTAGGTTGTGCTTCGTCACATCGAGGCTTTCTTTTGTTAGACCACGTGCGTAGCGCGCCGCCCGGCACTGTGGATTCGGGCGGAGACGACAGGACGTAGTCTTTGTCAAAAATATACAGCCAAAGGGGTCTGCTTCTGAGCCCTGCTGCGCGGCTCTTAAGCACATTTGACAGTCCTAAGCTTGGGAGGGTTAAGTACTTAAGTTCCTCCAGCCTTCTGGATATTAGGGTCCTTGAGTATGCAAGAGGAGCTGTGCTTCAGGGCTCAGAGGCAGACCCCTTGGGCTGTATAGCCCCGCCGCGGTGGCTCAGTGGTTACGGCGCTCGGCTGCTGGCCCGAAAGACGGGGGTTCGATCCCGGCCGCGGTGGCCGAATTTCGATGAAGGCGAAATTCTAGAGGCCCGTGTACTGTGCGATGTCAGTGCACGTTAAAGAACCCCAGGTGGTCGAAATTACTCCGGTGCCCTAACCTACGGCGTCCCTCATAGCCTGAGTTGCTTTGGGACGTCAAACCCCAATAAACCAAACCAAAACCTTGGGCTGTATACTTTTGACAAAGACTGTACGTGAGTTTTTGTATCAGGAATGCTCTGTGAAATCTAGTACAGAGTTATAATAGAGGCATTGCTTAAGCTATGCGCGCTGTCTTTTATTATTTCAGTTTATTTTTTTCATGAATAAGTTATTATTACTATTTTGAAATATTTATTTTAAACTTCGCCTCTTTGTTTCCTCAAATTTCATTCCGATCTGCTCAAAATCTTTAAAAATTGGTTATTCGCTTTCCCAGATTCCTTAATTTTTATTCACGAACCGTTTGCGATAAGTTTTGGCTGATTTTTTCCTCCTTGCATCTGCTCCAAACTCTGGCCAGTCCTCCACCGCGGGCATGTGTCATTGCTTCAAAGGCAACCACAACAACGACGACAACAACAACCGCGTTGCATCGATTTCAGTACCTTGCTTCAGTTCTCTGTCGAAATGGCCCTGTTCCAGAATGTCGCACATCAGCAAAGTTTTTCGTTTCTCTGGTGACGGTGCTGATAACTTGCTTCGAACAAGGACGACACGGGACATACTGCTCGAAAGCCGTTGTGAAACGATTTCTTGTTGAAAACTTCGTGTTGATGGCTCAGTTCTTTACAGTTTGTGTGCTCTGATCGGTGATTCTCTAATGCGCGCACACGGTATGCATCAACGAATGCTTTTAACAGTAACGCAGCGCCCAATTAACCTCGTTATAACGAAGCGGTTTATAACGAAATACTGGATATAACGAAGAAATGACGATTCCCCTCGGAAGCTCGGTCAACACGGGCTATAACGAAACTACGGCTATAACGAAGTAATCGCCGGGCTCCTTCAACTTCGTTAAAACCAGGTTCAACTTGTAACCTTGGACTGCCTCTGGGTCAAAGCTTCGATGTCGGCACTGTAAATGCACGCAGGAACAAGATATATACACTTCGAAGTGAAGGGGAAAAAATGCATTGGTCTTCTTGCCAGCGCCCGTGACAAATTCTGCGAGCGTATAAAAAAAGGAAGAAGAAAAAAAGAGGTAAAAGCGTACGTGCTGACAGGTCTCGGTCACATTCGACGCTGCACACATAGCGGGTATTTTCACGGCGCATGCGTTTCTTCGAGCCAAAGCACAGGCATCCCGATAGGCCCACTCCGGACACGCAAGCTCGCGTGCGCATTCTTCGAACTTGCCAACCCTTGAACGACCGCCGTTTTCTGTATCTGTTCGTGCGCGCATTTTCAACGCACGCTCTTCTTGCGTGAGTCCCAGCTCCGCGCCCTTGGCCTACCTACGTTCCTCACTCACACCTAGCACGTGCACGCTGCGCGGTCAATCGCACGTTTGTCTCGCAAGCACGCACGCAAGAACACACACACATATACACGTATACAAAAAGAAGCCTTGTCGATCGCCCGCTTGCAGAACCAACGATTCCTCAACACCTCTCCCGCGCGCCACTGAACGGGAGACAATTCCAAGCGCAACAAACGGTACATTGACGCAAGTGACGTGTATTCGTTCCTCATGACAATGAATCGTGACGTAAGCGCTTGCCTGTGCACCGAATGCACGTGCTAGTCGTAGGAAGGGGGTAAGGGGGTGGGGTGGGGGGGTACAAAACACAACTACGCGTGCTTTTGGGGGCCAACTTCCTCGCGGTCGACCGCTTCTGAAGTCGGAGAATTTCCCCTTACAGTGCGCATTTTTCCACCTGTTTTGTTGTTGTTTTTGTATTTAGCTTTTCCGCCGCAGCCGAAGGTGGACGGAACGGTTTAGATGGCGGAACGATAAGTCGAGGTCGCCCGATAGGGTGCAGCCGGTGGAACGCGTCGCCGCAGGGTCGGCTACGGTAGCGGCGGAGGTTACATACATACACTCAGTGTTTGGAATACCATGCAGTGCTGCAGGAAATCGGGGCGGCGACAGCCAACTGGATTCTGGAAGGCGTAGCAGCAGTGTTCCTCCGCTTAGGAAAATTTGTTTGTTTGTTTGTTTTTTTGTTTGTTTTTGGCTCCATCGACGTTCGTTCGGCAGCAAAGGCGTATTCATTGACTGCGAAAGTTGGAGTTAAAAATGGAACATCTCTACCTGATCGTTGGGGGCGGGCTACGCGTATGATTATTCAAGCTCGGGACGTGTCGATGTTGTCCTGCAGTGTCTCAGGGACTCCGTGATCCGGGCAGTTACAATGCGAATGACCGTGTGGCCTAGCCTCAGAGATTGCATGACGCAGGGCTTGACGTCATTGCGGTTTGCTTGTGAAAACGGCTTGTGCGGCGTGGATTTCATTTTTCGGTCTTTTCTAACTTTTCAAAACTCCGCTTTACTTTATCATTAGAATGCGGTGACCAACCTGTCCTCAAGTGTCCATGCTCGGCGCAGGGACACTAACGACGCAGACGACGCTGAACGTAGACATTCTGCTCTATTTTCTTCTGCGCGCAACTACTAAATTAGTGAGCGACAACCCCTGCGTGCCCTGCGGCGTCCTGTACGCTGCACATTTTTAATGGCGCAACGCACACGCGCGGGCGTAGCAGGTTTACGCGGAAAGTCTCTCTCCGCGGTGCTAGTGCCGGCGGCGGCAACGCTGCTGCCTTCAAATAAACGGGGCCGACCCTAGCGCCCATCTGTCGGCGGAACAGGAAAACGGTTGCGCCTCTCTCATTTTTCGCGTGGTTTCTTTTTCCCGCTTCCCCCATCGCTCTACGCGAACGCGCGGATTGTGCCATCTCGCCTGGGGCGATTTGCTTTTTGTTTCAGGGTATGGGGGATTGCGCAGCCCCAGCGCGCGCCGCCTCCCCCTCTTCTTTCCTCCCCCATCCCTCCGCCTTTCTCGCATCGTCGCCCCGCCCCACTCCTCCACCTGTTGCCTCACTCCGCTTAGCCGTTCGCTCCGCTGAACGGCGGGCGCCTTTGTTTAGTGCCCTTGATCCCAGATGGCGCTCTCTGTCCCGAGTCAGCGATGTAGCGGAGCGAACGGTAACTGTGGCTTCGCGAATGGCGGCAAACAGCGCTTAGAAGTTGAAGTTAAAGCCGGCTGAAACAGTCAGATCATCTGCGCAGATAGAGGTAACAACGGTGTGCTTTGCCATCGTCTACAGCGTCCGCATTCTCATCGCTGCTTCCCACCTTTTAGATCACGAAGGAACCAACCTAACCAAACACGCTTCTTCGGTATCCGTCACGTCTTTTGAAACAACTTAATACCTAATTCTTGTCCTGAGTCACTTTGGGACTTTAAACCCCATAAATCATCTGTTGGAACTAACCGATATGAACCGTCGTAATGGGTACGTACTGGAGACCTGCAGTCTTACCTGGTCGAAATTATCCGGATCCCTCCACTACGGCGTCCCTCGTAGCCTGAGTCTCTTTGGGACATTAAACCCCATAAACCAACCAACCTTACCTTGCTTATATCATTGCGCTCTTTCCTAACGTGGTTAAGTAGCTGCTGAAGCGACGTTTACCTTCGCTTTTAAGCTATGAGGTGAAGCTAGGCAGTTTGCCGGGATAATGGCTGCTGGCCAGGACACGTGTAATTGTGGGTCAGCGGGAGGGGCCTTTATTTATCCAGCAGTGACCTTAGGCTGGTGATGATGATAATGATGGTGACGCTGCTTAAAAGATCAGCATCGCCCTCGTCGTACGTCGCAACCAGAAATTCCAGCGTTTACGCACAGGACAAAGTTGTCAATGCGGGTCGCAGCATTAGGAATATGTGGTCCTTGAGCGTGAATGCTCCGGATAATTAGCTGTCTGGAATCGTGAGACCGCATATGATTTGGGAGTAAGTGTGCTCGGTGAGGAGCTTTCGACGACGATCTTCTCTTTGCTCAGTTTGTGGGGAAAATTACTTGCAAAGCCTTCACCAATTGCTCCGAAGCGCCAGTATATGTCTACCTCTCTTGTACTTTTTTTTTTGTTTTTTACTCTTCGCTGAAAGCAGCGAGAGTGTCAGTGGATCCGCAACAGCATTGCGGAGAAAACATGAAAACGCAGCCATGAGGACATATGTGGTTGCTGTACATCGTACTAAAAAAAGTTGAGCTCGCATACCTTCGCCATAGTGCGAGGGCAGATCAGTGGGACCCGAGGTTACGTGTTTCTATAACGTCGATGTACCGTGGTGTCTGTGTTGGCTCAGATACGGAGACCCTCGTATATGCCTTGCAGAATAGATGCCCATTCGCTGCTTCGGCGAACAAGCAAACAGTTACAGACCAGGTGAGCAGGATATCCGGTGCTGAATCGGCGCTGTGCGATGCCGAGAACGCATAGCTACATACGCGATCCGCCCGCCCGGCGGGCGGACGTGATATCGGTGTTCTTGCATATCGCGCGCATAACCGTCGCTCCTGCTACGGCCGTCCGTATTTGCGTGGGCAAACACGTATGTCGCGGCGGCGGCAACGAAGGAATTCGCCGAGCTGGGCGGCTATCCTCGCTCATTCTGTTTGCCTGCCGCATTCTGGATGTACTATATTTTTTTTTTTGTGCTCAAGTAGTTCGCATACACGCACGCAAAAAAGCGTCGTTTATAACTGCACGGTACGTTGGTAGTACAGCCATCGAACGCTGAGTTCATGAAAGCAGTCACCGCTCGTGGTGCACACGACGCGCGGCGAGATTTTGAGTCTTGCGAAGCTTCAGAATGTGCGTAATACTCTTCTTCCACAATATTTACTATTAGGGGTTGAATTAAAGTAACTTTTCTGGCGAAGTTTTGTTTTTCTGACTGCTCGGTTTTTCGTACGTTTTGACGTCCCCTTGGGAGTCCGAAAAATCGCTCGGCGACTAAGTGGGGTAGTTAGATGGGGCTCTGGAGGTGCGAGTGGCGTTTTAAACAGCAGGTAGAGTCACTGAAAAAGCTTTCGGAATACCATATTATTTCCTCTTCGCTCTGTTAGACATGTGAAAGGTATACATCGCTGCCGGAGTCCAATGTTGCCAGAACAGCGAGCGCCAACTTAGGAAATATATTAGCAGCATACATGCAGAAAGTGCTGCTTAAACGAGTTGCGAAATTTTTATTTTCCCTATAGCTGTTCCTTCTGAGCGTCAGCTTACGGTACGGTATGCGAAATTGTCACAGAAATTGTTATGACGTCGCGAAGGCAGATACAAAGGGCACCACAGACACTATGTGACCATTAGGCTGGTTCTTGTGCTGAGAACTCTGAAGCATCAGCAGCCATAAACCTTCCGAATCAGGTGGCGTGGAGAGAAGGGATGCGGTATCCTGAAGTTTTGAAATTTCCTGTGACTCTAGTAGCAGACATTGCATGAATTGGAATAATTTATTGCCTCTCCGCGCACAAAGTGCATAACCAGCTCTAGTAGGCACAGCGCCTTCTTTATGCGAACTGTATCTTCCAGGTTGAGTGCTTTTGACTGAGTACTGCTTCTGCTCTGGCTATCTATTTCCGTGTTATTTATTTATTTTTGTGTGTGCGTGTGCGCGCTACTTTCTTCCCTTTATGCAGTACCCTAACTGGAGCGTTTAACGGTGTAATAAGTTACGATGATGGTGTCGACGACAGAGCCCCTGACGTCCACTGTAGTCATGATTGGCATTTGGGGTTTAATGTATTTCGCTCGAATGCGGCCAGGATTCGATTTTGGAACTTTGGGATCAGTAGAGGAACACACTGCATTCGCAAAGTATTTTTTTTTTAAGATTACGGAGCTTGTGTGGGGAATGGGAACTGAGGTTCTTGTGATACAAGTGTTGTACGTACTTTCTGTATCTCTTTAATCTCGCCACTGAAGCAAGCTTATTAAGTTGCAGGTTTTGTCAAGACCGTATACGTACATAAATACTGCGATGTTGTTCCGTTTTGTTTTTTGTTTGTTTAGAACAGTGAGTGATGGATTTTTGTATGCACGAGTTGTTTTCATGCACTTACTTGCTTTGTATCTATGAGGTTACTCTCTTCATTTCGATAACAGCGCGCGTGTCAAGTTTTCTATTGTGCTGTCTTCTTTTCCAGATTGTCTACCTGGGTGCTTTCATAATGGAACTGTGGTGGATCATAGAAAACAATGGTGAGCTTGACATTCTTCTCTGTCATGTTGCTTTTGATAGTATTCTGTTTTATTTCAGACGCACGTGCATGAATGTGACTGGGGATCGGGTCAAAATATACGCAGTCATGCGTCACAACGTCCGGGTAAACTGTATAGCGGCAGACTGTCACAGCTAAAAAAGAAAACTATGCAAAGGATAGCGACTTGGCAGTATACTGCAACAAAGCAGCACTGGGATAAGACAGCGCTATAGTGCATAATGCTGCTGGCGGCACAGGAGCTATATAGCTGCCGTGTCGTCCATCACGTACACACGGTCGACTTTAGGCGATACGCTTGTCGTTTGTGGGTCGAGGGTCGATGCAGCTTATGCTTATTTATGTGCGCTCAGAGAGGTCGTTCTTTCCGCACGCTCTTTGTGTGAGGAGGGGGGAAGGCAGAAAGGATGCGCCCGTCATCAATCGTATAGGCGTGTTTCTCGTTTCAGCTGTATTCGGGAGCACATGTGCATGGTGCTGGCTGATCATTGTCGCTGCGTCGGTCTGTTGTAACGCTGGACGTGTGCGTGCCGCTATTTGATATGCGGCAGGGTTTACCACTAATCCAAGGTATCGAAGTTAACATCTCGAGCACCAGGCTGCGTGCCCCACATCGGATGAGTCGAGCTTCGTAAAAGACTATCGTAGTGTGACGATTACATCAGCAGAATCCCCCCGAGCAAGGTATTGTTGCTGTCTGCTCATATATGTCATTCCAAAGCTGTCTAATCTGCCTTTAAGATACTCCCAGATTCCTGATATGCTATAGATAGTGCTAGCTATTTTTTAGGACGTCAAAATAAAGAGCTGAGCGCACAGTTTCCGGAATTAAACTGTTGGGCTTCTTCATCTGTAAAGTCCCCGCCAGCGGCAGGTGAAGCATATGTTATGTGACTGCGGCTGCTTCTCATTGGGCGCGCCACAGATAGCTATGCGGATTCCAGGTTACTCAACTCATTGATTCATGCCATTAGGCTGCTTCACGACTCAGTAGAAGTATTTCGCGGTGATAAAATATTTATGTAGTTGGTGGTAGTTGTGATGCCGGATAAAACTTCCAGTTAAGGAAGAAAATTCGCCTATCGCCAGTAATCTATGATGAGGTAATGAGGTAACAGCTGTATGTAGCTTAAATGAGGTAATGAGGTAACAGTGCTTGACATATCTATATGAGCGCTGTTACTGTATGCGGTAAACTGTACTGTATACAGTAAAAGCGCTCATATAGATATGTCAAGCACTGTTACCTCGTTACAGCTACATACAGCTGTTACCTCATTACAGCTGTTACCTCATTATCTCATTATAGATTATTGGCGGTAGGCGAATTTTCTTCGGAATTTTCTTACTGTATGCGGTAAAGTGTACTGCCGCCGCGGTGGCTGAGTGGTTATGGTGCTCGGCTGCTGACCCGAAAGACGCGGGTTCGATCCCGGCCGCGGCGGTTGAATTTCTTTAGAGGAGAAATTCTAGAGGCCCGTGTGCTGTGCGATGTCAGTGCACGTTAAAGAACCCCAGGTGGTCGAAATTTCCGGAGCCCTTCACTACGGCGTCTCTCATAGCCTCAGTCGCTTTGGGACGTTAAACCCCATAAACCAAACCAACCAAGCTGTACTGGTGAACTTACACTTTCTTGGCGGTTTTATTTTGCGTGGTCGTGGCAGCGTGGTCTGTAAAAGCGAGGAGGCACCCGAAACATGAAGCTAACCAGAACTTCAAAGCGTACAAAGGCTAGCTATCTTACACACGCAGTAGCTCTCACTTTTCGCATCCATTCGCACTGTGTGCTGAAACCGCCCACACGGTCCTTTCACACGTTGCGTATTGCTACGCGTGCCGAGGCTGGTTTATCCATTCTTCCGTGTCTTTCTAAAGCCGCTCTCAAAGCGTAGGCGGCTCGTTAGGTTGCTAAAGCACCAGGTTTTTTGCCACTTTAGCGGTTCTATTAGGCTGGAAAAAAAAGGGGGGGGGGGGGGGTCATACCAACGACAATAGAGTTTTGGAACGGGGGGGTTGGTTAGGAGGACAGGGGAATATATCGCAGTTCCATTGCGCATGCGCGGATCGATAACCAGATGACCGTTATTGTTCTGCGCATGCGCAATGATCCCCCGAAGCTCCCCTGTCCCCTAACCGATAGGGTTCTTCTATTCTAAAACTCGCTAATGCGGGAGCACTGTGATTCTCGGCAAGCCCTCCTTCGCACTCCTTGTTCGTGTAATACTCTGTTTCGAGAAACAAACACTAAAGGTTGCAGACTAACCCATGCTACGCTTGGATGACCCTACTGCACCAAACGTCATGTAGGCATACTTCTCGTTGCGCTTCTCTTAACAGAGCTCCCATGGAGGCGCATGTATTTTTCGGGGCTATCTCCTCCGCTTGTGAATATATATTCTAAACAAGCATATTCCCATAAGGGAGCAGAAAGGGAGTAAGCACTCCTCTAGCCTTTTATAAAGGGGAGTGCCCTCGAGGAGTGCTTACTCCCTTTCTGCTCCTTTCTGTATAGGGTGTACACAGATCCTCCGCTGTAATCTCGGTGAGCTTACACGTGTACTGGTGAGGCTGACTGCCACTGAAACATATGTATTTCAGAGCAGTGTTGTCGGTAACGCGTTACTTTTTTCGGTAACTTAGTAACGTACTCGTTACCATTTCGGAACTGTAACGGGTAACGCACTTACGTTAACATTTTTCGGTAACGTGACGTGTCACGTTACTAGTAGTTACTTTTTATTTCAATTGTCCCCCTCCGCCTCTTTTCCAAAGAAAAAAAAACGCCGAAAATGATGTTACAAATAAACAAAATCTACCGGTAAAATCTACCGGTGTTCTCGACGACCCTTGATGCAGCTCACATACATGCCAAAAAACACCTGCCCTTGACGACGCACTCAACTAAAAAAAAAAAGCACGAACACGCAGTCACACACTTGTCTTCACCCCCAAACCACCCACACAGACAACTCTCTAAAGAGTGGACGCATGCTGAGCCACCAATGGACCATTTGGAGAAATCTCTAAGTCAGTTTCTGCGTAAGCCTGTTTTCCAACCAAAAAATCTCGTTCCCAGGCGACACTCTCGCATTCTTGGTGGAAGCAGTTCCCTCTTCTGAGCAAACTAATGAATGTCGCCAGTTTACTTCAAGATGGCCCCAATGCCAGCCACTGTAATGCCACTGTAATGCCAGCCAATGGCGCTGTGGGTATGATGATAAATAAATAAATAAATAAATAAAATAGAGCCTTCGAAAGAGTACAATGGTACAGCACAGAAAAGGGGATTGCAGTCAACCGGCTGTTTCTATATGCAACTGCGGCTACGTTTCTGGTTATTGAGTTACTAAGCGAGCGAAGCTGACCTTGAACACCTTGACGTAAACACTCGCATTTTTGTAATAATTATGCAGGTTCAAGTAAAAAAAAATGTTTATGTGCGCAAATATATTTTTTTCGGAACTATGACATTTAAGCATTTCTTTATTGCTACACAATTTCCGCTTAATTTCGTAAGCAGAAGCACACCAGAATTACTGTAAATTTGTTGAGTTCAGCTATGTTTTCTTTGTGAAGTTAGAATTATATGAAGTATGAGCTTTATAAAATTGTTATCTTGAGTTTTTACAGCGAGGACGCACTGATTAAAATTTATGGCCATGGAGTAACGGCAAATTAACGTGCGATACTTTTTTTTCGGTAACGGTAACGGTAATGCGTTACCTTTTTTGTAGGTAAAGTAGGGCGGTAACGAGTTCTTTTTTTGTTAGTGTAACGAGTAACGTATTTAGTTACTTTTTTTCGGTAACGCCTACAACACTGTTTCAGAGTCAGCTGTGTAAGGGATGCGTTTGCCCGTTTCGCGAGAGTCGGTGTCCTCCGTACAGGGGCCCTTGTGCAGAGGGGATAAGCACAGGAGCAGGGCAGCGGTGGCTTCACACGCACCTGTGCATCTGAGTGGAACGGAGGGGCGGTAAAAAATGGGTGGGCAGCGGGATATCGGCGACGGAAAAGTGAAATTTTAACCACTTAATGCATTTCGTGCATTAAAAAGAGATACATAAAAAGAAAGTATGCAGTCCTAAAGCCAAGCAGACTACAGTATATATGTACAGGGGTTTGTGAGCAGCGCTGTTGGCTGAGAACTCACCGATTTTTTGTTTTTGTTTTTGGCCCCATTTCTACGCGAATAAATCTCGGCGATAAAAGGATACCACATCCGCCTCTCTGGGGAGCGCGCACGCCCAGTGCCATCACCCCTCACCACCACCTCCCTGGCTCACGTGTTACACTCTCGGGAGCCCCCTTTCCCCAGCTATCGAGGTCCTTGGGGTCTAAACGCGGATAGTGTTTTTTATAACCGGGTAGGTGAGCATGGTAGAGTTCACCTACACCGCAGCAGGGCGCAGATGCCGCTTAGAAAAGGGTAAGGATGCACGTGTTTTCTAAACACACACGAAGTGCCCTATCATTCAATGTACTTATAAACGTGGCACGTGTAAAATGTCATATTGATGTTGTGTGTGTGCATATATATATATATATATATATATAGATTGTGAACAAGGGCCCCGTATGGGACCCGAAACGTCATTTTTCATTTTTTGACTTGGTCAGTGACCCAATTTTCCTTTGTGAATAAATAATTATATATATAAATATATATATATATATATATATATATATATATATAATTATATATATATATAATTATTATAATTAACCTTTCGGAGGTGCGTTTAACTTTCTTTTTTTTATACTTGCATGATAGTCGAAAAAAACGAGTTTGCAACGGCTTCGTTCCAAGCTTTCGAGTAAAAAATCGATGTCGAAGTGGCCTCAGTGTGGAAAAAATAATAACTCCCAAATGAGCTCATCCGTGATGTTAGAAGCTCACAAGAGGTCGAGCGTGTGCGACGTGGCTGGCGGCTTTCCCCGCGCCTCCGTCACGACGTTGGCCGCTGCGGCGGAGCGGGGAACCTGTTGCTGCCCGGAGCGCAAAGCAGAGCGACGCGATGGAGCGCGCGCCCATCGGAGCATTCCGCTATAATTCCGCGTATACGGGCAGCTGTTTCGTGCACCACCAGCGCGAAGGCGGAAAGCGCCGGAAGCCGCTCGGCTGCTTCGCGGCGCCTCGAACGAACGTAGTACGATGGCAGTCTTCTAAGAATGCAGGTATATAGGGGCCCTCGATGTTGCGCTGCGGGGTTTAGGTTGATAACTGCGCCACGTTGTTTCACCGGCTCAATTTTGCCACGGCAAAATGTTGTTCCGAGAGGCCGCATTTGCGGCTGTCCGGGCCCAAGGTACTGTGATACGGCTGGCAGGAGCAGAACTCTTATTTCGTGTAAGAATTCAGAAGCTTCGTATACCCATACCGGAATTCGACGCAACTTTTGTCAATAAAATAT
The DNA here is from genome assembly GCF_055824585.1 of Amblyomma mixtum. Lineage (NCBI taxonomy): Eukaryota > Metazoa > Arthropoda > Arachnida > Ixodida > Ixodidae > Amblyomma > Amblyomma mixtum. Next base: position 218,362,041 of record NC_143012.1, on the reverse strand, counting down.
CGCATCCATCGATTTTGACAATATCGCATCCATCGGCAACCATCAACCATTCCAGGATCAGCTACGTAGATATCTCACATGACATCGCTTTTTCTCCTATCTTTGATTTTCTTTGTCGCTGTGTACTTTTGTTCCTTCGTTGCCATTGCGTTTTGTTTTGGCCGTATGTCCGGCATTCATGCTACTAATGAGTACCTTGTGTCCTATGTATAATTTCGCCTTTAAGTTTTGCTTTGTACATTAGTTTCTTTTTACTTAATCTTTTGTATCTCATGTTATATTAATTAGTTTCTTTTGCACATTTGTCGTTCTTTGCCCCCCTTACTCAATGCCCTTCTGGGCCCTGTAAGGTATTGTGAATAAATAAAAAATAAATAAATAAAATGATTGAACTCGACCGAGCAGCTGGGTTGTCACCGCGCTAAACCGAGGCACAGGCATGAAGACACCCTATAGGTACAGGGCTCGTATCGCGAGCAGAACGCGCTGGTACTCTGTCAGAAAGACATCAAGGGGCCCCCAGCCCCATCCGACACAGACGCGTACAGAATAAATCACTCCTGTCCAAGTTTATTTCAAGGTATAAGAAGACACGCATGCAGTGCAGCTGTATTACGTAAGTGCAGCACTCAAGTTCGTCCGCTTCCCACGCTGCAGCTGGATCGCTTCATACGGAAACATCCATCGACAGTGTAGTATATGAGCTTTCCTTGATTTAACTCTTGAATTGATTGTTGTCTGATTGTCCTTATATCCTCCCCCGCGGTACATTAGTGGAGCGGGAGAGGTTGTCTTTTCAACCTCACACTATATTCTGTCCTTATATCCTTATATCTTACCTTATATCTTATATATGTATCCTGCGGAATACAGTTCCCGCTGCTCTCTGGCAGTCATTCAATCGCATCCTATTCGAATGCACAGAGTACCAGCCACCTCCGAGCTTCCAAATCTCGAACAAACGTCAGCGGGAGACTGCGTTGCTCAGCCCTAACCCGGAGGTACTACTCCGGATAGTGGACTGGGCCCTAGAGGTCGCAATGAAGCGTGGACTTCAAGCCACCTAGCGCTGTCGAGAGGGCCCACAATCTGTCTAAACCTTATACCTAAACCCTGCCCTCTTTGTCTTCTGACAAGCAAAAGTTTGTTCCCCTTCCTGCTTTGTTGGTTTGACTTGGATTGGCTGCTCATTGCATTGATTGTCGTGTTAGCGGCCTTGAACGGCACCTTGCAACCTGCGGGCGCATAGCTGGCGCTGCGGGCGCTTCGTGTAGGAGTCAGTGAGTGCCCTTCTGAAGGCGTGCGCGTTCGTCAGGCCGCGGGCCACCGTGCCGTTCGCTGCTCGTAGAACGTCGCGTGAGTAAGGAAGTGCACGAGGAGCTGCTGCGTTAGTGTTCAGCTATTCCTTCGAAAAACGGTCGCCGCTTATTGGCGGTCAAGAATGTGTGCTAATCTGCGAACGAACCTGGCACAGTGGACACACGTATACGGCTGTGTACGTACAGCCTTTGTCAAAAGTCAAAAGGCCAAGCGGTTCGCTTTCGAGCCGTGTAGGGGGGGGGTCTTGTTTAGCATCCGTGAAAGCCCTTACTTTTGGAGGAGCGAGGAGTTGAGTTTCTCATTTGGAACGCTGGCATGGCATACAAGCAAACCACTTGGCCCCTATACTTTCGACAAAGGCTGTACGTTTACGTACATTCACTGGTTTTCATATGGACTCCGCACTGCGTCGCATGTGGTATCCCCAGCGCTCCAGATGTCTGGAGGGTGAGGAGGACTTTTTCTCCTTGCCCCTTCAGGAGCTTTGTACTGTTGGTGGTGCTACTAAAGCTTTCCTACGCTACCAAGCAGCTAAGCTGCAGGGGAATCTTTAGATGGAGTACGGTACGTCAAAACACGCAGTCAGGGTAATTCTTCGGTCTGTGTCCGGGTGTTGCGCGCAATAACGTCAGCTGGTCTGTCATACTTAATCGTAAAGTTGTGCTAACCGCGTTCCGGTCTCTCCTTCTTCTCGCATGGTGGCGCTCAGTGCAACTGCCCGTTCCGGCGTACGTGCTGGCCGCCGGCTACTTCTCCATCTTCCTGGTCTCCCTGTTCCTGCTGGCGGGTCTCTTCCTGGTAAGCAGAACACGACGCCTCCCATACAGGTGCACCGGCTGTGGGCGATTGTCGCAGCCGTCGAGTGTGCGGCGAACTATCGGACGCACGTCGGCGCAGTATCACCTGTCGCCACGCGACGGGTTACGGAGCGCGCCTTGCTCAACAACTTCGATAACGCATGCAGAGAGAGAGTTCCAGGTGTCCCTTGTGTAGCCTGCGATGCGGTTTATTGTTTTCTCTTTTTCTATTTTAAACAGTATTCCAGTTTTCGAAGTGTTCTTAACTCTTCGCTTGGTTTGACAGGAGTTCGAGAAATAGATACTGCTTTTTTTTTTTTTGAAGTCAAATGCTTTCGGCCCCCATTCTCGAAAATCTCCGTCGGACATCTTCCCGAAATCGCGGCGAAGTTGGCACCGAAAACAAGGCTGGAACTTTTTTCCGAAACCGACTTCAGAAGCTCCGTTAGAAATCTATTGATATACGAGGAAAGGCCGCGCGGAACTGGATTCGAGCAGCGCCACCGTGTGTGCGTGTGCGTTCGTGTGTGTGCGTGTGCAAGAAATGAAATTGAATTTGGCGCGGGACTGGTAGATGTGGCATTCCTTGGTCGCAGTGAATGCGGTTCACTGTCACTTATTGCGCCAGGACTTCACCAGGAGAAAGTCTAGCCAAGAATTTAGGGTGCTGGTAGGAGCAGTGCGCGGCTGTGAATTGAAGGAATTTCAACCCTATTTGACACCTGCTTGTGAGCTGCGTGTGCGCTTTCGACTGCGAAATTCCGTCCACCGCTTTGAACATACTTGAAATGACGGAAGACAAAGAACTTAATTTGTCATTAATTCTATAGAACTTATGGTATTGAATGCTTGTTTGTATTTTGATGCATCACTAGTGAGGTGAATAAAACTAGGCTGCTAGCACTTCGGTTACTCGATCGAGTAGCCGCTGTCTACCGGTAGCGCTAAGGGAGAGTGGGTCGCTTTCACATCGCGAATTGAATGTGGCGGTGAAAGGTCGTGGAGATAGTGAAGGGAAGTTGTTCCTCCCGTCGCTTGCCACAGCGACGGAAACGAGACTTCGCGATACCGCGAGCGTCTGGCTCGAATAATTCTGACAGCAGCTAATCGCCTTCTTTCTGCATTAGACGGTCAGAAAAAAAGTGGCAGACGGTGAAAAACAAAGAGGGGTAAGCGCGAAAGGGAACCGGTCACACGCGTAAAGGCTCGAGGCGGAAAGCACGTATGCGCAGACACGCGTGCGGAACGCAAATTCCGCGGAAAAGAAAGAAAGAAAGAAAGAAAGAAAGAAAGAAAGAAAGAAAGAAAGAAAGAAAGAAAGAAAGACGTCGAAGTTGCCGACGCGCGTGTAATCCTATCGGCAGGCGCGTTTCTTGAGGCTCCGCTGCGCCAATTTCCCTTCTACTGCGGTATGGAGAAAGAAGGGAACGTGAGAAGAGGACGCGAAGCAAGAAAGAAATAAGCAGAGGTAGAGGAGAGTCACAGCGAAAGAAGGAGAGCAGCGCCGTGTCCGTTGCTCAGCGCGGCGGAATGGCGCGAGGAAGAGTATGCGTGAAACGAGCTGCGCGCAACGTCCGTCGAGCTTCACTCGGACGCGCTTCAAGCGATCTGTGCGCATCGGAAAGGAGCCGCCATGCCTCCCTCGCGCTCGGCGCGGCGGTCTGTTTTTCCGGTGGTGGTGGTGGCGGTGAAAACGTTTATTGCAATGCTTCCGGTGGACCGACCGCCTGTCGGGCGGAGAGGGAGAAATTGTGCGCCTGCATTCGCGGGGTTTCTTGAGAGGGAGGGCGTGTGTGTGCCAGTGCATTGGAGTGTGCGCAGTGTGCGCTGTTCCGTGCCTGTGAATGTATGTGCGTTAGTACGCATGTGTGAATGTTTGTGGGACTGCGTGTGAATGTATGCATGCGTGAGGGAATGCATAAGAGTGCGTGTGTGCACATGTGGTGCATACTTTGTGGTGTGTGTGTGTGTGTGTGTCAGAGAGAGAGAGAGAGAGCACATGTGTGCACGTGCGCACTTTGCAGAGGCCAGCATGAATGTGTTGCCCGTTGGCTGGTCATAATTCTCACGGTCCCTTCGTTTGCGTGCGCTCAGCTACTACGTGTTGTTGTGGGCACCCCAACTCCACTCGCGTCGGGAAGAGGATACGAGGAAGGCAGGCTGGCGTACTCTAAGAAGAATGCCGAAGGAGAGAGTGGGAGTGGGAAGGGGGGTCAACAGCGCGAACGGACCCGACGCTTTTCAGCGGGTCATTTGCAAATTCTGCGTGCGGACGTGCGGGTCGTGGTCAGTGCCTCGAGGGCAACGCTTCCGCGCGCTGGTCGACTTTGTGCGGCGCATCACGACGTCCTCGGCTGTCTATCGCTCTTGCGTGCGCCGGTTCGCACGGCGCATTACCGAGGAAAAAAAGAATGCGTGCGTGCTTCTGAAAGCGAAATGACTCGAGTTCAGGAAGCCATAGTTATTTCTGTCTCCGCTTGCTGACGAGAATTGGTGAATGGGTTCGTGCGAAGACAAAAGGTGGCGAAAACTGTAATGGAGGCCGCGTTTGCACGAAGACCGGAGTGCAAAGGTGGAATTTGATCTTGCACAGGCATGCACAAAGAGACGGAATCCACACGGTGAGGCTAGTAGATAAAAAAGTGGTAGGCTTTTAACATCGTTCAACCGAGTAGATGTGTGAAAGCATGTGCTGTGGCTTGGCTGGCTCATGGTTTTGCTTTGCTGGGTCGTCGGCACATCTGGCGACGATAATAGACTCAGGTTAAGCCTGAGGACATCATCATCATCATCATAAGTTTAACACGAGGCGTGATCGGCCGCGGCGATAGCTTAGTGCTGTCGTGCAGTGGCCAGCGAAGCTGATCTGTTCGCTCCGCCGCGGGTTCGAAACCCAGTCGCGGCAATATTTATTTCTACGCCCTCAAGGTCATGCAAGTCACAAAAATCTTGGTTGGCTTTGACCCCGTGATGTAGTGCTTTCGCATTGAAAAGTACAGCCTCTTCCTGCCCCACTCCTGTGCTGCAAGAGCGTAGCACAACGTCGTTCAGTGGACATACGGCGAGCTCGACGCAGTTTGCAATGTGGTGACAATTAAGTGACGCTGTTTGTACTCATTATACGGATCGTCACTTGCGGCGGTGGCTCAGTGGCCGGTAGCAGTAGATTTGCATGATGAATTTCTTAGCAAAAATAGGGGCCAGTGCAGCTATTTTTCGTTATGAATTTCTCCCTGGATGGAGGAGCGGGCGTCGCTACCCCACTTAAATCTGTCTGACTGTATATCGAGACGTCAGTGTGTTTCCACCAGTGCGTAGCAGATAGATAGATACCGCCTTCTGCACTCACGCGCACTGCTATCGTCCTAAATGACACCTCTCAACCTCCTTAGCTCGTAATTATGTAATCATCAGAGGTGCTGGAAACCTGCGAAATCTGTGGGCTCCGTTTTGTTGAAAGTCATTGTTGATGTCTCTCCTATGGAGTGAACTACATGCCGCCAGTCAGGCGCAAGTTACGGGTGATACAAATCTATGTAAAAAAAAAGTGCGTTGCTACGTGCCATACAAATCACGTGCTGCTGTGGTGTGTGGTCGCAGAGGAAGTCCAACTATCTTCTGGGCTGGCTGTTCGTGTCGGTGCTCTTCTTCTTTCCGGAATGCGGCCTGGCACTCTTCATGAGCCTCCAGTACTGGGTGAGTCCCGTAAATAACCTTCCCTGTCTGCATGCACTCTACAGGCCTCCGCTGCTGTGTAGTATACCATTATGTGCTCCTGCTTGTGCCCTTGTGTGTGCACCTGTCGAGTGTCAACGCCAGCATGGTGTCGTTTGATGAACAGAGTATTCAGAGCATCGTTTTAACGTGCGCGTAGTTGTACTGTACTAAAGTTTCGATCTTCTTTTTTTTTGGTTCGTGTTTCTTCTCGAGTACTGCGCTTGCTATAAGCTATACAGTGGTGAATTACTGAGCAAAAAATGTCATACGATATCTTCTGTCAAGCTGTCTCTGAGAATGTTTTTAAAAAAGAGCTAGGAAGAACTGAAGCAGTTACTGACGGACATACTCTCGCACTGCTGTGAAAACACCCATTGTACCGTTGCTTCTGCACAGGCATGTAGGCAGGATTATGTTTTTTTTTGGGGGGGGGGGACAGAGGGGGGGGGGGGGATGGGCAACCTCTTGTAAAAAGCGGGGGGGGGGGGGGGGGGGTCTTGTGTCTGTGTGCATGAAGGTTCCGCATTAACTGCGCTTCAGGTATTGCAGTGCATGTAGCACATCCGCCGTACAAAATCAGGAGAAGCAAACAAAGCGATAAGGCTGGATGCCGTTGGCGATAAACTAGATGTTGAAGAAAACAAAGACAACAAAACGTTTCACGGCGACAGCTATAGTATCTGGAGGTCGCACTTATCGAAGCTGATAGGGAGGAAAGAAGGAAAGATGGTGCTGGCCGTGTGAGAGGGTGCTTTCACTGCCCCGAATGTTTCTCCCACTATGCGACATGCGGTGTGATTTGCATACAATGCAAACGTTTTGTTCGCTAAACTTCAGCTGCTCATGCATCTAAAGCTTGTTCATATCAACGCGGGCTATTCGGTTTGCTTTCGGGATTCTCAATGCTTCCCACTGTCCTAGCAACGCCAAAAACTGACACCACGCTCCAAACTGATTTGTTATTTTTAAAGCGAAAGCTTTACTACTTGCACTTTCAGCCTTTGCCGTGGCGCGGCGGTGCCACCATTGACCTTTAGTTGACGTCTGTGTGACGTCATGTGTGCTATCACGCCGAAGAGAAGGGCGACCGACTCGCGCCGTCGCAAGCCGCGGCGGTGCCACCACCGGCGCCTAACTCCTGCGCTCTCCGCTAGGAGCGCAATAGGTGCTTTGTGACGTCACGCCGAAGAGAGGGGCGACCGACTCGCGCCGTCGCAAGCCGCGGCTATGGTGGCTACCGCGGCGGTGCCACCACCGGCGCCCAACTTCTGCGCTCTCCGCTAGGAGCGCGATTGTGGCGTTACGCTGAAGAGATTAGGCTCGACTCACGTCGCTAGAAAGCAGTAGCTGTGCCAACCACCAGCGGCTTAACATTGCTTCGCGATCTCGTGCCGTCCGTGTGCGACGGCGGTGCACATGAACGGCGGCCTGACTGGACTGGATTGGATTGGATTAGAATAGATTAGATTAGATTAGATTAGATTGGATTGGATTGGATTGGATTGTATAACCGATGCATCGCCACAAGTCTAACCACAAGCACCACCACCAGCTGCACTACCAGCTGAACCATGGCGTAGGTACGGATATTGCTTTCGCAATTACCGGGCTTAACCAAGCTAAGCCACAGCGAATTTTTTTCTTGCCTCTTTCCACCGAATTTTCCATCGCCGCGCATAACAAGCACGCTCATCTTGTGGCGTTCAGTTTTACTTTACCGTGCAGTGACCCTAATCTCAGCATCCTTCCTTTGTGTGCCGTCTGCGCAGAAACTCGACAGCAAGGGCATCGCGGAGCTGGCCTTCTACATTGCCCGGGCGGTGATGAACGTAAGAGAAGCACCACTTTCACGCTCTCTCTCTCCCTAAGTGTCCATCTCGCTTCTCAAGTGTGCCTAGCGCCGTTCTCTACGGCAAAACCCATCAGTTAGCTCGTCAAGTTGCATGACTGACTGCCGTCCTCACCTCGAGCTACAACTGCCCGAGGCATTATGTCGTTGCAGGCGTGACGCGCTAAGAGAACCGTGCGCTCTGAAAGTGTCTGAAGCTAAATGCGAAGCCGTGGATGCCGTCACTTTTTTTTTTAAATTATATATACCGAGTACAGTGTTTGAGTCCCGTCTAGCATAACAGACAGCAAAGGGCTGGGCAGTGTACAAACAACAGTTACTCCTTGAGTTCGGTCACCACTTTTCGACGAGCGAAAAAAAAAACATAGCACGCCTGATTTTCTGCTGAAGGCTTTGGACCTGATTGCACGGAGATAAGGGACTGCAGCTTAGGATCTTGAACGGTGGCTGTGGTATGTGTTGCGTGTCGCATTGTTCCAGGCCCAGTACAGTCTTCAAACACCTTTTCTCGGAAGACCCTCGCTGGATGCGTCTCGGCAGGAGCGTATACACCCGTGTATTATACTGCACGGAGTTGAGGGAGTATATGGCCGTCGTCAAAAGTGACCGTGCGACGCTACCAGCGCGCGTTCAAGCGCCTTCTCCAAAATAACACTTCTTGGCTGCGACGACAGCGCCCCTGGGGAGCGGGCACCGAATAACGACCCCTTAGCGCGCGGACGAGGTTCCAGCGCGTAATTTGCGGCCCTCACGGTGAGGAGGGGGGTTGCTCAGAAGTTCTTTCGCCTCTTCTCCATTCTTCTCTTCGGAGAGAGCGTTCGTGTGCTCCGCACTGCGCGGCCGTTTCACACTCAGCCGCGTCCTTGTGCGCGGCGGCCGCGCGCGACCTCATTGGCGCAGCAAAGCGTGAAATTCATCTTCCCAGAAACAGCTGGCAAAGCGCTCTCCATAGGCGCTGCGTGGATCGATCTGGAAAACTGCCAGCGCTCTACTGGTATTCGTTATATAGTTTATATTCCATATCAAGTTTCTTTTCCCAAATAAATATATTCACATTAGTACACCCCAAATTATGTAAAAGGGGACTAATCGCACCAATCTGACCTCGCAACCAACGGTTAGTCCGTCCAGAGTGCGAAATGTTGCTGATCTCCCTTTGCGGTCCGTATTGGGCGCTCTTTTAGGAAACAGTGGTTGTGGCAACCACTAGCACCCCAACTAATGGCAACCAGTCCCCAACGTATAATCTACATTAGCACATTTAGTAATTTGCGGCTTAGAGTATGCATACTTCATTTGGTGTTGTCCTGTTTGTTTTTTTGTTTTTGTTTTTTAGGGTAGGGGGTTGCTTAATTCGAAAGTTGGTTGTCTCCTTCATCTTCTTTTTTCCTGTCAAACAGTCGCCAGAAAACTCAGAAAACTCCCATGCCTTTCGCCCGCTGCCTCGGAGCGGACTGTTTTAATTAATTAATTTGTTTACGAATACTGTTGTCTCTTTTGTTAAACACATAGCAGGGCTGGCTACAGTTCATACTAATACAGCACCAACATTAAGTAACTTGGTTATAAAGTTCCTTCTGAAATTGATTGGTCTCCAGTGAACACACGGAACCATCTAAGTTATTTCATTATTCGAAAGTCTGTGGGAAGAAAAAGAAAGAAAAAATAAAAACAGTTCATGGGTGCAAAGACTGGAATGTTCAGTGCTCCAGCCAACCGGGAAACTCGGGCAGTAGGGGTGACCAGTGAGATAGGCGCGAGACCGCTAGTTAATCCGTGTATAATTTTATACAGCTTGATTAAACGATCACACTTGCGTCGATGCGACTGTGGCCCCATTGATAAAGCGCGCGCACGACGACGGTGCAGTAAAGCTACGATCGTAACGGCTGTAGATAAATCTGATAGCTTTTCTTTGAAAGCATTCTAATTTGGAGATGCTGCTAATGTAGTGAGGTCTAAAGACGCATACTGGAGAGTGCTTATGGTTAGTGATTTATAAGCTGTTGACTTGTATAGTTTAGCGCCGTTCTTTAAAGTGCTCTTTAGCATCCAAGTGTTTGCATGCGCACTATTCCTCACCTCCCCCCCCCCCCCTTTCCCCCTTGCCAACAGCGGCCTCTCGCATACCCACTTTGACGAATGGTGCATTTTCGAGAATTTCCATTTCCCCAGTCCTGCATAATCATCTTTTCCTGTCAACACTTGTAAACTGGGAACAACGTTGGCCAGCTATTGAACGCGGTATACTAGTTTCTGTTCGCGAGATACTACGTACGATGTCTACGCCGTAAAAGTCGAAGAAGATCTCAGCCACTATAAATTAAGAGTGATATAATAATGTGTCGCTACAAAATTGCAGGATATGTTGTATAAGTGTCGCATGGTCGCGGTGCGAATTGTCGTGCTCGCTGTTCTCGCCGTGGAAGCGTGTGAGAGTATGTACCAAATGAAAGTGCTGATTGGTTTTTGCCTTTCTGCTCGGCCTGTTGGTACTTATCCCACTTATGATGGTGGCGGTGGTTGACGCAGGTGGTGTGCATCGTATGCGTCCAGTCGCTGTACACGCAGTGGAAGCAGGAGAAAGCCGTCATGCGCCGACTGCAGAACCTGAACGTGGTCGGAACACTTCCTTCTTTTCCCCCGCGCTCATTGTGTTTTGCATGCGTCTTCGTCAGTGTGCATACCTATATGTCGCGGTACCTTCGTAGCCACAGGTGTGATGACCAGTGCCGGGAAGAGGAGGGGGGGGGGGGGTATAAATTAGCGTAATTGAAAGCAGAGTGCCAGATACTTTCCTTTTTTTTTTTTTTTTTGGGGGGGGGGGGGGATCTTCGCGTTGTGTACCACATTGCTCCGTACGATCCGCGATACTATAGGCGCATTGTGTCGTTGCATAGTACACATATGTACCATGCATTCATAAGCCACGCTTACATGAATGCGAAAGAAGTCGACTCCAGTTCACTTTTTCAGGGAAAGTGCAAAAACATCGAGGAAGGGAGTAGAGGACGAGTGACGCCTTTCCTTCTCAAAACCAGCTCTTTCCCTGAAAATGTGGACTGGAGTCGACTCCTGTCGCATTCATGTAAACACGGCGGTAGCAAACCTTCTTCGGATACTCTTTGTATTTCTATTCTACTTGTGTCTTCGTGGTAAAAATATATACATACAACAGGCGCTTTTGAAACATGCACTTGCCCTGAGTACGCTGCAATTTCGTGCATGACCTTAGCTCTGTCTTCCGGAAAAATTTGTGCACCCAGGCTTATCGTGCACGTCGCCTTGATTGTGAAGCCGCGTAGACATAGTAGAGTACCGTTAAAGCAGTAGACAGTAAAGCGTGACACGCATATCCTCCCTGCTCTATATAGTGTTGTTTATTTCTTGACCCCGGGGGTTTCTTTGCAGGTCACCTCGTACCGGGACCTGGCGCCCAGCAAGAGCAACGGCTCGGCGGGCCCCAGTTCCTCGAGCAACGGCGTGGGAAGTGCCAGCCCCGGCGCGCACCGCGCCAACGGCAGCGCCGGCGGCTCCCTGTCGTCGGCGTCCAGGCCGCGGTTCGTGACGGCCGCCGACAGCGAGCCCACCTACATCATGGCGCACAACTCGGCCCTCAAGAGGAGCACCTCGTCCGTCTCGGGACTCATGGTGCGCGCCGTGGGCGGGGGGCCGCAGCCCGGAGGGGGCGTCTACAACGCCGCCTTCAACGGGAGCCTCAACGGCTGCGTGCTGGGCCCTTCGGGCGTCGACTTCTACGCGCCCAACCCGGCCCTCTGGCCCGGCCCCAGCCCACGGTCGGAGTTCGACGCCTCCTCCTTCGCCGACCTGGTGGCCCGCGGAGGCCCCGTCGGTGGGGGAGGCCTCCTCAACGGCTACCGCAGCATGTCCCGCTCCACGTCGGAGTTGAACCGGGGCGAACCGTGGACGACGGCGCACAGCGCCGTGGCGGCGTCGCCGTCGCCGCTGCCCAGCGCGGGCCCCGTGGACTATGCGACGCAGAGCCTGGACAGACCCAAGTTCCGGCGGCAGGGCGGCGGCCGCAACCGCTGGGAGGTGCTGGACGTGCGCGGATTCGGTGACGTCACCCTGGAGAGGCTCCCCGAGAGGCCCTTCCAGTACCTCAACAGGCCGGGCTCCGTGGTGCGAGGCAATGACTCGGACACCAGCTCCAGTCACAGCATCAGGGACATCGCGCTCTGAGCTGACGCAGAGACGTGTCGGTGTGATCCGAAGCGTTGCGGCGCCGGTCGTGCTTGACGGTGCATCGTCCGCTTGAGTGTGACGACGACTGGTGGTTCCGTGACTGTGTCAGACTCATCGCCTTTCGCGTTCGCCCCTTCCTATGCAATTTCATGACCAAACGCGTTCTATACCGACGTCCCCAATTGTGAATCGCGAACCGTGCGTTCGTGCTCAAGAGAAATAGACATGCAGCGACAGCAGTGATGCATCGGAATATATTTGACATCTTATTCCAGTCATTGCGAAAGATCTGAACTACGCACGATAAAGCAGCTTGCCTCTTTCTCGGAATGTGGTATTCGCAGTGCGCCACGCGGGCAGAGATGCGCTTCGGGTGACGACGTAGACAGATGTCGCCCCGACAGTTTCTTGCCACCGTCCGACCGGCCTGCCATTCCCGCTTCTCTTGCACGAGACCGTGGCCGGCTTCAGACATGCCCGAGGGCCCCATTGGGACGCGCTCGGAGCGACGACTGCGAGGGTTCGAGTTCCCATGCAGCTCTTTATTTCCTGGCCGAACGATAGGCGAGGTCAGTGTGCAAACGCCAGCAGGCCGTGATTGCACGTCAAAGTGAAGTCTCTATGTAGGCGTATCGATGGTACAAATGCGACCTTGCCAAACTTGGTTTACGTTCTCGGCTCGACTAGATCTAAGACGGAGCTCTCCAGGAGTACTATACTGGCAATTATTGTTAGTTGTTACGGCAGCTATAAGTTAATGCAGAAGCAAATGTAAATGCTTGATCATTTGAACATAGAACATTTTCAGCCTTTACAAGTCGTCTGGGACATGTGACTCTCAGACGTGTTGAACGTATACATTGGACCATTACGGCCAATAACAAAGGGCAAATCTAGGCGAGATAGTTTTTAACACAGTTGAGCTATGCATTGAAGTCTACAGTCAGCCGACGTAGAAGTTACCGATTCATGAATTCGTTTGCGAAATGCGCGTGATGGAAAACGAGGTAACAACTGCCCATTCAGTGTTACCCGAGAATAGGCTTAGAGGTGAGGCTGTCCAATTTTTATTTTCCAATGCGTCTTCGTAACTTATTTCGCGTTTTAACTCGCTAATGTGTTCCGCAATGACGTCGACATTCCGTCCCCATCCGAGCAATAAAGATGGCTTTATCAATGTTTGCATGGAGGGGCTATCCAATGAGACAATGCATTGGGCGATGGGGCCTTGACAAGAACTCTAAGTGACGCGTACGTATCCAAAGAAAACAACCGGTGCATGTGTCACGCAGTCTTATTTCCCGAAAAGCATCAGTGTAAGCGTGCCACTTCATAGCTTCGCGGTTATACTGCCATGCAGCGGCTGCACCTTGCAGAAACGTACGCCACTTAGCACAAAAGGACAAAAGGCGAGTTTGTCTTCTGTAGATATTCCGCGCTCCTGTACATATAACACAGTCGCAAGTCACGCTTCGTTCATGACGCGATCGACGGACAGCTGGGAAATTTTTAGCTTTTTTTTTTTAACCGTGTGTGTTGTGCGTGAGTGCCAAGGACGCGTATCGTCCAACAAAGCGCAGCTTCACTTTTACCAATAGCAAATCGACAGAGAGCGTTGTCTATCCCTCGTTTATATCTCCATCACCTTAAATCACACCCGCCTATCTTCACGACCGCGTATGGCCCTTCATTTCTGGTACATGACCGCATATTCCACCTTGGATAAGATTCTAGGATCATAAGCGTTTGATCTTACTGACGACCTGTCTTCATTACTTTTTGCGATGTTAACGCTAACAGAGGTCGGACAACCTAGCGTATACCAACAGATACGGCCTTCATTTCAACGTTCGTGTGGTGCAGCCGGTCGAATGTTATTCTGGTCAACTCCCTTGCCTTTCGTTTGCCCCCCATTTTGCCATCGATAAATGGAAGCCGCGTTGCAATGCCATATATGTGCACACCACGCCACATGCCTTTTACCATGCCTTTTGACTTGCCGCCTTCGCACGTTTCATTAATTAACCGAGTGACGTTCAATATATAGGATGCTTTTATGTAATAATACACGGACCATCGCGTCGTGAGCAACACTTCGTGCGCCACTTCTACAACCGTTCGTTTCACCACTGAAGTGCATTGAGTGTTGTGTTTTATTATTGACTTTATTGAAACCGCGGATGTGAATTTTTTTTGTACACTTTGTTCTGCAGAATAAAAGAGAAATGTCGCTCATCGCATCTCTTAGCCTTTGTATACGTGTATACATATACGGTAAGTGTAGACGGATCAATTTATTGATTGGAAAGGGCCGGCCGGAAAGGTGAATATCTGGCCTGCTATTTTCTAAACTGGGGAAGGGGAGAAGAAAGAAGGGGTGATTGGTGACCATGTGGTTAGAAGAGAGATGAGAATATGTACACGCACATTTGATGGCAGCACAATCGTGAGTCGAGGCCCGTGTCGCTCAAAAAGCCTGAAAACGCCCGCCTATAGACAGCTATCCAACTCTGCGGCCAGGCGCCTAGCAGTAAGTCCTCGGAGAGTGGCCTGCTGTCTAAACGCTTCAAGGAAGCAGCCAACATCAGTCTTTGGCGCGCATGTACTGGGCAGTACATGCTCCACACTCTCAGGTATGCCAAAAGAGGAACAGTCCGGGGAGTCTGGGCGTCCAATTGAATATAAGTGGCGTCCGGTCTAGAAGAAGGCATAACTGTACAGTGGCCATGAATGGTATACCCTGGGCGTTGTGCTCGCTGAAGCCTTTATTGCGTATACTGCTCGCGAGCAAACAGCAGGAGTGGATGTGTCGTTGGCTGCGCTGATTATGTGCGCAGTGTGTACTTCAGCCAGCGCAATGATAAGAAAAGTAACAGCACAGATAGTACGACACCGAAGACCTGTTGCCTATCTCAGGCTGCTGGCGCGGAGTGATTTTCGGTATTTCATTCATTTCAGCCGGCGTAACACGGGAGAGTCATATCGGTGCAGCATGAGCCAGCCGTGTACTGCGACCTCTGCTCGTGTCGCCCTGCCAGTACCGTGAACTGCCTTCATATTGCCACGTATCATTGTATTGTTTGTTCGTTCACGCTCAAGGCTGCAGGAAATGGCTGTTATCATTTTTGTTCGTGACGCGAGGAGCGACCGGACTTATCTCGATTGTTCACAGCCATGAACAGCTGCATCTACGTGTTTCTAGATTACTCTAGATGATCTCGACCTGTCATCTCGATTGATTGTAAAACATTTTATTCGCCGGGAAGAGCTTGGCAAGAGGTCGCGTTAAGTGGTCGAGAGTACATAGCCCTCGACGACTTTGTCAGCCCACTCCACCGCCAAAACTTGCGTTCTGGGGTCAGAGCTAGCCAGCACGGTCTCCCACCGCTCGAGAGAAGGAGCTGTAACTAGATCACCCGGAGGTGGCTCTATTTTGCAGTCCCACAGGATGTGATCGTAGGTAGCACGTTGGCCACAGTGTTTGCAGTTTTGGCTGTAAAGATCTGGATAAATGTGCGCGAGGAGTGATGGGGTGCGTAACGATCTCGTCTGTAGACGACGCCACGTAACCTCTTGTTCTTTAGTAAGTCTTTTGTCTGGAGGGGGGAAAATTCTCCTCTCTAATTTAAAATGATTGGTGAGATCATGATATGTGATCATGGAGTCCTTCGTGAAATTCAGGGAGCCAGACTCATCCACTGCCCGGTCGACGAAACCTCGGGCTTTATTGTGGGCTGCCTCGTTCCCCGGATTCCCCGAATGGGCTGGGACCCATATCAATTCGGAATAATTTGGTGAGAATTTGGTTGCGTTAAGGATTCTAAGGGAGGTGTTTGTAATTCGCCCTTTAGCGAAATTATTGATACCCATTTTGGAATCGCTGAGGATGATGCTCCCTTGGGTATGTGCTAGGGCGAGGGCTATAGCCGCCTCTTCTGCCGTTTCAGAGGATTTCGTTTTGATTGTCGCCGAGACGATTTGGTCGCCATTCTCGTTCACAACCACAATTGCAAAGGCATTGGTATTTTTGTATTCTGCCGCATCTACATAAAGTGTTGCAGCGCACTGTCTGTATTTCTTATGTAAGGCTTTGGCGCGTGCTTGTCTTCTACCCTCATGGTGTAAGGGGTGCATGTTTTTGGGGAGTGGTTTGATTAGTAGGGCCGTCCTATAGTCGCGGGGTAGGTCTACTTTAGCATCGTTATTCGTAGGTTGAAAGTTAATTCCGAGCCTGGTAAGAATACTCCTGCCAGTTCTGGAATTGGCCAATCGCGCTGTTTGAGCCATTAAATGGGCTTCTTTCAGTTCATTGTAGGTGTTATGTATTCCTAACCTCATAAGCCTTTCGGTTGAGGCATTTAGTGGGAGTCCTAACGCAGCCTTATAGGCCTGCCGTATCATACTATCCAATTTGTCCCTTTCTGCTTTCGAAAATTTGAGATAAGGGGTGGCATAGAGTATCCTGCTTAGCACAAAGGCCTGCACTAGGCGGCATAAATCTCTTTCCCTCACCCCTTGTCTGCGGTTAGCTATGCGGCGGATTAATCGCGCCGTCGCTTCTACCGTGCGTTTTAGCTTAGTGAGTGTGTCAGTATTCTTTCCATTTGTTTGTAAATACAACCCCAGTATTCTCATGGTCTGTACCTCTTTGAACGATGCCGCGAGCAGCGGGCATTCGTAGTTCGACGATTGACGAGCACGCTTGTTGCTTACGCCGCCACTGAGTGATTCAGTTCTTTTGAGGGCGCAAGTCAGCCCAAATAAAGAGCTTCCTTTGAAAGTATTTCTGGTGTCTTCTTGACCGCTGGACTGCCGTCACTACAACGTGACATCTGGTGGAGGTGCTGGGTAGCCTTTCATGTTCCGGACACCCCCTACAAGCCGTGACGCCAGCCCTCTGAGTCATCAACCGCAGGACCTGAGTCCAGTCCACCGCGCTAGCCGACGCCTGCAAGGGGACGCACCAGAGTTCGGGAATCTGCCGGACCCTACCCGGAAGCGAAAGCCAGCAGCAACGTCCACCATGAGCTTGCCCCTGACGACGACTCCAATCATTCTGCAGCAGCCCCGGGTGCCACCAACCTTCGACGCTTCGCCTGGCGCCGACCCCGAAGAATGGCTGGAGCAGTTCGACCGAGTGGCTGTCTTTAACAACTGGGACGATGCCATGAAATTTAGGTACGTCTTCTTTGCCCTGGAGGGACCAGCAAGAGTCTGGTTTGAGAATGAGGAAGCCAGCCTCGCGAATTGGGCAACCTTCAAAGAGCAGCTTCTAAAGACTTTCACAAACGTCGTGAGAAAGGAGAGAGCCCAGCAGCTGCTACAGTCTCGCATACAACACCCAAACGAGACCGTTGCAGTGTACACTGAGGAGATGAAGCGTCTCTTCCGGCGTGCCGACTCGAACATGAAGGAAGAAGAAAAGGTCAAGCTGCTTATGCGAGGAGTTAAAGAACAACTCTTTGCCGGCCTCGTACGGAACCCACCGAAAACCGTGGCGGAATTCATAGAAGAGGCCTCCACGATGGAAAAAACACTTGACGCCCGAGCCCGCCAATATGAGCGCCAGCAGCGCGTTTTTTCAGCAAACTGCCTGGACGCCGCTAACAACGATAACCTGCGGGAGGTTATACGCCAAGTAGTACGAGAAGAGCTCCGACGATTGCTGCCAAATGGAACGCAGCCGCAGGTTTCACCACTTACTGACGTAATCCGGGACGAAGTTCAACAGGCCTTGGGTGTGACGCCGACACCCACGCAGCCTCTGCAGCCCCCAGCCATGACTTACGCCGCAGCTGTGCGCCGTCCTGCCCCTCGACGACGGGACCCAAGCCCCTATCGCCCTCAGCCAGCTGCGTTGGACCGCCGCCCACTCGCCCCAACCCGCCCGTCCTACGAGCGACGCGCGCAGCCGAGGAAATGCGACGAGTGGAGAACTCCCGACCAGCGCCGCCCACTATGCTTCCACTGTGGCGAAGCCGGTCACGTCCTCCGGCACTGCCCATACAGAAGACTGGGCATCCGAGAGTTCTCTTACGACGCTCCACGACCCCGACCCGGCCAGCGACCAGCCGAAATTGAGGAATTTTTGCGTCGGGAAGAATGCTCACCACCCAGCCACCTATCACGCTCCCCGTCGCCTTCGTCTCCGCGCTTCGTATCTCCGAGCCGAGGCTACGCTGTGCGTGGACGCTCCCCCAGCCCCCGAAGGTTAAACTGAATAAAGCAGCCTCTGGAGGTGAGGTTGCTTCTAAGCGCAAGGACAAAGATCCTCCACCGACGATAACTCCGACGACACCTCCGACGACACCTCCGACGACACCGACGACGACGACACCGACGACGACAACACCGACGACGACAGCTCCGACGACGACGACACCGACGACGACGACACCGACGACGACGATGATGACGCGGCCAGACTTGAAGCTTTTACCGTTGCCCAGTGAAGTATATACCGTCGCAGTACGCCCACCGCAGCCTCACTACTCGACGAAGCCGAGATCGTACACCGAAGACAACGTGCAATGCGAAAACGCGAACAAGTGACCTTGAAGTTATGATCGACGATCACGCGGTTACTGCCTTGGTGGACACCGGAGCTGACTACTCCGTCATGAGTGGGCCACTCGCTGTCCGACTCAGGAAGGTAACAACAACTTGGGATGGCCCGCTGATCCGCACCGCAGGTGGTAACCTGATTACGCCGTCAGGACGCTGCACCGCGAGAGTTACTGTAAATGGGAGAACCTACGCGACAACCTTCCTGATCCTACAGCAATGCTCGCGAGACGTGATTTTAGGAATGGACTTCCTGAATGAACATCGGGCGATCATCGACCTTCGATCCAAGTCGATCAAGCTTTCCACGGACAAAGCCATATCTGCAGCGACAGCGACTCATCGCGTTGCCTTAAACGTCCTTGACGAAGTACTGAGCGTGCCGCCCCGATCAAGTGTCTTCGCCTGCATAGGTACTGGAGACATCGAAAATGCCGAAGGCGTTATCGAGGGGAACACCCAGTTACTCCTGGATCGAGGATTGGGCGTCGCGAGGGGAGTCGCCGAAATCCGAAATGGCCAAGCCCAGGTGTTACTAACCAACTTCACCGAAGAATACCGGCATCTAAACAAAGGTACGACGATCGCTTTCCTCGACGAGCTGGCAGACATCAGAGACGTATTTGCCCTACCCGACCAACCCGCAGAACTATCTGACCAAGGCCATCAACCCACGTTCGACATCAACCCGGCATTACCCCGGAGCAGACAAGACCAAATACGCAGTCTTCTTCAAAGGTACACCGATTGCTTCTCATCAGCATCGAATGTGCGACGAACCCGGCTTGCCAAGCACCGCATTGTCACAGACGAACACGCGCGACCACTGCGACAGAGCCCCTACCGCGTATCGCCGCTAGAACGCCAAGCTATCCGCAAGCAAGTTGAGGAAATGCTTCGTGACGACGTCATAAAGCCATCGAGGAGCCCCTGGGCAGCACCGGTCGTCCTAGTGAAAAAGAAAGACGGCACCCTTCGCTTTTGCGTCGATTACCGCCGCCTGAACAACATTACGAAGAAGGATGTCTACCCCCTCCCCCGCATCGACGATACACTGGACCGGCTGTGCAACGCTAAGTACTTCTCATCGATGGACCTGAAGAGCGGCTACTGGCAAATTGAAGTCGACGAAAGAGATCGCGAGAAGACTGCGTTCATCACGCCAGACGGACTCTTCGAGTTCAAGGTGATGCCATTCGGCCTCTGCTCTGCCCCAGCGACGTTCCAGCGAGTAATGGATACGGTGCTCGCAGGCTTGAAGTGGCAGATTTGCCTAGTCTACTTAGATGACGTTGTTGTCTTCTCCTCAAGCTTTGAAGACCACCTCAGAAGGCTTCGGATAGTGCTGGAAACGATCAAGTCTTCAGGCCTGACACTGAAACCAGAGAAGTGCCACTTCGCCTACGAGGAGCTGCTGTTCCTTGGTCACGTTGTAAGCAAGGATGGAGTTCGCCCAGACCCCCAGAAGACGGTTGCGATCGCAGAGTTTCCACAGCCTAATGACAAGAAGGCTATACGCAGATTTCTTGGATTGTGCGCTTATTACCGACGATTCGTCAAGAACTTTTCGCGCATCGCTGAACCTTTGACTCAACTTACCAAGGCTGACGTGCCTTTTAAATGGGAAAGGCCACAAGAGGAAGCTTTCAACGAGCTGAAGCGCCGCTTACAGTCCCCTCCTGTGCTCGGGCACTTTGATGAAAACGCCGAAACCGAAGTTCATACCGATGCAAGCAGCGTGGGCTTAGGAGCGGTCCTCGTTCAGAAAAATGGCAGACAGGAGAAAGTTATCGCGTACGCTAGCCGTTCACTGTCGTACGCCTGAAGCCATATTATGAACGCTAAAGCACTCGAAGTTTCATTTTCCGTGTTTATTTTCATTTTAAAGCATCGAGACGATGCTTCTTTGGAAGGGGGGTAATGCCACGTATCATTGTATTGTTTGTTCGTTCACGCTCAAGGCTGCAGGAAATGGCTGTTATCATTTTTGTTCGTGACGCGAGGAGCGACCGGACTTATCTCGATTGTTCACAGCCATGAACAGCTGCATCTACGTGTTTCTAGATTACTCTAGATGATCTCGACCTGTTATCTCGAAGTTTCCTTGCCGGCTTTAAATTGAACGATGCCGCGAGCAGCGGGCATTCGTAGTTCGACGATTGACGAGCACGCTTGTTGCTTACGCCGCCACTGAGTGATTCAGTTCTTTTGAGGGCGCAAGTCAGCCCAAATAAAGAGCTTCCTTTGAAAGTATTTCTGGTGTCTTCTTGACCGCTGGACTGCCGTCACTACAACGTGACAATATGCTAAAGAGCACAAGCTAGTCTAGAGGGAAAGTATGACTCGTCCGTAGGATCTCCTGAAGAGAGCCAGGTCGTAATTGTCACTTAAGTAAATCATTCCATCTCCCGTTCCTTCCTTCCTTGATGTAGCTTGCGTCCTCGTTACTACCAGTTATATACTGGCCGAGTCAATGCAGAGACGTACCCTAATGCGTATTTGTGATGTGATGTGATGTGATATTTTGGTCGCGCCCCAATCTCTCAAACTGTTATGGCCGAGTCACACTGAGGAAACAGTCCGCCAACCCGTCCGACAAAACAGTGTTTTCGTCGGGTTGGCGATCCTGTCACACCGCGTCAACACGAACAGAGGGTAAACATGTCGCTGTCTCCCACCAGCCTGTGTTGGCCACATGTGCGCCGCTTGTTCACAAACTCTCTGTCACACCGGAAAAACCACCTCAATCGCGTTCCCCGGCGCTTCTCTGCCTTTGCTCGCGCGCTCTCCTCCGTGCGTGTGCACAACCGCGGAAACTGGAGACACCTTGCGCTGTCGTAGCTACTGGCGGTTTTGCAGAATATCGGATGAACTATGATCGTGCGCGGCGGCTGAGGTGCAGCCTTGCTCGATTCTGACTCGGACGACCAGCCGCCACCGCAGAGAAACCGCGCTGGATGATCGACTGGCTGAGAAGGGCGCCTGAGAAAGGCGTTTTCGAAAACTTCATGCGAAAGAATTAAACACGGACTACATGCGTCTACTTTATGTGCCCTGTGTCTACTTCTACACATTTTGTGTTTTGCGCTGCTGTTCCACAATGCATTATCAACCCGGCCGGTCACTACAAATCACGCCACAATTTCGGCAGATTCATCGAGTTTGTTCCAGGCTCTGATAGTACTAAAAAAAAGATATAATTGTACGCATCATTCTTGCAATCAAATGGGAACCCAGTAAAGTTATTCTGATTGCTATCTCAAAGAAAAAAATGCAGCACTGCTTTCTTCTTCATCTCAAGTTCAAAAATAGCAGGAGGTAACTGGTAACTCGCGCTCACCTGTGAAATACAGTCCCAACTAGCAATCTCTTGAAACACAGATTCCTTCAGATCACACCGTTGATATTTTGGGTCTGTTATATCCCATGGAAAACGCCTCTCTTCAATCATCCCGATCAGGTCACTTTCCTGGCGGCACGAGTACGACGGCAGCATGTTCACGCGAGCAACTGGCACGCTCGTATGCCGGCTCCTGCTCGGGTGGTTCTAGCGCACAAACCCGTCAAGAAACTTCTGGAACCCGCAGCCGAGGCAGTCCCTGGAACAGGACATTCCTTTTGGCTCCCTACAGAACCGCGTTCGTCAGAAGTGTACGCTTGCTCACAAGAATGCGACGGGGAGAGAACGTGCTTCTCCACGGCGGCCGCACCTGCCAGCCGACGGTGGCCAGGGCAGCCTTCCCGTCTGTATGCACCCGCCTGCAAGACGCCGTACCGCAGCAGACAGCATTACCACGAAAGGAAGCGCTCTTTTTTGCACTTTGCAAACGAAGTTTCCAAGCACGAAAGGCACAAAAGCGGTGAATCACCGCAAAGGGCTTGGTTTGTTCGTGCGGTGTCGCCAGGAAATTCGCCCGGCCGGCGAACAGCGCCAACCGTGTCCACGAACGCTGTTTGTTTGTTGTTCCGGTTCCCGGAAGCTGTCATACCGAGGGAACACCCCAGAAACCTGTCTCGTTTCCCTGCCGTTCGTGCAGTGTGACAAGAAGTTGTGGGCCCGGCCGCAGCAGTCGAATTTCGATGGAGGCGAAATTCTAGAGGCCCGTGTACTGTGCGATGTCAGTGCACGTTAAAGAGCTCCAGTTGGTCGAAATTTCCGAAGCCCTTCACAGTGGTGTCTCTTATACGCTTTGGGATGTTTAACCCCAATAAACCAACCAATCCTAAGCGTCCTATCGCAAAACAATATTGTGGAACTGAACTGATAAAAAAAAAACAGCTTTATTTCTCGCACTCGGCTTTCATTAGTAAAAAAACTGCAGGTTTAATAAAAGATACTCGTGTACAATAGCGATGTAATGTAGGAAACCGTTGTGGCTAAAAAAATTATGTGTCTTGAGTAGATACCTCAAGATATTTTGGCTTTTAAACCTGTTCTTATGCACTGCATGCTTCTGATGGTGCTGGGCTGTTTAGATCTTTAGGGCACTGGTCTGAGTAGATTTTCCATTGAGGCAGCAGAATTGAACTCCTGAGCGACTTATAGTCATCGCTGTATGAAAAAAGTGCATGAAGAACAGACTGTAGGTACCAACAAACTCAGTGAACGAACCAGTCAGTTGTTGAGCATGGCGAAACTTTTGCAAATGTTTTTTCGCTAGAATCGAAGACAAAAAGCAAAGATAATGCCGTTTCATAACCCCTGCGCACACTGCCTACAATAATTAAGCAAATAATGACCTACATTCTCTGGGCTACATCATCATCTGACGTCCTGAAAACACTGAGAAGGTCCTGCAGAGGAAATCTGAGGATGTCCTGAGGATGTACTGAGGCAAGACTACAAGACTAAGTAAGGATTTGTTAAGAACCAGTAGAGGACATCCTCAGGACAAAACAGTGTCCTCAAAAGTTAATCCTGAGGACGTCCTGAGGATGCAGTTGTGTTGTCTGGGTAGTCACGTGATCTTCAGGCAGCATCCGGGTGGTGAATGCTGGGGCGTTCGATCGCGACGTAAAAAAGACCGCGCGGCGACTCCGTTCAGCACGGAGAAAGTCGTCCGCGCAGCTGGTGCCGTAAAAATAAGAGGTCCGAAGTGCAGCTCATTGCCCCTGCAGCTTTTACCCTGAGGTTGAGCGCGTTGACTCACACCCCTCACGTGCAGGCAACGGGCGGCGCAGCTGCTATCGCCCCGCGCAGCCGCAAGTGGGCGCTCTGCGTCGACGCCTGCGAATTCTGGATGCATGATGACGTCATCTGTTGCGTCTTCCTCCCCTCTCTTTTTATCCTATTCTTACCCATCCTTCAGCCCCGGAGCCCAAATGCAGCTTTCACCTTTAATTATACGCACATAGACGTGTAGGAGCAGTACACCGGTATTTGTCGGCAACCCCATGGCGCTGTAGTCTGTAGCTGTAGACCCGGGAGTCTACAGAAAACGGACCCAGCGAACGACTAGTGCAACTTCTTGTGAGGTTGAGGTATAGTGGTGATCACGGTGGTGATGATTTTCACGAAATCGACGCCACACTGCGGCGACGCCGCGAACTATTCTTAAAAAGATCGGCACGCGTTGGTCCGTGTCGTCTGCTCTGTTGCGAGTGCTTCGCCAGCACATTCAGACATTGTTGGCATAGTTTTACTGTAAAAATATATATTCGGAGCGCTGTTACATCTATAGTTGCGCACCAACGAAATAGAAGAGCCACTAAGTGTCGTAGCGCAATTTTTCTGCGAAACATATAGCATGGGAACGGGAAGCTTTCCTGCTGTAGCGGAATGCTTTATATTTCTTAGAAGCATCATCTGTCTGGATAGAACGATCTGTGCAAATAAGAGGCGCTCCTTGTTAACATCTTGAGCACACATCACTAACGGGCACATTTCAAGAGCGAAGAGTTTTGTGTTTGTCTCTGCAGTGATAGGCCTAATGGCATCATGCGTGAGTGGTAATATGGTGCTTCGTTATCCATGGAGCAAAAAAAAAAGAGGGGGTGGGTAGGGTTTTTGATACACTGATTTCATTCGAGTTCAGTTTCATTCTGATTATAATTGCACTTCTTTATTGCTCCCGTGATCTGGCTGTGACTGGAATCATTCATTCAGAAGGGTGAATGATAAGAATCAAATATAATTGAAGGAAACGAATTGCACCATAGCGTCCTTACATTCCTTACATACCTTTCGCCCACCCCTTACAAGCAAACTGAGAGCATATAGAAGGGTTAATTGCTCCTATAAAACAGTGCACGGAAAAGGGGACCTCATTGCTCTCGCTTTCCACATGTGCATGCAATTGAAATCTATATTAATATTGTAAGTAGCACGCTGTTAATGAAATTTTTGAAACACAAAAGGGAGGACCTGCAGTTAAATCTCAAGTTACAATGACTGGCAAACATTTCTACCTTCGTTTCTGCGCAAGCTGCACGCAAGTAGGTGGGTGTTGCTTACCTGTAGTGCTAAAATGCTGAAAATTACGCTCATAGTTCTTTTATTAACTGTTGCACAAAAGTCCTTATCTAAGATTTCATTTATAGTACATCCTTTACAAGGTGCGTGTCGACCGTTTATCGCTTCGCTTTCACGCCGGCCGCTTTCAAACGCCACACACCGATTTCTTCCCTTTTTCTTGCTTATTCCTCTACGCAATCCCGAGGAACGAGAAGCTGCTTCACACGAGATTGCCGTCATCACGAAATGAGCGCGATTATGTGGCGAAGTTTTAAAACAGGCGTGGTTCTACCTAGGCTGCCCTCAGCAGGAGTTTTCCGTATTGGCGGTTTTCACAGCCTACGTACACTCCGCAAGCTAATAAGAATTAGCATACATGTATGCGAGTAAAAAAGCAGTAAGCTCTCCTCTAGCGCACACCCTTACAGGGGCAGGGTATTTTGCCCAGCCTTTGGGTAGATTTTCATCACTATAAATGCGGAATACTTACGGTTGGCAATGGAAACAAATTCCCTCTTAAAAACATCTCTACCTGTTACTAGGATTTTAGTCGAGGTTTCAACTTCCTCTGTCTGCCAACCTCAAGACCTCCGGGTACTCGCATTTATGACGCCGTCAAATCCCTATGCCGTGGTGAAGTGAACGGCCGCACTGTCAAGCCGCTGCTAAGAGCGGCGGCCGTTCACTTCACCACGATCAGCGGGCACGCTCCGTTTGCTCGAAGCGCCGTTGAGAGCGCTGCAATATGGTAGCGCACGAGTGCAGTCACGTGATTTTTTTTTTTCATATTTCGTGGGCTTTCTTTAGATGCCGGAAAGAAGGACCCCGTAGGAGACACGATGCTACAATAAACTGGATCGGTTGTTTATAAACCTGCTCTACAACCTGACGTGACGGTCTCGGCACTGAAATGAATATTTGAAAATTTGCATAATTCATCTTAGTTAATTAACTAATTAAGCGCAATAAAAAATATTCTGAGGAGCGCCACATGATGGCAAACAATGTATCGTTGGTTTCAGTGGGCTGCGGTTTACCTCTTTTTTTTAAATCCTTGATTCAAGTTACGTGAAACACCCTGTATATCACAACGATACGGAACCTGTGGTAGAAATGGACAGCTCGGAGGAAGTTGGGGCTCGTCGTATGAACGAAGGCAAGAGGAGGCGGCGGGCCGAGGAGACCGAGGAAGAGCGCGCTAAGCGTCTCGATAAGCGACGTAAGGACGACGCGGCTAGAAGGGTGCATCCACGACTACAGATGACGATGAATCGATTTCTGCGTCTCTGAAAGAAGCTAGACTCTCGCTACTCTACCAGGTTCAACCAGAGCTAAACCACGGGCAATTTTTTTACCGCGGGCGAATAATAACAAAAAACAGGAGGTCAGCTAAGCAACGCCTAGCGATTGCCACTTTGCCAAGCTACTTCGCACAAAACGAGCTGGAAATGTGTGGGAGTCCCTGTCGCTTGGGTTTTAACTGGTAAAGGTGCGCATTTTGGGTGGTTTTGATTAACCAGTAAGTTTTAACCATGTGCTACATCAAACAAATATATATGTTTAATCGTCTGAACAGGTAGAATGCGAGACCAACAAGGTCGCCGTTTCCCGCAGGCTGTATTCCAGGAACCGTCAATTCTTCATAGCCGAGAAAGTTAACCGCAACGGCGTTCCACTTGAAATATCCGGAACGCAGTTCTCGTAATATAATATGGGGTACCGTTCCAGCTAAACCCTGAAAAATGTAGTTCCACCTATTTTAGAAATATGCGGACCACAGTTCCAACTATACAGGTGGAACTTTTTGCAAAAAGTTCCAGCTACTAAGCGGACCCGTATAGGTGGGACTATAGACTAAGAGTGCAACGGATGGGAGGCATACATGTAATGAATGTAAGACCACTATGATACCATTGTTTTTATTCAATTCTACTCGATCCTCATGATCCGCCCGTATGTCTGATTGCAGCGGCAGCGAGTGCACTGGGCAATTGAACTGCAAAAATTATAAGAATGATATTCAATTCTATTCGATTCTTGTCATCTGTACGTCTGTCTTACTGAGTGCAGCGGTAGTGAGCGGACTGGGCAAATGAAGTGCAAAAATGATAAGAACGATATGGAAGTTGAATGATCTCATATCACTCCCCTCTGTGGATATGAAAGCATCCTGTCACCATGTACGAAGGCCTCAATAAGGCATGCAGTACCTAGGCAGTCTCGAAGAAAATTCTGCGCGCTTGAAATGTGTTAATCATGTATGTTCAGCGATGTTTTCTTTTTAACATATGGCATCTCGTATCTACACAGGCCATTCTAGTAAAAGCAAATCAACTTTTTTAGATATATAGACTGGGTGCTTATAAGAACTGGGTTGTCATGATCCTGCGAGGGCTTCATTGCAGCAGGGAAACCTCCTGTTCGTCTCCTCTCTCTCTCTCTGTACTGGTGGCACCAGAACAGTCACGCAATGACCCTATACGCAGCTTATCTACCTCGTTAGCTTACAGGCATCCATGTTACGTCACTCCCAAGAAATATTGTTACAACAAAACTCCTACATCTGAGTGTGCCAGCGAAGCACTCAGGTAACGGAGCAAACCACTCGGTTCCGCGACGCCGGTCCTTCCTAGAGATGTAAAATTTCAAGAAATTTTGAATGACATGAAAAAAACCGTTCTTTTCAGGGTTTTTTTTTCATGAAAAATTGTAAATTTTGCAAAACGCGACAAAAACAGATTTATTTTCAACAGCACAACGATCAATAATAATGCTCCGAAGTTCAGTCGGATATCTAGTTATAGATGTCATATTGTGAAACGAGCTTCTTGTTCTATTGCACCGAGAAGATAAATAATGATTTGCACTTCAGGCGAATATGGAGATATAAATATCAAATTGGTGGAACGAACTCCTTGTTCTATTGCACCGATAAAGGGAACATGAAAACTATAAGTAACTCCATATCGGACTCAGAGTCACTGTCGCTGGATGCGGCACTACGCACAGCAGCATGGATTGAATCTGTGTCCACAGCTAGGTTCGACTGCACATACACAAGCTTTCGAACGCGTTCCCCTGAAAGCCTGTTGCGGCGAATCTTTGTAAGGACGTTTCCGAAATGGGACCAGTTTCGTTCGTAGCTGGCGGATGATGGTGGTATCTGCAGCAGTCGGCAAGCCAGACGAGTTAGAGGCTGGTTGGTGCAAAGGTCTTGAAACCAGGTAGATGGGGCCACTTCCATCGCTGAAGACCCCTGTCCTGGACCAAATTCCTGCAGATGTCCTGTACTCTGCTACGTTGGAAATCAAGAAGCTAGGCTTGTATTCGGCTAAAACCGCTAACGTGCACTGCAGCTTATGTTATTTATGCCATGTGTGTAGCGCTGTAGTCTTTGCAGAAATTTTGTTCTACTTGAGCCGTGAGTTCAAGTATTAGTGTGTTTTTAAGTCAAGCCTGGATTTTATATGTCACCTGGCCTTCAACCCGCGTACTCGCAGCACGAACGTTTCAAAAGCACTACCTGGCACCGACGATGACGACTGCTCTCCAGTCGTTCAACGATGCATGCTGTAATAGTTTTCAAAGCAAAAACAACAACCTAAATAAAAGCAAGCAATCATCATAAAACTTTGAAATTGCATTGTGAAATTTTCGATGTTTCTTTCCATTTTGTCTCGTCTGAGAAAAACGAAAAAAAACGTTTTTTTTTTTTCAAAATTGCAGTGTTTTTTTCAGGCCCTCACATCTCTAGTCCTTCCTAGACTAGTTCACGGCGTCGCCACAGCATGGCGTTGATTTCATTAAAGATCGCCAATAACGCCGCCATAATGCATTACTTGTGGCGCGCCCTCTCACGGCAAAAATGTCGCCATATTGCGCGCTAAATTAACATCCGGGCTGGGCCGATCCTCAGGCCCAGCCTTCGCCCTCCCCTACAGAGAGCAAACAGAAGACACAACACGAGCAGCAAACCCGCGGCTTTCAGTTTTTTTAAGACGTCCTTACCTTCCCCTTCACAGTATAAAGGAACGATAAACAGGAACCGGTAACATGACATCAAGCAAGTCTTTCATGAGTTGTTTTCGGCTCACAGAACTTTGGTATTCCAGTGAGGACCTAGCCTTTAATATATTAAAAGCCGCCACAATTTCGGGCAAAAACCAGCTCAGCCTTCTGCGTTTGATGCTTCTAGTCGACACCAAAAGATAAGGTAAGTCATAACGCAGACGATTTTGGAGAACCGCACGAAGTAAAGAATTACTTTTATCTCGTAAGAACATGAACCTGGACACTTTTTTTTTTTAGCAGAAATAAATGGGATAAACCGAGTACTCCACTCTTCACTCAGCTAAAAAAAAATTAGTTCGACTGGCCCTCTCCCAAAGTGAACCCCACTCAAAAAGCGCAAGCATTCTGTGCATTTCCTGCACACCAACTCATGACATGGATAGCGCTTGCAATAAATACCACACTTCTGCTACAATGAACAAACTGCATATACCGCGCAAACATTGACAAATCAAGACCACCCCATTTCGCTGTTCTCGACCGTACACGTTCACACTCGTCCCAGTCCGGTCGACAGCAAGAAGTTTCTTCTTCCTTTTACACAGCGATGCATTGTCTGTTAAAACATGGTTGGGAGAAAAAAGCTTGTTTGTCCCATAGTCGGTTGACTGCCTAATATGCCGTAAACCGGAAACCATAGATCACATTTGTCTTGATTGCTGGGACGCAGTACTTCTCTGCGACATCTTGCAGCGGACTTCAAAAAAGGACCTGCCAGTCACACCATATTGTATAAGGGTTGTATACTTGTCGATAATGAAGGGGGCGTGCCATACTACTTATTAATGTTGTTCTGCCTCCCCAGTGTACGGAAAACGAGAATGGCTGTAAGACACGCTGATGTCGATGCTCGTTCATCGAAAGAGCATTTCATCTAAAGTGTGGCTCATCAAAAACAACTTTACAATGCTCAGAGCGAGCAACCTGAATGGATGCCAGTGTGAAGTGATCAGGCAAACTTGAAACGGTTTTGAATCACGGCGCAGCCACACTTGCGGCTGCTATTTTAATTGTATAGTCACTGTCATTTTGCTTTGCTGCTGCTGTAACCTTTGTTTGACCGTGAACAGAAAATAAAGAAAAGAAAAGCGATGTTGGTTCACTGGGTTTGGCGTTCGAGTGTTGACCCCAAGGGTGCAGGATCGACTCTCGGCCGCAGCGGTCGCATTGGATAGTGGTAGCCAGCATGCTTTTTTGTTTTATCGAAAAGAAGAATGTCGCTTTGCGTCGCTCCTTTCAGTGTGTGAGGCGACAGTGCCGCAGCTTCTTCACACGGGGCGCCGCACGGGAGAAGGTTTGGACGCACAAACGGCAAACAGCACGTGGCTACAGCGCGGAACTTCAGCGCGCTGGAAGAAGAACGGAAGTATCACGTGGACGGAGACATAGAGAGAGAGAGAGAGAACTTTATTGCCAAGGATTTGTAGATCGTCGCCGATTATACCTCACTGTGACCCGTATACAGAGGGCTGACCTCCAAGGCGCAGTTGACAAGAGTTTCGGGAGCGTGCGTTGACGCCAGAGCTTTGCCGGAGCGGCAAGAGCCCATCCACAAACAAACAGACAGACAAACAAACAAACAAACATGCAAGCGTCGCGAGGCTTTCCTTGCTGACTGATAAGCGCATAGCAGCCTCGCAGAATGCAGACCACATTCTACGCCCTTGTAAAGGTTCCATTACCTATTAAGTCCTCCCCATTCCTACTGGAGTACTTGGCTTCATACGGACTCGGTGGGCTACCGACGTGTTCTGACGTAAAAAGAGGATTATTGAGGAGGCTAGGGACATCCTGTTTGTTATGAAAAATTCAGGCGCTAACAAACAACCACACAGAGGGGACACAGCGCTTACTCGCAACTGCAAGAATTTTTATTCAGAAGCTTCTATGTATGCAACAAGAAACCAAAACACAGAGCATATCCCTAGCTCATTGATCGTTAAACACCCCCCCCCCCCCCCCTTTTCTCCTCGCACAACGGAAGTGCTTTAGCCCGAAGTGAGTGACCTCTAACCGTTATCACTTTATTTCCACAGCTCGGCGCCTTGCCGCAGTGTCTGTGTACTCAACCCGGTGTTGCTCGTTTCATCGCAGCACGAAATTCTGTGCCGCGTTGTTCCTCATCCAGTATACCTCGCGCGCCACAAGCAGCGCGAAGGGTGCGCTCACGCGATCGAAACGAGCGCAATCGCCCGCGCCCCGTTTATACGACAGCGACGTACGCCGTGATCGCCGTCTTTTCTTTCTTTTTTTTTATCTCTCTTTCTCTATCTTGCTCATTCCTTCCGTTCCTCTTTCTGTCCGCTTTGTTGATTCTTGTTTCCACGAAAAAGCGAGCTTTTTGAGCGAGCTGCTGAAGGCACAAGAAAAATTGGTAAATTGGTTTTTCCGGAGAGGAAATGGTGTAGACACTTGAACCGCGCCGTTATAGAAGGTAGAAGAAGAAGAAGAAGTTTCTTTATTTTGCTTGAGCAAAAAAGGTGACGGAAGAAAAAGCTGCTTAGTTGCAGCTTGACAAAGCTCCCGCCACCCAGACAGCAAGCACTTGCACAGCACATAGTTTTACAAAAATTGATAAAACAGTCCTCTGAAAAGAGCAGTCAATTGTCAATTGTCACGTGCCGAACAATGAACAAAATAGACGCTTGAAACAAGATTAAAAGAAAAAAAGAAATCTGCGGTACAGGTTAAACAAAAATTTTAAAAATTCCCTTGTGCGACATTTGCAGAATGTCTATTTGTTTTTCATTCAGTTCATTGAGCGCATGCGATATGGCGTGTTTTAGTCGTTGTTTTCCGTACATTGTACGGGAAAATGGAATGAGCCATGGTGACTGACAGCGAAGTGAATACGTATTTGTTGTTTTTTTGCAGTCTAGCTAAGGTCAGAAATGTCTCAGATTTTCCTTGTATTGCATTCTTGTACTTACTTAACAGGTTGTAAGAGTACATATCTTCGAGCGCCCGAACCACTGAGCCACCGCGGCGGGTTGCACAAGAACAGTACACAAGAGGAAAAGGAAAAGGAAATGCCCGTGTGGTTATCCGAGATAGATGTCTCCACTTTCTTTCGTTCTTTCTTGCTTTACACAAGAGTAAAAGGAAATGCTCGTGTGGTTATCCGAGATAAATGTCGCCTCTTTCTTTATTTCTTTCTTTCTTTCTTTCTTTCTTTCTTTCTTTCTTTCTTTCTTTCTTTCTTTCTTTCTTTCTTTCTTTGTCTATATCTTTCTTCTCTGTATTTCTTTGAATGAGTAAATAAACCAGAACCTAGAAAGGCTCCAGAGAGGAATGTGCCTTTGTGCCCTGATTTTTAATCTGTCACGATACTTTCCACTGCACTTAGTGGATTTCTGCGTCGTCCTGAACAGCAGCCATCGCGTAGCAACTCTTCCGCGTTTCCCCAGGGAGCTGGGCGCGTGCATACCTGTAGCTCCGCTCCTTCGTCGTAAAACCGACGCCCTCTCAGCCTCCCACGATAAACAGCACGATGCCGCACACAGCGCCGTCTGCAGCCCAATACACTACTCAACGCACAATCGGCGGAGACTTCGCGGAGCCGCCGTGTCCGCGGGCGCGCTGTCATGGCCGAGAAACCCCGAGCGGGCCGACCTTCGAGCGTGCATGGATTCTTTCGAGAGTTTGACAACTCTTGGCAGGCAAGTACTTTTCCTGGCACTTCCACTCCGCTGTTGCCGTGTCCCGTACTTCCAGCGCCACGGACTCGTCTAAACTCCGCTGCTACTCTAAGGTGGCGCTGACGTTGGAAAAGGCGGTCTACATTTTTTTTTTCTTTGCATATACAGAGTGTTCCACTTAATACTTCACACATTTAAAAAAAAAAAAAAGGCTTAACAGCGATCTTTTTTTTTTCAGCATAGCACTGTCAACAGTCTGCTCCTATGACAAAGCCAACGAAGCACCAGCTGTACAAAACCAATAACTTTTCAACTAAGTAGAAACACTGCAAAACAGTGCATCGTGACACTGAGTACAGGAGGAGTGATGCAAATTTGAGAGCAGCATTCTAAATGCTTACAAGAAACTGCTAAGACACATATCATCTTACCATTCACAAGTGAGAAATGCCTCGCAAAATATGTGGGTGTGATTTATAGCGCCAGAACTAGGCAGCTTACTGACTGGAGTACATCAGAATACAACTAAGACGTGCAAACTAGTAGGATGTTAGACTAGTATTGAATAGTTAACTTTTTAACTATCACTGTTAGGCTCCATTAATTACTGAGAGGCATGTAGCCCACCGTAAGTAATAGCTGTGTCAGTATCAGCTTTTAGAATTTCGAAAACGCGGTTACCCTCGGCGCTGTGACCCAACAAATTTTGTCTACATTGCGCCAAAATACATGCGCTTTCGAGAAGCTTGCAGGCAAAGCAACCACTCTAGTGCACGCAACTCGTCGAAATAGCCAAAATTCGTTGGGACGCAGCGCCGAGGGTAACCGCGTTTTCGAAATTCTAAACACTGATATGGGTATTACTTGCGGTGTGCAACACGACTAACAATAGTTACATAGCCTAACGCTAATATTTAAGAAGTTAACTATTCAATACTACTTAACCAGCCTGCTAGTTAGCACGTCTCAGCTGTATTCTCATGACCTACTACACCGCTGACTAAGCTATGGCGAAAAAAAGAAACGGTCTTCTAACTCAAAAATCCCATTTTTAAAAATTGCGTAAAATCTTAGGTGAAACACCCTGCATATGGTGAACTTCGCACGAACGGAGCGCGCGTTCATTCTCAAACACGCAGACGATCTTGCGATGATCTTGCGACATAGTATATCGATCTCTTCACGATTCTCGGGGCCGCTATCTTTCGATACGTGGGGAGAGCGTGCGGGTACTCTTTAGCTAAACTCTCTCCCCGTCTACGCGGAGGAGTTGCCAGGTGTCTCCCACAGTCCATTGCCGAATGTGGCAGCGCTCTTAGATCTCCCTGGGAAAGGACCAGGCTTGTTACACACGGCTTGTACCTCCACGTTTGGGACCACAAGTTCAGTGCCCTTACAGAAGTTGGAATAGACAGTCCATAAATGTATATTGCAGTAGTACACAACTTTAAAAAACAGCAGTTGGTAACAATGGGCCATGGACCATGGCATCCTGTATTACTCCGCTGACCATCACAACAGTAATCGAAATAAGCTTATTTAATATTTGACTGCATCAAACAAGGCAGAGACATAACACTTTTTTAGCTTTAAGTTCGTCTTGTGGTCAGCTTCTTTTTTAGCTAACAAGAAAAACGTTAACAACGGACTACTTTTTTGCCCCGGAGCGATTCTATATGGCGGTCCTGAACGTGGGCGGAGCTTCACAGCAGAGTTATGTTGTATCTGACTATAGAATCTTCGGAAGGGCGAACGGCAGCGCTTTTTTATAACCTGCTTATCGCCACCTGCTCCATGTTGCATTGTGGAAGTTATGCTCTGGTCTCCACCGTGCCGCGTGTGACATCACGTGCAGCCATTACCTGCTGCAAGCGACATCGCGAGATGTGCTACCTTTCAAACTTCCTGAGAATGTCGCGGTGCCGTGAGATTGGCTGTGGAAGCCAAGAGGTAACAGGAAGGGTTTGAATAGCCAGTGCCGGAATTCCCATACGCCTTCCATTTGGCTATAATAAATCACATGTCTGTCAGCCCAGTGGTGATTTAACAAACAGGGGAGTGAGGCCGCCCCGTCAGCGAGAAATTTTTCGCGGAAAAGCAATGGAAGATCTCATTTCTTCGACGAGAAAAGTCCAAGAAATGCATTTCTCAACTAATACGGAACGCTCCGAGAGACACCCATAAATCCGCCCCTATGTCAGTCGCAAGCACCACTCTGAGCTATTGCCATTTTTAGCAACAGATGGGCCTAGGCGCCATCTATCGCCTAGCGACAGAAGCTCGTGTGGCAGAAAATCCGGCGTCGTCGTCTGCGTCGCTGACCGTGAGCGAAAAACTGACGAAAATTCCCCTGAGAAGCAACCTAGAAGGCAGGTGGGCCACCTAAGTCACGTAGCCCTGTGACGTCATCACAACCTGTCGTCCACCGCGGGTAGTGAGAAAACCGCTCACCGTGGCAGGTGGCACTTAAATTAATGATTGGTCGCCAAAGTTTGCTCGGAAAGAGCAACCTGGGTCGCACAAGGCCCACCGCTGAAAGCGTCTGCCATCGCAGGGCAGTGGCACATCGCTTATAACCGCTGCACCACTGCGCTAGGATGAAGACTTGCAGGGATCTATGAATGCTAAGACAAATCCTGCTTATTTGGGCGTTAGCCCATAAAAGCTTTCACGTCATCTGAAATTTCGCACTTTGAATTCGGGTGTGGTAGTACAGTCAACTCCCAGCACAGAAGCCATTTGTTCCGAGCGCCGGCCAACACTAAAACGACATTGTTGCGCGAAACTGCTCGATAATCCGATTGACAAGAGTGGCATTGCATGCACTTTTCGCTGTACCACAGCTCGGAAGGTGCTCGGCGCTCGTACATCCGTTTGCAAGAAACTTGTCCCACGGAGCTTGAACTAACTGCGTGAGAACATCGGTAATTGCGTCATACTGCGAAACTTTCCGTGTTTCTTTTGCAGTGTGTGCTGGAAATCATGGCATCCATTATATTCGCGCCGTCATTTACACTGTCAACGTTTATATCCAGGGCACTAGAGAACTTACTACATTGCGGAGGGTATTGACCACCAACTCTCTCCACTTCGGTGCCAATTAACTACTTGTTCTCAACTAATGCCTGCGCAGAATAGCTGGGGAGCTTCACGCACAAATTCTGCGCCTGGCACATCACTTCGTGTGCCTCTTACTCTGAGCCAAGGCCTACATGAAGAATGATGTGCATGAAACTGAAGCAGCACTGTTCGCGTGGACAGCAGCGTAGCGATAGTGCTTACTTCGTACAAATCACAAACCTCCTGGCAGTCTTGTACACGTTACAGAAGATAAGTAACCGATTACAATTACAGTTACAATTACTCTGTCTGAAATGTAACTGATTACAGTAGTCAGCTACGGCCCCAGACAAGTAACTGATCAATTTCAGTGAAGTAATCGATTACTATTACGTTATTTTCCTTCCAGCTTTTATTGCCGTAACATAGATTCAATAAGACTACAATGAACTACTGCGGCTTGCTCTATGTTTTGTTACGCGTTGTTAATTTTCAAGCGCAGTTGTTTTTAAAAGTTGTCGTCACTAATTTTCCCAGATTTCCTCGTGAAGACATCGCCAGCTACACTGAACACACTCTCATTGTATGCACTTGCGGGGAGGACGGTATATTATAACGTATGAACACCTTGCGCACCAGCTCGTAGCTGAGCACTGCTTCGATGCCAGTGTATCCGCGCTTCGTTGTTGCCCCATGCTTTGTGTGCAGACTCTGAGTTGGGTGTAGGGCGAGGTAAGTTGCGGCGCCATATCAGAGGACAGGGGGTCCTTGCATAGCGGTCACGTGATATATATATCCAGTCGACCACTGTCTTATAAGATGGTGGCGACCCGGTTGTGATGCGGACATGATCACGCATAAAGCTTCTCCGCAGCCGATCAGCTCTGTCGCGAAGAGAACAGCCCCGTGTTCGCCGTCAGGTTGAGGTTCTCAGCCTGCACCTTTGATTACAACTTGTTTTTTGATAGAAAGTAGCTGATTCCTGGTAATGAATTTTACTTTTTTTTACTTTGCTTTTTCATGACAGGAAAAAATAATGAAATTACCCGAAATGTTTACGTTTGTAGAAGTAATCGACAAATCACGAAATTACAAGACAATACAATTGATTACAAGCAATCAGTTACTTGTAACGCGTTACGTACAACTCTGCCTCCTAGAAAGTCTGCTAACTACACCTAAGTGTAGTTAGCAGACTTTTAAACTAACGAATTTATGCCCGGAAAGTTCAGTTAGAAAAAAGAGCAGCCGTTGAAAAAAAAATACAAGCGGCGACATATCCGCAGTGACACCTGAGTTCTCAGTATTTCGCGAGCTGCGGACAGAGAGCGTAATATTCGAATAGCCCGCGGCAGGAGCTGGCGTTTCGGATAGCCCGCGCTTCCCATGACATGACGTCAGGGCAGCCGCGTAACCACAGCCGCTAGCAAAGCGCGTGAACGACTGCAACGCACCTCTCCCGTTTCGCGCACTGGTATAAAGAAAAAGTGAAAATCGGAACCTGCGAGTCCTCCTGTTACGCAAACTATCACGTCACCGACTGTTAGAGCACGGCGTTTCAAGACAGAGGCGCTTACCTTTAAACCGGATACGTAGAACATCCCGCTGTGACTTACACGATAGGAATGAAGAAGGACATGGTGTGCGTACAAAAACGCGCTATTCTGCGCTCTGGCGTTCGTACCATAGGTTTCGCGCTTCGAATCTTTTAAGATGATAAAAAAAAACTAAGCATATTATAAATACATTTTTCGCGGGCACTTATAAATTAGATAAATGACAAGTACGAAATGGCATCAGGTTCTGTTGATGGGAGCAGGTTGTGAGCAGAAGCGGCTCTTGGAGACTTGCGATTCGCAAACAAACCGGAACATAGACCGCTGAAATAACCACGCTCGTTTGCAGCATACTTATTGTATCGCTTCCCGACTGCTCTGTTTCCGAGCTGCTTGCGGCGGCAAGAGACGGGACTGAGGGGCATTTCTCGTCGCTTTTGACGGGCTCTAAGGACGCTGCCGAAGACAGCGCCAAGGACTTAGGGGCTTGGCCCCGAGCAAAAACCCCTTCGCCACACACGGAGCGGAGGAAGAGGCGTGGGCGGGTGAGGACCGTCTCGCTCGGCTCGGCGAGGGTGTGTGTCCTTGGCGAGGGTCAACAGCTCCGCGTACGCGCGCTGATGGGCCGCGAATGTTCCCGTGCTCTCTCTGTCGACCGCGCACGAGCTGCAGCCGGACAGTTCATGACACTGTCGTGACTGCGCTACAGGCAGGACACAGAGTAGAAAGGAAAGCCCGGAAGATTAGCCGGGCATGGTATGCCCGGTTGGCTGTCCTAGACTTGCGGTCGAGGGTGACTGAGGAAATGAAAGAGGCGAGAGTGTAAATGTTAAACACACTCATCAATGGAGCTAACTGAACAGAAATGAAACAAGCAAAGTTGTCTGCAGGCAGCCACTCTAGCCGATGCGTTTCAAATATTAAGGTAGTGATCTGGCCTTCTGGGCCGGTGAAAGTTTGAAGCTTGGGTCCCAGGATATTGGCTGCGCAGTGGAACGATCGACGATTATCCCTTCCAGCTATTTTTGGGAAACTGCAAATGATCTAAAAAGTGGGGGCAAGGGCATTTGGGGGTTGAGTTAAAATTCCGAGTTTGTGCGGTGAAAAAGATCCACCGTACCACGATTCGTTTAAGCGGCTGGAAACCTCGGGCTCAGTCGATGAAGTCCCTTTTTAAGTTTGTCGAGAAAACGAAGCAAACAGCCGCAGCAGAAATAAGAGCTGGGTATTATTAAGACACCAGACGTGAGCACCGCCATCAGCGCGATCTAGTTTAATGCCCCGACAAGCTCGATCGGTCCCTTTTGTAATGTTCCTATGTTGGGCCTCATACAGGCCTAAAAGGTGCACTGAAGAGGAATCTGAACTCGTCTTTTTGCCGCGGCAACTCGATCTGCACGTTCCGAGCATTCTTAGAAATCTCGATTTATTGCCCTGTGTGGCCGATTTTCCTAATTAAATCGAATTAACGTACGGCTCCCGCCTTTTTTTTTAATTATCCCCCGTACGGTGGGCGGAGTCGACCAACGCGTGGAGTGCCTATCAGCCAGCTCCGTGGAGGCTTTTCTTTCGCTTTATTTTGTTTTTTAGGTTTCCGTGAATAAATACTTTCATTCGCAGATAATATAGCCGCAAAATAAGCCCGCAGAAATAAAAAATACGCGCGGACTATTTGCTTCTACGGATTGCTATGTATTACTTCGACGATGGCAGAGCGGCAAGACGCCACGGGACTGGGTTTTCGAAAGGCACTCTACGCGTTGGTCGACTCCGCCCACCGTAAGGGGAGAATTAAAAAAAAAATGGTGGGGGCCGGACGTTAATTCGACTTAATTAGGGAAATCGGCCACACGGGGCAATAAATCGAGATTTCTAGGAATGCTCGGAACGTGTAGATCGAGTTCCCGCGGTAAAAAGACGAGTTCAGATTCCTCTTCAGTACACCTGAGTCAGCTGCACCGCGGCGATACCGCATGGGTGGCTATTTGCGTAATAAAAAAAGACAGTGTTGTTTTACAAGCTAATTCTCACGCACGCCCTTTTTGCGATTTTCTGCCAAAGCTGATGTGGAAAAAGAATTGGCTCCCAAATGGAACCTGATACATATCTCCGTTTCACCAGAGCCCTTTGGGACTCGAGCGAGGAGCAGTTGAGGAGGGCAGTCTCCCATGCCTCTCTGGAAGGGGAAGGGGGAGGTGGGGAATCTGAGTACATGCCCACACCATGTGGAAGATATCACAGGTCTCCTCTGACACCTACCACATGATGTGGGCCTGCCAGCAGAACCCATCGCTGCCCCCGTACTTGGGAGGGGGCAGGGATGGGTTCTGCTGGCAGGCCCACACCATGTGGTAGGTGTCAGACACCTCCCCACAGTGTGAGCACCGCCTGTCGAATTGAGCATCGAAATGTTTTAGAGTTGCCGGGCACAGCATCGTATCAGTGAACAGGCGCAGGAGTACCCGCTCGTTGGGCCTTCCCCAGTCCTTTCCACAGGGTGGGGAGAGTTTGGTGCGTGGATTTGTAATATTCGCATATTTCCTTAAAGGTGTAAACCGGATTGAAATCGTAGTCCTGGTCCGCGTCAAGTCCCCTGGTGGCAATTGCTGCATGGGACCAGCTATCTCCCTCTGGGCCTCGAAATGGAACTAGTTAATTTTAGTTAAAGCCAATCAATTCCAGTCAGAACTGCACGCACGCATGCATGCTACAAGCCCAGGCCTATCAAATGACCACAAATGGCATATAGTGTCTGATTCCCGGCTCACATATGACCCATATAAGTACATATATGAACCATATGTGGCCAACATCTTGTCATATACATGGTCTGTTCTGAAAGTAGTAGGACTCATTTTTTTAAAACAAAATTTATTCAAGAGAATAGTACAAACGATTACAATTTTTCAAGGTAGCACCCTTCCGCACCTACACGCTGCTGCTAATGAGTTTTACAGTTTTCGTACGCCTCCAGGAACGCCTGGACCGGAATGCTGTTTAGCTCCCTCGTCACGGCCTGTTGAACCACCTCTACCGATCCGTGATGCTTCCCCTCGAGGGTAGATTTTATTCTCGGGAATAGAAAAAAGTCTGGCAGGGCCAAGTCGAGGCTGTAGGGGTGCTGAGACAGCGTTGCCGCCTTGTGCTGGACAAAAAATCTGGGTCCTCATTCAGATGACGGAGAAGATCCTACCGGTTGGCCTTTTCGTCCTCTGACAACACTCCCGGCACCAACTTCGCGCACGCTTTCCTCATGGATAAGTTTTCTGTCACGATCCCAAAAACTTGGGTTTGAGGAATGCTAAAGTCATCAGCAACCATTCTGATACTCATTCTACGATCACTGTTAAGTAAATGTTTCCCTCGCTACACATTTTCGTTGGTCTTGCTGGTCGAAGGGCGTCTGAAGCGGTCGTCTTCCTCCACTCTTTCTTTACCTTCTCGGAAAAGCTTGTGCCTATCGAAAACACCTGATCTACCCATGGAAGCGTCACCGTAGGCCTCCTTAATCATGTTGTGAGTCTCTTTGCCCGTTGTACCAAGATTTACTCAAAATTTGGTCGCGTATCGCTGATCCAGTAAACGCTCGACGATTCTGCGTGACGAGACGTTTCGACAGGGGTTCACAGTACAAGCGACCTCCTCTCTTTAACGGCCGAGACCCGACTGCCGATTTTCCCCAGCATTCCCAATATCCCCCTGCAACGATCCTGCACGCGCAGTCCACCTCTCGTCCGCCCGTTGGCCCAGGAAAAAACCAGTCCTACTACTTTCAGAACAGACCATGTATGCTCATATATGGACCAATTAAGCCTGTCTGGATGGCACACTCATTGACCAGCAGGTGAACGCAGCTGGTATATTTCGTTACGACAAACAACGGCGACGTCACTTGACCCGGGCTTGTCCCCTCTCCTTCATCACGATGACTTCTGTACAAGGGCGTCCGCAGAACTTTTTCCAGGGGGGTGCACCCGATGTCTGGGGGTGGGGGAGGCGGTTGGTTTGTAGTTGTTTTCTACTAGGGCATAAATAATATCCGTCATTCCAAGGGGGGGCAACCGCCCCCCCCTTGCCCCCCCTTCCGGACGCCCATGCTTCTGTAGATCATTTCGCTGAATGATCCACCTCTATCCGCTGCGTTTCTCTCAGCTCAGCCGTGTCCGCCTGCTTTCTTCTTGATTACGAGTTCTTCACAAACCTGATCCGCACGCGTGCATAATAAATTGTGCGTAACCTCCTTGCCGCAGCTGTTTTCTTGCCGCTTCTCTGTACTTACCTCTCTTTCGCTTTCGCGTAATTAAAGCTCGGGCGAGCGTCTTTGTAGCGCGACCGCAAATGAAGAGAACGAAGCGACAGCTGCTCCCACGACGCAGCCGGAGTTCCAACAAACTCGGGGTGCCTTTGTCACGTCGGTCGCCGCCCCACATAGACAGCAAGTCTGGCGACGCAAGCTGGCAACTGCTTTAATATAAACCATCTGAGTCACCGTTTGAGTGCGCAGAAAAAAGGCGGGAGTTAACGGGAGTTGCAGACCTTATGCGCGCTGCATTCGTGAGCTGACGTCACCAACGCAATGCGCGCATTGCGCTTACCCGCTGGGCGATGCCAGAGCAGCGTCTTGTTTCCAACAGCCGGCAGCCTAATAAAGTCTCCAGCGCCTGTATTGTGCTCGAGTTGACCTCCTTTTTGGTTGTCTTGCCGCGCTCGTCTTCCTGGAAACATATACCGATGTGGAAAGTTCGTTAGGCGTCCGCAAGGGGGCCGCTTGGTCGACAGGAGGTCATGGTGGTCGCTTTGGGCGGTGTGGCACCTGTGGTAAACTCTGAACTTGGATAAAAACTGAACACCGTGAAAGTAAGTGTCAACTGATGCATTCTCAGCCGTGTGAAGGTGTCGTGCGCATGTCCGTAGCGTTGACAGGGCTGTGATTGAGTCGCTAGCCGCACGGCAGGCCCGATCGGTCTGGGCACCCGTCTCCCACCGTCAACGCACCTCCACGACTGCAAGATTAAATCTTGGCTCATTGCCGGCGTGTCAAATAACTTCGCGCATCGGTAGATGACACAGGGACAGCTTGATATAGGTGTAAAATGTTTATGAGTCTGCTGACGGCCGACAAACTCGCCGTTCCAGTAACCGGTAATTGGGTTGCAACAGCGAACAGGAAGTAACGGTGCTGGTACCTCTTCTAATGTGGCACTTTAAGATCGGAATCGGAAGAAAACTGCCGTGAATAGCACTTGAGAAGGTTAAAAAATGCCCCACTTGCGTACACTGTGTCTGCGTGTTTCACAGTAACCTGCTACCACGGATCGTCGTTTGTAGGTGACGCGCGCGCAGGTGGGATTTTGCTTTCGTGCTTCAAGTGACGTTTGAAAAGGCCCGTTTCTTTCTGTAGCCGCACAGCATCTCTCGGCTGGACGAGAATTGGACCATTGTTTGCGACTTAGCTAGGCTTTTTCGCGGAATAACACCTGCAGCTGGAGTAGCTCAGATTCCCGTGCACGTAATACACAACGTAAACGTGTTTCCGTACGTGACGTCTGCTTACGCACTGTCTGCCTCGTTGTTGTCTCTTTTTTTAGCCAGCTAAGATGCCATGAGCTTTGGCTAACATGTCTAATAAAAGGTCATCAGTCATGCTGGTAAGTTTACCATTTGTACACGACGCTGCACGTTTAACACTGGAAGCTTACGGCATCCTGGTTGCGGTGATACGGATAACGGCCTATCCGCCGTCGCTTCACGGGATCGGGCGTTTTCGCTAACCTGTCACGTTCATTGCGAAAGGATCTTGCGGATCCAAAAGTGCTCGGCATTTTTCTCGCCTCCTCTTTCGTTCAGCTAATAATGGCATACTTCGGTTAAAACTGTGCCCCTGACACTTCCTATTAATAGATGCCCCACTGAGCGTTGCGTTGTCGCTTGCTGGCGCCAGAACCAATGGGCTTATGCTGTTTGCACGTGCTTTGCGGTATTTTTATCTGCCATCGTTTTGTAGTTGTAGCGCTGGCTTTGGTCTAACGGGTGACACGCGCAGCTTTCACTTTCGCACTGCATACTAGCCTCGCGTAGTGCTGCAACAAAAAGTGTGCAATACTTTTGTTTTTCATATTTTGCAGTGTTTCTGTGAATGAAGATGTCTACCAAGCTGTGCTGGCTGTCTGAAGCTTTCTAGTTTTGTAATTTATTAATTAACAAAATGTCTCTCTTTCGAGCATCAAGGGCCTGGGTTTATTTTAATGTTAAGTCATTCCACTTGACGTAATGGGCTTGCGTTTTCCATGTTAGCATGACAGTAGCTATCTCTGAATTTCACAGCGAGGATACGAAGTCGGCATAATTTTCTTTTTTTTTTTTTGCTTTGAGACAAGAGGCATTAGCATAATAATAATGCAGCCTTATGTCATCTTATGTCTGGGGTCTTTTTCTAACAAAAAACAAAGAAGTGTTTGTATCCTGGGCTCTCAGTCAATTCCTATTCGTGCAAGAGAAGGAAAGCCAACCCAAACAGATTCATCATGTTTTATTGCTACATACTGCAGTGCCATTATCTTCTTGAATATTAGGAATCTTGCTCAACACTTCTGTATTCAGAATATATTTTTATCACCATGCTGACAGTTGCATTGCCAGAGACGTGACGTGTGCTAGGTGCTGCTACGCAAAGTGCATTGTTTAGAGCACATTAAAACCTCATAAGTGGGAGCAAACTCCCTGCTCTTGTTTAGTTTTCTTGGGGCTGAATATTGATAGTGTTGCTCCTGTGAGCATTATGGGAACGGCCTGTTTGGATGATGTTGATTTAAGGATAAAAGTGGTTGCAAGAAGCACACACAAGGAAAAATTAATCATCACACATTAAAAAGACATTAACAAAGTCCACAGAGTGTTTACTTCTTAGTGTTGTTGCTTAAATGCAGTCATTCTCCACAGTCCTTGGAGGCTAATAAGCATTCGCATATAGGTTATCACTTAAAAGTGTCTTCGAAGCCAGCTTAAGGAAATAAATGGGCATTGAGCACATCAATTACTTTTCTTTTTACGGGCTTACTCATTAGTCACAAGTGGCCGTAATCCATCATAGACGAGCACGTCTGGAAGTTTTGGATGAGTGCATTATTTGTCAGGTGTTGTATCAAGTCTTAATTGCTTGGCCCCATGATGTACACCTAGTGCTTTGCTTGAGCCCATGGTCTTGCCAACAAATGAACTGATATCTGTTGGGGCAAATTAACAGCGATTTCCCCGTTTGATTGCTGCATTTCTTCTCCGAGGCTAACTCATTGCTCTTTCACATTCTAGCTGGATATGTTTGGAAGTCGAGGTCGAAAGAAGCCGTCCAAGGCGGGCGGTGGCCAGCCTTATCCGACGCAGCCAAGACCTACGTCGGAGAACTACTCGGCGGCTGAGCCTGCCGTGGAGGTGTACGTCAACAGCCTCATGGAAGATGACGTGAACCGAGAGTTTGAAAGGATGCTGGTAGGTCCTGTTTCTTTGCCTTTTGTCAGTATGCCACACAGAAACATAGTAGAGTATTTTGTGTCATTTGTGCTGGTAGCAGTTGGTGCTTTCATTTTGTTTGTAAGTGTGCTCGCGTCTTGCCTAGAATCCAACTTAAATTGACATTGTGCACAACTTCTGGCTTGTTTTTTTTCTGGGCATATAACTTCTTTCTTACATGAAAGTTTTTTTTTTTTATCAAAAAGTTTAAAGTCTGAGGGTCACA
The DNA here is from genome assembly GCF_055824585.1 of Amblyomma mixtum. Lineage (NCBI taxonomy): Eukaryota > Metazoa > Arthropoda > Arachnida > Ixodida > Ixodidae > Amblyomma > Amblyomma mixtum. The sequence goes on along the minus strand of NC_143012.1, from coordinate 218,317,077 downwards.
TTTTGTCGTAAACACCTGTCACTAGAAGTACTCATTATATTGTTTGTATGTGTACAAGCTTTGAAGGATTAGGGTGGGTGCTAGGGTAGGAGACCATGAACAGTGCAGCACAGAAGCAGACAGAGGTGCTACCCTCACAACATGGAGGTTCACATGTGAACTGTAATTATACATGTTTGCGAATGCATTTGTTGCCACATTGTTGCATTGCAACCATAGTTCTCAGCACTCTTTCTTGGTTCAGTGTGTTGGCCATAATTTTTTGGGGTCTAATTGTTGCCACTCCTATTCCCCGATTGTTTTTATGACATGAGCTGATTTAATCAAACTTCAAAAGCTACTGGATTACATATTTGGGAATACTCGGGAGCCCATGACCACTTCGTAATTGCCACAGACTGAATGCAATGTCTCCATCTCCTGACACAGTGTAGTGTTCTTGAGACTGATTTAAGGCCAGCAAAAAAGAAAAGTATGCATCATGTAAGCAGCATCTTAAAACATGGGAAAAAACCCACCTAGGCGCAAATGATTTCACAAGGACACAAAAAGAGACGAGGAGACAACGGACAGGCGCCTGTCCGTTGTCTCCTCGTCTCTTTTTGTGTTGTGAAATCATTTGCGCCTAGGTGGGTTTTTTCCCAAGTTTTAAGATGAAAAACCAACTAGCCCGTCAACATGCCTTACTGAGATGTAAGCAGCAGTGAAAACATAGTATGATTTTTACACAGTAGCACAGCTGTTGTCGCTAGGGCTCACTTGTAGTTTCTACTGCTGAGATTACCTGGTTAGAAACTAAGTTTGTAGTTTATCTGGTATATTCTGTTGAATAAATTGTGAAGCCTTCTGAGTTTTGTAAGATGCATGCATAGGATTGGCCTGTTATTTCAAGTGCCTTCCAGTGTGAAGTGCAAAAGGTTAAAAGTTATCTTAGCATCGGAAAATGTGCATGCATTTGTTGCTGCAAAGAGCAGTTAACCTGACTGCTATTGTATATATAATTGCTGCGTCGTGTGTTCCTAATGCTGGGTTTTCTATGTTGATGTGTACAGTCAACTTTGGTTTGTTTGTTAGCCCAGAAGCCACTTCCACTGAAAACCTCAAAGGTTCCAGATTTCTACATAGTGCATATAAAAGCTTCGAGCTTGCCTCAATAAGTTCTAGAACAGGAAACAACCTCCGGTTTTTGTTCACAATAAGCTTTGAAAAGGCAAAACTGAAATTTGCACATTCTGAAAGTGGTATGGTGGGAATGAGGCTCAGAGGTCTTGATGCTTTCATTAAAATTTTGGTTCATAAACATTGTTGATGTGTTTGTGCTTTGTTTGAGCACAAGGGTCTCACTTCTACATTCACCAGTAATTTATGAATACTGTTTTTGCTGTTAATGGCTTCCAAAATGCTACTACTGTATCAGTCCTCTTTGGTAGCAGAATGTCTTTTATTTAAGTGCGAAAGCACTTCTAGCAGCACTCGGGTTTTAGTGGTGTGTGTCTATTTGTGTGAAGCCCTTCAGTAGCTAGTGTAGCTCTCTAGGTCAGTGGTCACCTCAGTCGTGCTGTAAATAGGCAGGGGGGGGGGGGGGGGGGGGGGCACCCACTTATTCTCAAAACCGGCGGGATGTTTTAGACTCCTTTGATTTTGAGGAAATGAAAGGCTCATAACTTTCTCCCTGGTACAGTGGACACCTCAGTCATGTGATGATGGTGTCCACCTGCAAAAAACCTTCTTTCACACAATATTTAGTGCGTAGCAATGCCAAACCGCCAGCCATGTCTTTTTTGATAAGATTACCACAGAGAGCAGAAATGTGGAATGCTTGCTTCTTTGTAATTTGGTCTTTAGTTTACCTTTGATGGCATCTGTATGTTGCAGCATACCACACTGCTCTCATGTCATCTTGTTTTTAGTGTATGTGCACACACATACGCATGCACATACACAAGATTATGCAGTTTTGATATCGTGGTACTGAACTGGTCTTTGATACTTCTCTGAGTTCTTATTTGGGCCTTGTACTCACCTGTAGGCCACTCCCGGCAGTATTCGTAGCTTCTTGTGTAGTAAGTGTAGGCAGCAACAAAAACTTGACCCTTTGGAGCTGCCCAGCAGCTTTTTTCTTTTGTTTTAATGAAGTGTGTGGGAATTTGCTGCCTTGTTTCAGCAAACATCCTGGCCAAGTGTTTGCATTCAGTGTGTGATACCCATCCTTCCCGTCTGTCTTGCAGGATGACATGAATCTGACCGATGAAAAACGGGAACCACTGCTAAATAGAACGCTGATGGAGAAGCGAGAGATGCTGTCGATGCATCTAAAGGGTACAGCTGCTGTGAGTATATGGTCTTTTTCAGTATTTATTCTGCATGGTAGTAGGCTTAAAGGCAGCTCTCTGCCAGTTTTAAAAGAAACAATTCTGTGAACCTTGTGTGAACTTCACAGTGGAGCTCTCAGGTCTGATGTACCCTGGGACTAACATTGCTATATTGAAGCTTCTGGGGTTTTTCGCTGAACCAGTGGCCCTCGAAGCTGGATCTGAATGTATCAGATGGTCGAGAGTAAGCAAAACGGTTTGGTTTATGTGGCCTAATGTCCCAAAGCGACTCAGGCTATGAGGGAAGCCGTAGTGGACGGCTTCGGAAATTTCGACTACCTGGGGTTCTTTAACGTGCACTGACATCGCACTGTACACGGGCTTCTAGCATTTCACTGAAATCGAAATCCGACCACCACGGCCGAGATTGCGCCTGTGTCTTTCAGACCAGCAGCTGAGCACCATAACCACTGAGCCACCAACCATGGTGGTTTGAGAGTAAGAAAAATGCAGTTGGGAGAACTCTACCAATAGTAGCGGCGATGTTAGACACGTCACAAAATTACTTTGTGCACCAAGTTGAAACGTCTTATGCTTGCACATACCTTCAGCAGTTAGGTGGAATGGCATGCTTCCGTCCTTACATTTAATCGGAACATTCACTGCTGCAAGGGGGAGATCTTGGGGTATCTGTTGTTTCAGCCAGCGACTTCTCTTCGGTGGACGGTGTTGTTGCGATGCGCGCCTCTTCTTTCACTCTTTCCTCTTATCTTTTAACTCTCCTCTGTTTGCACATGGCAGCGGTGGTGGCTCGGCTCGAGCCAGTCGGCAGGCCCGTGCACTTTCCTTTTCATCTTTCTCTTAGTTGCAACAACGCAACACAACAACTCACTGCTGCAATGTCACAAAGGCATGAGTGCGTACTGCTATGTTAAGAGTTTGTTGATAGGTTTGGTTTGGTTTGGTTTATTATGGGTTTAACGTCCCAAAGCGACTCAGGCTATGAGGGACACCGTAGTGAAGGGCTCCGGAAATTTCGACCACCCGGGGTTCTTTAACGTGCACTGACATCGCACTGTACACGGGCCTCGAATTTCTCCTCCAAAGAAATTCAGCTGCCGCGGCCGGGATCGAACCCGCGTCTTTCGGGCCAGCAGCCGAGCACCATAACCACTGAGCCACCGCGGCGGGGCTGTTGATAGGCTCGTGCAGTATTGTAAGTGTGCGTATTTGTATTTGTACTACTCTCCTCCTTGTTTGTTAAAAGAAAAGGCCATGTATTTGTGTTCCGTAAAAAAAAAACTTGAAGGCATGATGATGAAAGAGAATGACTGGCAATTCATGTTTGTAACTTAGGGCTAGTGAAATGTCTTTAGAAATGCTTTAGCTTGGAATCGTGGCCTTATTTTCTTTTCTTTACCTTTTTCTTTTGTTTCTTCAGGGTGGCAAAAGGAGCAGTAAATACGAGTCGGCTGCGGACTACGTCAACTTTCTCAGCAGTGAAACCACGTCTCCCGACAAGCTCTTTCGTGGTATTGAATCCCTGCGGATAGCCCTCACGAACAACCCAGTCAGGTGATTAGTGCTGCTTTTCTTTTTTTTTTTCATTTCAAAGGACTGTTTGATTTGAGACAAAAATTTGTGGTATTGTTGCATTTGCCCAGCACCATCACTCTTTAGACATCATAGGCAGTCTCTGTCCCAGCGCATGTTCAGTGTTTTGGGCTATACAGTAGCTCAAGGGAGGGATTAACTTTTGTGAGTGAAATTTTTTTGCTTTTTTGGCATAGAGCAATGAAAATTGGCATGCTTATTAGGAAGTGCACTAAATGAATACCCTATAAACGCGTGTAAGGTCTGCACCCGTGTATGGGCCGCACCCTGCTTTCCCGAAGAAAATATTAAAAAAAAAATAAATCTGTGTAAGGGCCGCACCCAATTCCATGACTCAGGCTGGAATAGCCTTCTAAATGCACGCGCCGTGGCCTCCGCGATCGGCTACGGCTGCGAACAACGGAGCGCTCGATCGTGGAGGGCTTGATCGTGGAGGCCAAGCACGCTCACAAGAGCTTCCAAAAACCGTCCATGGATGGCACCCAAGGCCGCAGTCATCATCATCGTAATTTTTTTTTCCGCCGCGACTTTTCGCTATCTACATCGGCGTCAGTATCGCCAGCTCCAGCCTTTTGTGGCGTGTTCGCGCGTTTATCGCAGTTGTGGTGGTTGTGGCTTTCGCGTGCTGCCGCCGAGTAACTTAGATTTAACACGATGGGCAAGCACCTTATCAGCTACACGGCTGGGAGTTAGCTCTCGAACACGGCAAGCGTGCGGCTGACAGGGAATTCGATGTGGCCGAGAAGCGCGTCCGATGATCGTGCAACCAAAAAGGTGCATTGAGAAACATAAGCTGCAAAAAGCGCGCTTTTCGAGGCAAGCCGTGCGAGTTTCCCGAACTGGAAGAAGAGCTACTCTGCTATGTGTTGGAAGGGCGGAACAACGGCTACGTGTTGACAGCGGACATGCTGCACGACTTCTTTTAGACGAGCATGCACCGGAGCTCAGCACCGGCTTAGAGTCGAAATACTCTGCGAGTGACGATTGAACGTATAATAAGTGCCGCTCATTCCGATTGGTGTGTTTTTACTTAAAAAAACAAATTTTTCGTACATCGCTTGTATGGGCCGCACCCCGAAAATTGGCCCCCGATTCTGGAAAAAAAAGTGCGGCCCTTACACGCGTTTATACGGTAAATACGAAATTTCACTCACGTATCTTGAGTAGTTTTGGCAGTATAAATTTTTATGTGCTTCATTGCCATACAAAACTGGCAGAAATCCTGGTGTGACAGCGAAACATGATAGGAGCTTTTAAATTTTAGCCAAAGAAATGGGTCATGCAGTGACATTCTCCAAATATTTTTGTAAATCCGTGTTTTTTTCTACACAAAACATTACATCCTTGCTTGCATAATGCACTCATTACCATCATGACAAATTAGTGAGGGTGAAAAAAATGGAAAAGTAATTAAGAAATATAGTAACGTCAATGCATAATGCATTTATCAAGAAACAGAGTGCAACAAACTGCATGAAAATCCATGAAGCCACTGTCATGCTATGCTTTCTGCAAGCACGCCAATCAGGTTAGAAAAGCACTTTTGAGAAAACGGGCATTTTTGTGGAGACCTCGGCCAGTTTTTTGCTATCTGCGATCACAAAGAACATTTTTTTTTAAGTCACATCTCTGCTGTTTTTTGGGGAAAAAACTTTTTCAGGATATAATTAGAAATACTATCTTATAGACACGAAATATGGTGTTATCTAGAATGAAGTTTTTTTCGAGTTTTCGTGATTTGAAAGCCGCACACCCCCTTAAAGGGACAGTTTACTGACTTTTATCGGCTGTATCTTTTTTTGGCAGTTGAAAGCTCCTAGCCAAGATAGACGAATACGCGGCTGTGGCGCTGCGAAACAGCAGAACAATTTAAAACCTAATTTTTCACATAATAGTCTCGCTTTCTCGTGGTAGTTAGCATCTGCCACGGCGTCAGTGAACCCCTACATTGGGAGCCCAAAATAGCATAGTCAGTAGGTCGACTCTATGCAACTCTGTTGGCACCGACTGCCGCATTGTCTAGGTGATTTGAAGTGACAGTGTTGACCAAGATGCATAAGTTTAATTAAAACTACATTTTATAACACTAAGGTGATTTTAAATATGCTATCCATGAAATAAAACTTGTGGTATCTATCATGGATATCAGCAACCTCTTGTGCTAACAGCAGCACTGACCACTGCCAGCATAGTGGATGTCTGGTTTTAAAATTATTTCAGTAGATCATGGGGAAGCACGTTTAAACTCTAGGAGAAACTTAGAATGGTCGCAAGCCAAGAAAATTAATGCATCCGAACTTTTTTCCAGCAAAAATTTTAAAAATACCGTTAACTATTTGAAGAGCGGCGATGTTTTAACATAGCGCAGCACGACTATCAGGTCTGGCCTGATTATCTTTGCCAATTTAAAGTATAAATTCCTGCCAAGGCCACAATTTCTATCCTCGATATTGTCATTGTGGGGAAAGATCTACAAGGATATGCGAGTATTTTTATACTCGTCTCAGGCAGTAGACGGTCCCTTTATCATTGAGCGTCATGTGTAGTTAAAGCTTTGCGTGGTTTGAGTGGCTCTCTCGGGGTCTAGTGGTTAAGCGAACCTGGGCCTGCGCAACATGAACCCACATATTTTGTGTTTGCTCCGGTTCAAGTAAACCTCTGGCCAGAAGTGTCAGAGAGACATGAGCTCCTTAGTTACTCTTGAACACAATTAGATTTCGGGAGGCAGACACTAAATGACTGATCATTGTTTGCATTTCCTTGGACCTTATCACATTTGCATCAGTGAGTTGCTTGTTGTGACTCCATTGAGCTTGGTTTCAACCAGCTTGCATGAAACCTTCTCAAGTGGTATCTGTTGCAAATTTTGCAAAGGTTTAAGTTAGCCTATATGAGTATCACATCTGTGGGGTTTCTGAACCCTGCCAGTACAGTGTTGCTTAAGGGACTCTAAGGACAACTCCACACAACTCCTGTTCTCAATAAAAATTGATTATGTGGCTCTTTCTGGGTACGTTGATGTTTTTCTGGCAGCAAACGACACATTTACTGCCGAAAAATTAAGATTTAAGTTTTTTTTTCCTTTCAAACTTTTGATGTCCATACTAAAAAGGCCTCTGTGATCCCTGTTTGGAAGCAAATCGCAATGTTGCTTGCCTCTGAAATCTATGCACCAAGATTTGTAGGGTGGCGACACCTGTTGATCATTTTTTGCCCCTTTTTAGCTCATAGATGCTTTGTTTTTTGATGAAAGTTGGGTCTTTGTTTTAATATGCGGTAGTATATCAGTACAGGCCGACTTCAATACGTCCTCAGGGTCCCTTTAACTGAGGTCCCTGTGCTAAATGACAGTGGTATAATTAAGTTCGCCAGGTGCTGGCCATGAGGGGCTAAGCATGACTAGAGTGGTTATGCAACTGTTTATAAAGGCAAAACGATTGGATTATTGTGAGCTGTGGTTTCATGACGCCCATGCCACTACTGCAGCAGTGACATAAACAAGTTGTGATATTTGGTCCTTGCGTTGAATTATAGTGTTTGATTTTTTTTTTTTCCAAAAAGCTGACTCTCAGGTTACCCTGTGACATCACTCTGACCCTTGACACTCATGGCAACGCCATTTGTCTTGTGTTTTCAGTTTGTCTGAAAGTTTTGCCTTGTGAAGTGCACAGTGCTATACTGATATTTTATGGTGATTGTCTTTATATGCTGCGAGTGCGGTCTGCTCATGTTATCGAGCACTGTTATCTGTTAAGAAAAAAAAATAAATTAAGTATACGTTTTCTTTAGCCAACCGGCCCCGTGCTAAAGAAATAGAAAACTTTTTGGCTGACTGGGGCACATGTTTGGAGGACTAAATTCCACCCACTACCACCTGGCACGCATAAAAACTCGTGTAATGCTTGGAAATTGGCTGCAGAATCTCATTAACTGTAGTACTCCTGCAAACTCCATACATATTTGTATACTGTGCAGTTGGCTGAAGGACTTCCTAAAAGAAGGAATGGACAAGCTGCTGAAAATCCTCCAGAGGTGTAAACAGTAAGTTCTGTCTAAAATTTTCATGCTATTGATAGAGCTGAAACTGTGTTGATGATTTGCGATCTCAGGTATCTTGCCTTTTTATATCCATTCTGGCTTTCTTCTTAGAGTATTGTGTGAATTGTACCTCTGTGTTTTTCCTTTGCTTAGCCGAGCAATCTTCCGTAAAAGGCAAGTTATACCTTGATGTACACTTTTTAGTTCAAATGAAGCTTAACTATAGAGGTATAAATGTTTTATTTGAATTCTCCCGGCTTTCATGGAGCAAATAACTGGGCAGACTGTTAATACATATTGCCCAGTGTGGTTAATGGCACACTCAGTGCCCGAAAATTCACCTCCGCTGTTGATCTGGTGCCAACTCAGATGCAGTGGCGTGTCACTGTTCTCTGAACGTTCTTCCTATAAGGTTGCTCCATAAGGGCCGGGCTTCAGCCATTTCGCATTCTTGTTTTATTTTGCTAGATCCCTTTCTTCCTACACAGGTGGACGTATTCATTTAAAGGGCAAGTTCTCGGCTGTAAAATTGTATTGAGGTAAACTCCTTGTAGCTTGTTGTCTTTGTTTGGTTAAATTGCCTTTTGTCTCGTACAGGTGGACTTGGTCGTATGAAAGGCAAGTTGAGCTGTCTGTTAGCAGCAGCAAAAATGTGTAGCAGTGTTCGCTTTGTTTTGGCTGCGCACAAAAAGTTTTGCCGATACTAACGTCTAAAGTCACGTCTGTGCTTTGTTTACTCTCCAGCTACCCCAGGGACAACCGGTATGAACGAATTGAGCACGAAGTTATTCGTTGCGTTCGAGCACTTATGAACAACACGGTAAGTAGTTCTTGTTGACTGTTTGTTTAGTGGCTTGCACCGTTATAGCTTCTTTAGGACTGTCACGGATGTTGCAATGACTCCTACATACTGATCCAGTCAGGGTATCTTCTCACAATGCCTTATTGAAGCCTACTTGTGTGCAAACTATTGCAGGTTCTTTTTTTTTTTTGTAAACCTGCTGACCTAATAGTCAAATTTCGTTAGCAAAAGTGCCACTTTTTTTTTTACCTGATTTCGTGCACGCAGCGTGCCATTTGTCTGTATTTGGCAGCTCGCAGCCTAAAAAGCTGTTATAACACTTTTTATGGGTGTTGAAATCCAGTGGTTTATTTGCATTTAGAACTAATGATCACCTGCTAGTTTTCGTGCGTTGAAAAGGACCAAGTGTGAAATTGTCGTCAGGATTGCTGATTCGTTAATGCGAGTTGGCTCAAACTGCTTTCTTTTTTTGTGTTCTCTTTCTGCCTTTCTTCTGCTTGACATTGTGTAGTTTCAAAGGTAATCTTGCGTTTTTTTTTAATTCAGTTTCTCTCATATCTGGCTCGCTGGCTGATCTTGATTTTTGGTTGTGTCATTTTCACTTGCAATGAAGCAATGGTTGCTCTTTATTGATGTACCCAACATTTTTGTGTCTGCAGCCTGGCCTGAAGTACGTTTATGAGCACGAATCGGCGCTCACAATCGTCTCTGCCAGCATGGATGTCACCAAGCCTAACGTCATGGTGGACGTAGTGAAACTACTTGCCGCTGTTTCCATAGTTCCGCCTAATGGGTATGCCTGTCTAGCTCTTGCCCCATTCTTTCGGAGCTTTTGATGGCAAAATTACATTTCGATGGACTTTTTTGAGCTGAATTTTCGGATATGCCAGACAGCTTGGGGACCATTGTTTAGTTTCTCATAGACGCGCTGCAAAAAAAAACAACAACGTGGTTTTAGACCAACCATTAAAGGTGCACTGAAGAGGATTCTGAACTTGTCTTTTTGCCGTGGGAACTCGATCTACACACTCCTAGCATTCTTAGAAACTGCGACTTATTGCCCTGTATGACCGATTTCCCTAATTAAATCGAATTAACGTCCGGCTCCCGCCCTTTTTTTTTTTTAATTCTGCCTCGTACGATGGGCGGAGTCGACCAACGCGTGAAGTTCCTTTCAGCCAGCTCCGTGGAGGCTTTGCTTTCGCTTTATTTTGTTTTTTAGGTTTCCGTGAATAAATAGTTTCATTCGCAGATAATATAGCCGCAAAATAAGCCCGCAGAAATAAAAATACGCGCGGACTATTTGCTACTACGGACTACTATGTATTACTCCGCCGATGGCAGAGCGGCAAGCCGCCACGGGACTGGGTGAAAGGCACTCCACGCGTTGGTAGACTCCGCCCACCGTACGAGGCAGAATTAAAAAAAAAGGGCGGGAGCCGGCCGTTAATTCGATTTAATTTGGGAAATCGGCCATACAGGGCAATAAGTCGCAGTTTCTAAGAATGCTCAGAACGTGTAGATTGAGTTCCCGCAGCAAAAAGACAAGTTCAGATTCCTCTTCAGTGCACCATTAAATCCATCCTCATTAGTTGATGTGAACTCCTGCTGCATCACGGAAGCATAATTGGGCTGGTTTGTATGGGCAGGCATTCCTCAGCCCCATCAAGAGCTGTGCTGAATTTTGGGTGGCATTGAATGTGCCTAATTTATCATATTGGGCTCTTTAAACTCAGTAATGGCATTCTTGAGTAGCACCAAGGTTGTGAGCAGTCTTTGGGACATTTTGGGCTGAAACCCTTCTGTGTGACAGAAAAAGCTGAGTTGAGAAAAAGCTGGTGTTCTTATACTAATTTGTGTCGGCTTCATTAGTTAACTTAGAGTACCTCTCCGCACTTATACAACCAGATGTTTCAGGCACTTCGATTTGGCTGAGATTCTGATCAGCTGACTAGATTTGCAAAATCTTGTAAAGTTTATTTTAGAAGGAGCTTACTGTATTGTTTTGAGCCACAAGATGGCGACGAAGACCAGCGCGAACATTGAGAAGCTTGCTCACTAGAATGCATTGGTGCATCTTCAAAGAATGATTTTAATGCAGGGGTGTATTTGATGTCTTGAATCGCGGATCTTGGTGTCTGTCATGTCCATGGTTTTCTGTCCGAGCACAAGAATTGTTTTGGCCCGGGTCTCTCTGGAAGAAAGTGGAGAAGTAGTAGTAGTAGACAAAGAAGGAAGCATTGACAGAACAGATTAGCCTCTAAGGCAGTTCTCGTCCTATGCACATGTATGCCTTTATTGATACAGGATTGGATGTCACGTCTAAATTCACAGAGGCTGTGTGGAGAAGAAAGGTACAGTAGCACTTATTCGCTGGAGTTTGGTTTCTCTTAGTGTAGTGATAGATACGGAGGAGGTTGTTCAAGAGAGGAGAAGCAGATGCATTCATGTGATAGTACTTTCCAGCGCTCACGGAGATGACTCCGCATTTTTTTAAATGGTTTTTTGTGCTATTTCAGCATGCACCTTTTTCTGTTAGTTTATGCTGGGGTAGAAAATATCGAGTCTTGCTCATGGGAGCTTTCGTTTGTTTGTTTGCAGACACGAAAAAGTTCTCAAAGCTATCACCGAATGTGCGGAGTTGGAGGAACGGGAGAGGTTTGCACCCATCGTGGCTGGTCTGGCTTGCAGGGACAACGACTCTCTCAGAGTGCGTCCAGAAAAGCTCCTCTTTTCTCAAAAACATTCATTAGAATCTCGATGATGCGTTCCACGGTTGGTACGAAATTCGGGATGATACGAGATTGTAAAATTTTCTGGCCTGAGTGCATTGCGTACAGTGTGTAGAATATCAGGTGATCCAAACACTCTCCTGCACCTGTACGGATGATACAAACATGTGAGCTGCAACCATGCTCTCGAGCTCTAAGCGCTACTCACACATTGCCGTTAGCGGTGACGAGCGACCTATACATCGCTGATGTTGTGATCACCAGTTCTGTGAAGAGTGGATTTTGTTTGTTTTTGGTGATATCAATTTCGGATGATGGGAATACTTTTTAAGACCCCATGAAATTCATATCATCACGATTCTACAGTATCCTTTTTGATCTAGTCTTTCACCCAGGTTTGTGCAGTGTGCAGATTTTGGGACTGTTTTGGATATAGGTGCATTGAATACATTTGTATGGTACATTGAATTGAGTGCAAGGTACGCAGTGTAAAAACTGCGTGTCTTCTCCTTTCCTTGATCCATGGTTGTATTTTTCTTTCAGGTAGCGTGCATCCAGCTCATCAATGCCTTGGTTTCTGGCACGGAAGACTTTGACTTTAGGTTGCACCTTCGGAATGAATTTATGCGTGTTGGTATGATGGACATATATGAGGTCAGTGGGGTGACACAGTTTACTGGGAATTTGGTGTGCACCAACCATTGGAGCCTGAATTACAGTGTGTTTTCCTTTTTTTTTTTTGTAGAATCTTCTGAATGAAATCATCGAAAGCCCTGAGCTGGCTCTCCAGCTCAACATCTTCAAGGAAACGAAGGACTTTGACTTTGAGGAGCTTTCTCAGAGATGCGAAAGCATTACGCAAGAGTGGAAATATCCTTTATTTAACCTGTTTGCAGGGATAGTTTTTGCATCTAGTTGTAGTTAAAGGAAATTTTTGTGTGAATTGTGCAGTTTCTTTCAAATTTTATTCTCGTTTGTTAGCAATGAGGAAAAATATCCCTATGGTTATATTAATATGTGAGGATACAAGTATATAAATAGGATACAGGAAAATGTATATCGATATTGCTAATTGTGACTGTTCCTCTTCTGTGTGTGTGTGTGTGTGTGTGTGTGTGTGTGTGTGTGCGCGCGCGCACGTGTGCGTGCGTGTTTGCTTCTAGCTGCAGTCTCATAATGCTTTCTTTTCAGCAAAAGTGCCATATGAGGTTGTGTTTGTTGTGACGCTCTTAGCATTTTTTTTTTAATGATTTGGTCACAGCCACTTCAAGTGAGCTAAAATTCTGTTCTGATGCTTGTTAATAGCGCTAACTGAAATTACAGATATTTGATGCAGTGTTAGCCGTTCAAAGCCCTCGTCTACACTGTTAGCAAGCTTCTTCTTTGCTTTTGTTGGCATGTGTCTGACAAGTAAACAGTTTGCTTTCAGCATCGTGTTGGCTGCATGTTGTCAATACCTCATGAAAAACGCACAGACCTTGACTCCTTCCCACTGACGTCAGCGAGTGTTTCCAGCTGCTCAAGAGTGCAGTGGCTGGCACGCCGTGCGAAATGTCCTTCCTGTCGATACTGCAGCACTTGTTATGCATACGCGATGATGTCATTGTCAAGTGAGTTCCACAGGATTTACTTATGGACCATTCTGGCTTCAGTCAGTGTTTTGAGCCACCTTAAAGGTGCACTGAAGAGGAATCTGAACTCGTCTTTTTGCCGCGGGAACTCAATCTACACGTTCCGAGCATTCTTGGAAACTACGGTTTATTGCCCTGTGTGGCTGATTTTCCTAATTAAATTGAATTAACGTCCGGCTCCCGCCTTTTTTTTTTTAATTATCCCTCGTACGGTGAGCGGAGTCAACCAACGCGTGGAGTGCCTTTCAGCCAGTCCCGCGGTGGCTTGCCGCTCTGTCATCGGCGGAGTAATACGTAGTAGTCATTAGAACCAAATAGTCCGCGCGTATTTTTATTTCTGCAGGCTTATTTTGCGGCTATATTATCTGCGAATGAAACTATTTATTCACGGAAATCTAAAAAACAAAATAAAGCGAAAGCAAAGCCTCCACGGAGCTGGCCGAAAGGCACTCCACGCGTTGGTCGACTCCGCCCACCGTACGAGGCAGAATTTTAAAAAAAGGTGGGAGCCGGACGTTAATTTGATTTAATTAGGAAAATCAGCCACACAGGGCAATAAATCAAAGTTTCTAAGAATGCTCAGAACGTGTAGATCGAGTTCCCGCGGCAAAAAGACGAGTTCAGATTCCTCTTCAGTGCACCTTTAACCTCTTTATGAGTCGGCAGTTTTGTGCAAATGCATACAGATGGTAAAATTGCACTCAGAATGTCTGTACGAGTTGCACAGCTTCATTTTTAAGCCATGCCTACGGCTGGTTTTGTGGAAAAAAGGGGTACAAAGTTGCACCAACGACTGCATAGAAGGACCTCAAATGTGGTACATATCTGTATGTCTGTCCTTTGGACACATATTTGTACGCAGGACCTTGTTTTCATATGGATTCTAACACTGAATAGCTAAATGCATGGAGACACCTTATAAATAATTGTTATATGTGGCCATGCAACATGCAAGATTTATATGCGCCAAATGAATAAACTGAGTAGAAAGCACGATGAAATAGCAAACACATTCTTTTCCTTTGCCATAACTATAAGACCACTTTCACTGCAATTGAAAATTGCTTCAAGAAGTATTATGAAGCAGTTAACTCATGGAAAAGGCTTTTTTAAAAAAGCTTAGCAATTTTTCAAATTTTTTTTTCTCTTCAAGATGGGGCTTGTCAAACTGTACACTCACATTTGTAAAAACACACAGAACAACAAGGAGGCCAATTAGAATTAGCGATAGGTAAAAACAAACTGAATGGTTTGTTTGATAGTTTGGTAGTCTGCAGCACTCATATATATAGTATATCGGGTGTTTTTTTTTAGAAGGTCCAAAATTTTTAAAGAAAGGTAAATTCCTTTAGATTTATTTTAACCCTGGGGCTATACTGAGGGCTATGGCGGACACCAGGTAAGAGGCAAACTACATTAATTAGTTCGCTGATTAACTGAATACGTTAATTAACTTTTATAATTTTTATTTTAGGGGATATGTTGTATTAGCAGAATTGGAGATCGTCTTCCAAACAGTCCAGCCAAGAAAAAAGATTTTCATGAAAAATTTTTTTGCGTGCGTAAAGAAGCGAGAAAAAGTCACCCTGGTAGGCAGCTTCACACTGTAACACAGCGTCTGTGAGTGCCTGGGACGTAGCTCGCTCCGCCCTGCACTTTGTGTCAATGCGTTTTTGTTCCAGCGTGGCATTCCGTGAGGCCGCGGAACGAAGCGAGATAAGCAGCGATAGCGCAGGCCGCCAGTCCGGCCGGGACGCGTGACACAAAGCGCAGGGCGGAGTGAACTACGTCAGAGGCGCTCCCGCCACTGCGTTGCGGTGTGAAAATTCCTACCAGGGTGACTTTTTCGCGCCTCGTAACGTGCGTGAAAAATTTTTAATTAAAATTGTTTTTTCTCGGTTGGACTGTTTAGAGGACGCTCTCCAATTCTGTGAATACAACATATCCCCTAAAACAAAAATTAGAAAAGTTAATTAACATATTTTGTTAATCAGCGAACTAATTAAAGCAGTTTTCCTCTTGCCTGGCGCCCGCCGTGGCCTCCAGTATAGCCCCAGTGCTAAAATAAATCTAAAGCAATTTACCTTTTTTTTTTTAATTTTGGACCTTCTAAAAAAAAACACCCGGTATAGGTACTCTGCTTTCTGTTTGCCAGCACTTGAAGCAAGCGGGACACAAATCCCGCTGCCCTACAAAGGGTCAGAAACACTAAGCTGCTAGGAAAGAAATTCTTCTTGATTGCTGCAGTTGACTGGTGTTGCGTTATGCAGTAATGCTGATAAAGTAAGTCGACAAGACATTGTTATAAGGGAGTAATTACTCATTGGCATCCACCCGAGCGCAGCCATACGGCTACAAAGGAAAGCTATACAGCTTTCTCAGAAACTTTCCTTTGTAGCCGTATGGCTGCGCTTGGGTGGATGCCAATGAGTAATTACTCCCTTATTACAAATCTACTCCACCTTGGGGGATTCCCCTAAACATTTGACCAAGACATTGTTAGTGTTTGTGGACTGGCTGTAGATCCGTACTATTTTAACCACGGTTAGCAGAAACATGGGATCATGTGGCCTCCAGCTTTATTTTTAGATAGACCATTGGCACCACAGTAATGGAACATTTTATCTTCAGTCTTTACTGGTTGGACCCAGGAACTGAAAACTAAATGATTTTTTTTGTTTCATGGGTTTTGCTGCATTCTTGGGAAGTGCTTGCGTGGCTGTTTCAATCCTTTCATTGTCTCTGATTTTATTTGTTTTTTTTGTTTTGTTTTTTACCAGACCCGCGTACTTCAAGCTCATTGAGGGTTGTATATCTCAGATAGTCCTGCACAAGAACGGCTACGATCCGGACTTCAGGCGGTTTGCTCGGTTCCAGGTGGATATTGACACGCTGATGGGTATGTTGCCTGCCACACTGTCTGCACAACTGAGAGAGCGAAAGAGAGAGAGAAAAAAAAATGTCAGAGCCCCTGATCTGAGGTTATCTTCTCTTGAATAATGTGCTTTCTTTCACTGCGAGATTCAGTATAGTGTAATGTGGTTTATTTATTTATTTATTTAGAACATACTGCAGGCCTACAGTAGGCCCAAGCAGGAGGGGCGAATACATAATATATGCAAAAAAGAACAGGTTTAGCAAAATTGAAAAATGTTAAATACAAGTTGTAGCACAAAATACAGCAATAAATACAAGGCTCAGATGCAAAATACAAAAAGTAAACATAGAAATAAATGGCTCTCAAATTAAATGCTGTGAAGAAAACATTGAGTCAAAAGAATCAGCTCTGGTTAAGAGATCTGGCAGACACCTGTTCCACTCCTCAATGGTGCGTGGAAAAAATGAATATTTAAAGGCGTTAATCCTAGCACTGTAAGGGGTTAATGATTGTGTATGATGATTTCGTGTTTGGCGCATAGTGTTAGGTTTAAGGAAGGGGTCTGCATTCATAGACAGTTTATGGTTTTTTAGTAAGAAAAGTAGTTTCAGTCGCCGCCGCGGTGGCTCAGTGGCTATGGTGCTCGGCTGCTGACCCGAAAGACGCGGGTTCGACCCCGGCCGCGGCGGCTGGAATTTCTTTGGAGGAGAAATTCTAGAGGCCCGTGTGCTGTGCGATGTCAGTGCACGTTAAAGAACCCCAGGTGGTCGAAATTTCCGGAGCCCTTCACTACGGCGTCTCTCATAGCTTCAGTCGCTTTGGGACGTTAAACCCCATAAACCAAGCCAAACCAGTAGTTTCAGTCTTTGAATTTTCCGGCGCAGCTGTAATGTTTCAAAACCGTGAGTTCAGCTCCCAGGGCCTTTTTTTCAGCAGGTTGAGAACTTTCAGTGGTTGCAATGCTGAGAAAGGCTGTTCAGGGGCAAGCTTTAACCTTTCTTTTTTTGTTAACCAGTGAGATTCGGTGGGTGGTTTCTGTCGCTCAACGATTCTCTTTCGTCATCTGTCTAGCTGAGGAGGTTGGCTATGGTGAGAGAAAGCGCAAGCAACTTTGGTTTGAATGTTTGCTGTCTTAAATGGCACACGTGGCTCTGCTATATGTAATGATGACCGTAACCACTCAATCCATGCACTGCTCTGGTTTGTTTAGTGTGTCCACATCTTGTCATGGGCCCTATAAGGGGGGAAGAGGGTCTTAGAAGTAAATTTCTACTAATGAAGTCACAACTATGAAATCTTCAGGGAACATGCATTTTTGCATGCTGATTCCAAATATGTAACTTAATTTTAAGTACAAGAAGTCCTTGCGCACTTATGCAATATGTTAGGTAACTTTTGCAAGAGTATGTAAGAAATTCTACTGCAGGGAACTTGTTTGATTGCGTGCCTCTGATTTCTCCTGACATCAAGCTATGCATTAAGGGTAAAGTTATCATCCTGCTTTTTTTAGAAGGTGAGTTATGGGATTTTGAAATCATCAATTTCATCCCGTTTGCGAAGTGGCAAATTCAAAACCCTGTAACTCAACTTCTACGATAAGTAGGATAATAATTTTGCCCTTATTGCATAGTTTGATGTCAAGACAAACCAATGGCATGCGTCCTAGCAAGTTTCCTGCTGCAAAATTTATTGAAAGCTCTCGGCAAAAAGTAACATAACATATTATGTAAGTGTGCAAGGACGCGTTTTACATAAAATTAAATTACATATTTGAAATCAGCACGCAAAAACACATCTTTCTTGAAGATTCCATTGTGACTACATTAACAAAATTTTTTTTTTCTAAGACCAGCTTCCCCCTTAAGACCTATTGCTGATAACTCTTAAAAGTATCACTTTACTATTGCAAAGTGTGACTAGTTTATTTCTGGCTTAAAAACAGTGCATATAGTTGTTCACATTGGAAACCCTTTTTTTCTTCCCTTGTTACGTGTGAAGTCATATTTGCACTTGCTCTTGAAAGCATTGTGTACAGTTGTCCACAGATCTGTCTAGAACGCTCGAACTCCATGCCATCTGCACTCCGCAGTGCCTGGCTCGAGATCGCACGTCTCTTAGTGTGGCCTGAGCATCAGAGACGCGCTGTCTCGAACCAGGTCCTGGCGCTAGACGTCGCCCTGCACACTACGGAGCACAGACACCACAGAGTTCGAGCGTTCTAGACAGGTCTGTGGACGACTGTACTAGCCTGCACCTAGGCTGGTCTCAGCAGAAGGCAGTGTGATTGCATTTGAGAATGTGCATTATCATCATTATCATTGGAATCAGCATGCTCTGTTTCATGCCTTGGCTTTTCTTCTTCTAGAGCACATCATCCAAGGTTCGCGGAGTGAGGAGCAGGAGAATGTGGAGCAGCTGCAGAAGAAGCTGGAGGAAGCACTCACCCAGAAGCAGGAGTACGAGGCTAGGCTGGTCAACTACGAAGCTCGTCTGCGGGATGGGCAGGGCCTTCAGGTGCTGCACGCATGTGTATCGTCCCTGGTTTTTTTTTTTGGTTGCTTCTTAAAGGCACCTAATTTTATTGCACGTTTGCTTCTGTCAAACAATGCATTAGACATTAGTAAACATGGATTACCGGGTGGTATTTGCCTGCAACCAATAAATAATTTATAATTCAATTTCTTCTCTCATGCTATTTTGGTTTCGGTTTCATCGACCGAACGGCAACTGTGACATCAAGTTGATGTTGCGGTCACATGATCCACTAGAAAAACTGTAATATAATTGCTTACATGTAGTTATAATTCTCTATGACGTTTCATCCAGCCTATTCCAAGACCTGGAATGACAAAAAATGTCCTTTCAGCAGTTATATAGCCGATTTTTTTATGCCTCATGTGACCTGAACATGAACTACACGCCACAGTCATCGTTTGACTGGTGAAACTGAAACGGCGTCAAAAAGAAATTCAAGTATAAATTATTAAGCGGTTGCACATAAATACCACATGGTGCTCCATGTATGCGAATGTCTAGTGCATCGTTTGAAAGAATAAAACACCCAAGCAAAAATTTGATGTCTGTAGTTTTAGTTTGCATCTGGAAGAATTAAAATTTAGGAATTTTAATTCTTTCAGATGTGTCCAGTTAACTGATAACCAGTGGCAAAAGGGAAACAGTGAAGATGCAGGAAATAATGGCAGTTTTAGAAGACTGGCAAGTGGCCGGGCTGAGCTGATTTGGTGCTCAGCCCACCCTACCTGCAATGCATTTCCTTTTCTCGTTTCTTCCTTTTAAGCTTCCTGTATTAGCACTCTGCCTGCTGGCTATGTTACCAGCTGTGGCAACATGCATGTAGACCTAATCCATCCCTTATGCCTGTTAGTATTCTTTGAATTTTCTTCCAAGGCCTTCGTGCTCTGTGTCTTTCTCAAAATTTCATTGCTATGAGTCCTTAGGAAATGGTGGGAGATACCGTAAAAACCCGCGTATAATACGAACCCGAATATAATACGGGGCTAAGATTTAGAGACGCGAAATGGGAAAAAAAGTTTCACCCGCGTATAATACGAGTAACACAAGCTCATAGAAGACATTTATTCAAATCGCATCCCGCACTTCACTTCAATTACTTTGTTCTTCAGTAGCGCTTTCTTCGAACATTTCTTTGTCCGAAAAATCATCCCAAATGTACTCATCTTCCGTGCCATCGAGGGCGTTCGAGATGCCGCACTTCTTAAGCCCGCTTCAGCCGCCCGGTTGGCGTCACTGCAGGCTCACCTGAGCGCATCCACTCTGCGTAGCACCGCCTGACTGCGTCCTTGAACGGTTTGTTTACACAACCATCAAACGGCCGCGAAAGCTTTGTCGCATTCCGCTGCACGCGAAAAGGGCTTCTTTCTGTTGTGGCCATCCACGAATGCTTCCTTCGACGACACCAAACTGCCTCCCGGCCGCACCGTTGCCGATGTTCTCCGCAGCCAAAATCGCTTGAAAGTAGCCGAGTACTGTTTTCGAGACCGTGACATCGTGCTCTCTAAAACAATATCCACTTCACGAAGCGTGCCTTACATGCTAGCACGTGTGTTGTCAACAGGCGCACGGCACACCGCGACCCCCCGGCGCACCCAACGGATCAACAAAGAAACGACGTCGTGACGTCGTTTGTCGAGAGTAACGAAGCCAAGCCGTAGCCACGCGCCAATAGCGAAGCGAAGCCATAGCCACGCCGCAAAAACGAAACCAAAACATCGAGCAACTTCGAAAAGTTTTGTTCGGATCCGCAAATAGTACGAGGCGGAAATTTAGGACGCTAATTATGGGAAAAAACCTCGTATTATACGCGGGTTTTTACGGTACATATGCTTGTTATGAATATCACCTATCTATGTGTGTGTGTGTGTGTGTGTGTGTGTGTGTGTGTGTGTGTGTGTGTGTGTGTGTGTGTGTGTGTGTTTCAGTACTTCTGTGCTCATGGCCAGCCAATCTCTTTCTTTTCTGCAGGGTCCCAATGGTGCCAAACTGAACGTGCCCCCTGGGCTACTTCCGCCCGGCAGTGGAGCACCTCCCCCGCCGCCACCACCCCCACCACCTCCGGGGGGTGGCATCCCGCCCCCGCCCCCACCTCCTCCTGGCTCGGGCATCCCGCCCCCACCCCCTCTGCCTGGCTCGGGCATCCCTCCACCCCCGCCCCTGCCTGGTGCGGGTCCGCCCCCTCCTCCCCCCTTGCCAGGGATGGGCCCCCCGCCACCCCCACCTCCCCCCGGCCTGGGTGGCATGCTGGGCCAGCTGCCCAACGGGGGGCTCATGTCCCCACCCCAGCCCGAGGCACTGCCCCACGGCATGAAGCCCAAGAAGAAGTACAACGTGGGGACCACCCTCAAGAGGGCAAACTGGAAGAAGGTCATGCCCCAGAAGGTCGGTCCCTTCTCTCTGCTAGCTATTCCGTCAGGCACACAGGATGTTGGGCTCAAGCTGTTATTCAACAGGATAGATAAGTGGGCGAGTTGGTGATACATTATGCAAAAAAACAGCGCGAACAAACGGGGACGAGACGAAGAATGCACAGGAACAAT